>NC_134572.1:170298977-170607507 GCF_050947875.1 Dermacentor variabilis | reverse complement strand
AAGTGGGAGTGGTCCAAAAACATTCATGACCAATCGCGGAGGGCTGATTGCAGAATTGGAATGGAAAAGTTTTGAATGGTATACGTTATAGCGGCCCTGTTAACTGTAAAATCGGTCAGCCGACGTTTATTTCTGAAGGGTCACTTTGAGGCTACCAATAAACAATTGAATGTCTTGTTCCTTCATCTAACCGACACGGAAACTAGATGAGTCTGGAGACTTCTTCGAAAAATGCCATGCCACATTACCACAAAAAATGCCACATCACACACGTCCGTCTCCTTTCGAGACACTTCATTTTTGGGTGGTTGTAGCCGTAAAACATTTGCACAATGTGGGCATAACATGTTTTGCAAAACTGTTTGCAGGTTTTATAACTGCGTTCGCGTCCAGCTTCGCAGCGCTCTTGAACATTTAAGTGTTCCCGGACGTCTACTCTTCCTGTTCTTTCCTGACATTTTCAAGTTTTGCTCTGGCCGCTGCAGTTTCTAGCGTACGGCTTGCATCCACCTGTAGTGATTCGGACAGAGCAGACACTCACAGTCGGACGACAGATTGGTCGCAGATCAAGCGCTCTTTTAAATCTACAAAGTCCCCCTATTAGCAGCCAGAGTATGAAAAGCTGTTGGCAACACTTCAATTGTTTCCCCCGGTTTCAGCTCCTCCTTTTGAGACGGGGGCTCTCGTACAAAGTGCGCGTACATCTTCGACTGGGAGGCCATCCTCGCTCTTGATGACCTCGAGGCCCAGAAGGGCCTCCTGGGTCAAGCTGGGCGGGTCGCGGTAGCCACTGGAGTCTTGAAATAGGGACCCACCCTGAACCGCTCCCTTCCACCACTTTTTTTCCCTCATGAATAAAATATGTATTCTCTTCATCCTCCTCCACAAGCGCGTATTTGTGGAATTGCTTCTATGTTAAGTGAAACGTAATGGGGATCTCTCTTACTTTTCTCTCTATTGAGTACAAAATCTTCCTAACTCGACACCTGTCTGGTTTCTTCTCGAGTCGAACAGATAGTCTTCGAGATCTCCCAGCCAGTCGGGTTATCCACTCGCATTGGAGAAACGTAAGTACGGCGGCCGCTGGACCACTGAGATGACGCGAGTCTCTCGGGGAGCACCGCCAAAGGCAGCCACAATGGCTGATTCCGGTTAGCGCAACATGTTCCCTGCGAACGCGGCCACTTGACACCATGCAGCATATAGGAGGTATCCGAGGAAAGAATCATACACGTATGGGGTGAGTGCATAAAGATAACGTGTATTTGTTTGCAATTGTGGGGGTCATCTCGCCTCGAGTAGTGTTGTTCACACGCCTAAAATAGTCCTGAGTGGTAGGTGTGCCATTAAATCTACAACTGACATATGACCATTGCTTCAATCTTCGTTTACCGCCATTTATTTTTTGTTTAATTTTTTGTTTATGAGGCGCTTACACTGGACACTGCAGCATACTGGTCGAATGCTTTACAACATAGTGCAGGAATGCCGCCTTTTCATGTACGCATCTTAGGTACAGTAGAAGCCGCTGTGACCAGTCTACAGCTGCTTCATTTCCTCGGTCCATCAAAACATACCCTGCTACAGGGCTCACCTGTGCTTTACAGGATGACGCACACTTTTAATTTGCGCACACAGCAAGTTAGAAGTGTCGTCCGTCCTTGTGTTTTCTGCCCGAGAAATTAATATCCTCATTATTTCTCTGGAGTGACACCAAAGACCTCGAGTCAGGCAATTGTATTCTTCTTCCTTCCAAGAACATTTAGAGTGCACGATTAGTGTATATCCCAGGTAAAGTAATCGCCCTTAATGAGTCGTCTATTGGAGGCTGTTGTCAGCATAACGAAAGTCTTCAACGCAAGCCTTCTGGGACTGTATTCTGTCCTTCTTGTATGTTTGCGTTTGAATCCATGTTTTACCATACACTTTTTTCTCACTGAAACATATGCAACACTTAAACGTAAGGTAGAATCTGAAACTGTTAAACAGCAGCTCAACTCAGCGGGGCAGTGCCGGATTAAGAAATTTTGAGGCCTGGAGCTAAATTTGCCTCGAGGTTCATGTGAGGATGATTGCGATTTGTCAGTAATGACAATGACGATTATGACCACGACGATCACTGTAATCGCTTAACAAGCCAATAGACTTTTACAGGTTTCACCTGCTGTTTTGAAGTTTATTCTTAGATAAACGGTTATATGCCTCTGCACATAGACACGAGGGCATTCCGTTTTTTGATATAAAGTTTGCAGCGTTTCTGCTTTGAGAAAACATTTCTTTGCTTCTGTTAGGTTATTATCTAATGCCTAATTTCTTATGAGCACAACAGTTTCATTTACTCGCGAAGCTAGTGACATCCATTAACGAGCTCTTCGTGGATATGTGACCCAGGAAAATAAGAACGCTTGTTGTAAAGCAACATGCATTTTTGCTAAACATGACTCTGTATATCGTTCTACACATGTGGCTCACAATCCACACGAATACCACAAAGGGCATGTACGACTTTGCCTTTAACCCTGAAACAAAGTTTAATGTCCATAGCGTGTGCAGCTCTGACCGTCGCTTTACGAACTTATACAGGAGACAGCGCAATCGGTCAAGAACTCTTCACAGATTTATTTATTGATTTTTATTTATTTATTTATTTATTTATTTATTTATTTATTTATTTATTTATTTATTTATTTTATATACTTTCAAGGCCCGAAGGCATTACAGAAAGGAGTGGGTGAACATAACGAAAAAAGTGTGCAATATACAAAGACATATTTTTCCTCGTTGTCCGTGGATGACTGATAATCTTCTCAAATGCGTGCGCAGAAAAGATAATCTTTATAAAAAAACAAAAAAGAAGCCATTTAATTTGACTCTGCTCACTCGTTACAAGTGCTACTCGAATATTTTGAGCAGGCTTCTTAAAAACGCTAAAAAGAGTATTATGAAAAGGAAATTGACCGTGCTGGCAACGATTCTAAGAAACAGTGGAAAATCACCAATGAATTCTTAAATAGAACATCGCCGAACCCCGCCATAACTGCTATTCAAGTTGGGGAACAAACCCTTAATAATCCTTCAGCCATTGCTAACGCCTTTGTCGATTCTTTTTGCCCCGACCAGCCACGTCTCTCTGTTCACATCGACAAGGCTTATCATCGTTTGCCACACAGTTTTTTTCTCGGTCCAGTTTCGCCAGAAGAAGTGCGCATGACCATTCTGAGCTTAAAGAACACTGGAGCTGGTTTAGATAACTTCAAGTCATCTCATGTAAAGCTTATAGCTCATCTTATCAGTGATACACTCTCACAGATAATAAATCTAATCTTCAAAACTGGCGTCTTTCCTAGCTGCTTAAAAATCACCAAAGTTATTCCTGTTTTCAAAAAGGGTAGCAAGAACTCGTTATTAAACTACCGCCCCATATCTATTTTATCATTTTTCAGCAAGATAATTGAAAAGTTATTCGTAGTACGTTTAACTAGCTATTTCACAAAGTTCAGTATTTTGTCCTGTAATCAATTCGGCTTTCGATCTGGTTATTCAACTGAATTAGCGCTCATTACTTTGACCGATCATCTTACGGCAGCCATTGACACAGGTAAATTGGCTGCTACCTTGTTTATTGATTTTTCTAAAGCACTCGATTCATTAAATCATGACATACTTTTTGCTAAACTAAACGCTGTTGGCGTGTGTGGTCCAGCACTTTCCCTAATTCGCAGTTATTTACATGATCGAAAACATATCATCTCTATTTCTGATACACATTCGCGTGCCAAATAACTAACATAGCGGTTCCACAAGGTTCAATACTAGGAGCAATTTTATTCCTCGTGTACATCAATGACCTTCCAGACTACATTACACATTCCAGTTGTATTTTATACGCTCACGACACGACAATTTATTCTTCAAACACTTCCTTGGAATCGCTAATAGCTTACCTTAATGTCGACGTGGTTAAAATCGTTAATTGGTGCCGAGATAATATGCTCAGTATTAATGCTACTAAATCGAAATTTGTAATTTTTTCATCCCCGAAAAAAAGTGTACAGGAGAAGCCATGCATTAAATTGGTCCGACTTCACTTCAGGCTGTTGACCATGCAACATTTCTTGGAGTTGAACTCGACAATCATTTGAAATTTACAAATCACATATCCTTATTAACGCGTAAAGCAGCATATGGTATCAGAATACTAATCAAAGTCCGCCCCTATTTTCCTATACGTATATTAATTTCACTCTACTACGCATTTATTCACAGCCACATCTCTTACTGCATTTCTTCTTGGGGTAATACTTACGCGACTCACTTGGCACCCCTGCAACACACACAAAACCAAGCTTTGAGAATAATGAGTTACAGCCATTTTTCATGTAGTGCTCAGCCATTACTCCGCACATATAATATGTTGTCCGTAGTGGACTTAAATAAATGTTGTCTTAGTGTCCTGACGTATAAATTTTGTCGAGGAGAATTACCAATTTCGTTGATATCAAAAGACCAAACCCCCATTTCACTGGCACTCGATTTTCGCACCATAATAACTACCTCCTACCGAAACCAAGGACTAACTACGGCAAACTTACTGCGAACTTTTTGGCAACATCAATATGGAATTCACTACATCCCTCCATTAAATCATCTCCTTCCATTCATTTATTTAAGAGAAAAATTCGTCACCACTTCTTGGGAAAGTGATTGTGTTGTATATTTTTTACGCTTCTGTATGTCGAATAATACTCCTTGGATCTGCTTTTCGTGTTTATACTTTGTGGCTATTACTATGACTCGACTTTGTTTGTTAATACTCTCTGTTCCTAGGATTGCTACTGCTGTTGTTAACCGCATTAAGTTTACTTTTTCTATGTATTTATTGGAGGTCCCTCCCCAGTCTTTGACTACGGGACCTCCTAGAGTTACTTCTGTAAAACATTTCAAACGCATCAATAAACTGAAACTGAAACTGAAACAAACAATATTCAACGTGGCGTTTCATGAATGCTGGTTTTGAAGGTGTCGGTATTCAGGATGGCTGCAACGGTGGCGGGAAGGTGGTTCCACCAATAAGAGATGAGAATAAATAGAAGGAAGATACCACCCAAGGAACTTACCCAAGGAAGATACCACCATTAAAAGATGAGAATAAATAGAAGGCACGTGACACTTGGTATTTTGAGAAAAAGTTGTGACAAGACGGGGAAGCATAAACAAAATTCACGTCTAGAAGCGCGTCTGCCGGCTTTTGCGGCTAGTTAATTCTGATATATTGCTTCGTCAAAAGAAATACTAGCCACGATTGATGGACATCATGGTTGAAAATTTCAGCTTCCTTCAGCCGAGGGTGGAGCCCCTTTTAATAAAGAAAACGTAGTCCAGAGCGTATGACTTCTAACTCTCTAGAATACCTAAATTGTGATGATTGTGACGTCACAACAGCAGCAGGTGCATGCGTCACGGGCGGCCTTGCAGTCTCATTTAGCAAAGCAACGTTTCCATACCTCGTATGTCGTGTTTCATGCACTGTGTGACACACTCGAGTTCGTTCGACACGCGTTAAGTTTTCTGTGACATGCATGCAAAGTGGGCATAGTCGACCTATGTGTTAGAAACGACAGACAGTTTATTTTGCATTCAGCTCTTATAAAGACAGAAGTCTGTCTGCCGTCAGTTTCGAAACGATAATTTCGTCTCCTGCTTGTACTTTTATTATGCATTTTCTTGTGCTTTCTTTTGCGTTATTGTGGCCCATAGTTTATCTGTTTATTATTGCCAAAGCATTATATGTCCCATATTGCAAAAAAGCCGGCCTTGTTCGCAACGAGTGGCACTAAAACTCAATGTGGCGTCATCAGCGCCTTGTATGACGTCAGTAGTAATACAGAAGATCGTAAATGGTATAGAAACCTTCATTAGCAGTAATTATCGGTGATTGATGTCAACTAGTATGAATTAATTTAATGGGAATTAAACTGATTTAGGGTGAAGCCATGTGAATGAAGGTGAAGTAAACGAACGAAGGTGAATTAAAATGTATTAAGGTGGCGTAATATGAATTAAAGTGGGTTAACATGGATTAAGGTCGATTGAGATGGAATAAGGCTGATACAAATTAGAGCTAGATGTACACAGGTGGATCAAGGTGGATTAAGGTTGCTACAAATTAGAGCAAGGTGGATTAAGGTGGAATAACGGAGAGCTGTGGAGGACATGTGGCAATGCATGACGTCGCGTATCATGGACGTAGGCAGTTAGTTACAGAAGTCATTAGGTTTTCGCATTCAAATCATGTAAGAAGACTTAAGTGGCTGTCAATGTTTTTTGTAGCAGTGGAAGAGGAGTCCTAAAGATGAGAAGTGCAAGTCAGTGTGCTATGTCGCATTACTTATTGGTGTGATTACCCGCTCATGCTGAGGCGTAATTAAAGGCGACACTTAATTCTTCTTCTTCACGTTACATCTTGCCACTGGGTATATGCAACTCTTCGTATGTGGTCATTTTGGGCCACTGCTTCAGAAGGACCATTTTTGCACAACGGATATAGAACTCTTCAATTTATTTAAATCCGGACCCACACGGTAGCCCAGGGCCCATAGTAGTTCAGTACCGAGATCGAGGTCGCGGGTTTGAGCCCAGAGACGGCGGCCACATTTCGATGGAATTAAACTGCAAAAACTCTCGTGTACTTAGATTTAGTGCTCGTTAAAAAGACTAAAAGCACTAAAGCAGCTTGTTTATCTTCGCTGTGTCTGCTGGCTTAGTTGAGACTCAGGAAAATACGTACTTTGCTCCATTATCTCTTTATGTATAGCTTGCACCAAGACGTGTTACTGGACTCAATGAAACCCAGTGGTGAAGCACGCAACGCAGCAGTGCACTGCAGCAAAGCACACACAACCTTCAGAAAAGCGATTTCTTTTCTTTTGCTTTTCCTCCATAGCATATATAAACTACAGTTAAATGCGGTCACCAAAACGATCACGAAACTATTATAAAAATAAGATTACAGCAATTACAAGGACCCTTTGCAACTGTCAAACGTAGAAAGCGTTGTGCTATACGAAAATTGTTTTAAAATCATTGTGGTTTCATGAATATTCGAGCAAATGTACTTTTGTGATAATTCGTGCTCATTTCTTTTGTGGCATCAGCGCCATTTCTTTAAAAGCAAGAACTATCTGCACGATGAACATCGGGGTATATTTTTTTTCTTCTGGGAGACTACAGATACTTTGGTATGTTACTTTGAAGTAACATAATGGGCATACTGAAAAATAGATTCGTCCCCTGTATTCTTTACTTACAGCGCAATGTTAAAGTGCCTCATGAGAGATAATATTTCGTTAATTGAAACAGTTTCGTGCACACTTGTTTTGTTTTCTCTCCCTCGCGGTTATTCTAAAAGCCCCTAATCGACTAAAAGTGTAAAACAACACACGAATAGAATGTTTTGCTAGAATTTCTGAAAAAGAAAGTCTGCGAACTTCAACAATTCCTCAAGCTTTGAATACACCTACTGCGACAGCAGTCGGCTGTCTTAATTGAAAGCTGCCATCTTTTCAAGAACAATGACCTCCTGCGCGTGCCTGCGCACCGTCCGTAGCCCTGAAAATCGAAATAGTTTATCTCGACTCTTATGGACTGCATATGCAGTGATTTGTCGTGTCTGTTACCGTGGCTTACTGTTGTTAGTTTAGATGTAAATGCATCACTTCTCAAAATAACAGAAAGATGAGTTGAAAGTTGGCATACCTTTCCTGTCGCGCTGTTCAAAACACAGTCCTTAAGTGCTGTAGTCGCGGTAAAGAGGTTAATGATAACGTTGCCAACTTGCGACCTTAGGCGTGGGGAGATGACTGAAGGAGGCAGAGAAAGATGGCAGCGATGCAGAATAGCTGGTTATTACCGTTAATAAACCTAGCGTTTATGAAGTCGGGTACTCAAGTATGTTGCTTTTAGGAATTCAGGAAGCACACATGGGCCCTTCTGCGCAGACGCTCTTGCGAAAATTACTACAGGGAAATCTGGAACTAGTGTCTACAAGAGCTGTAAGCCTTGTTGCTCGGCCACCACTGGACTGATGGTTAGCACAGGGTTATGGATAAACTTCTTGTTTTTCGCGTCAAAAGGTTTTGAGACTTCGCAAATTCAAAATATTAAGCAAGATATTGTTCTAGAAATCGAGCAATTCGTAATGATAATGCATGTCCACAGAGTCTAATCTCCTTCTGCGTTGAGAAAAATATTCCTTCAATGCTTAGGCAAACAAACACACCATAAATTACAGTAAACAAAGGCACAAGAACGTCCAAAACCCCAAGGCCGAAGATCAGCCAAATGAATGTACTAACTATCATTCCCATGGTGGCTGAATGATTGGGGCACCAGAGTTCTGCGTATTAATTTTTGTGGGAGACTCCACTACTCCTATATTGCCTTAGTTTCAGCAAAACCCCGATAGTCGAGTCTCTTACTGGTACACCTGAAAGTGTAGCCGAATGCATGTACGGAAATACGATCACGCACGTATAGGGCCGTGGCTCCCGCAGGAATCTGCATGGCTACCTGATAATGCTGTAGTTCACGCGTCCAGCGAACAACCGCACATTTCCCGAGTGACGTGAGTTTGAATCCCAGTGGTGGGAAAGTTTTCTTATCCTTGGCACAACGGCGAAAGTTTCGGCTCAAATGCGGAGAATTTACAACTGCCCTAATGACACCGTGCGACGATAGGCTGACCACCGGCAGCGTGAAGTAAATGACGGGCAAATGCAACTATCCCAGTTTCCCACTTTTAACTGCTGCCACGCTAAAACAGATATCCGTCTGCATCGTACTGAGCCCTATATCGCATGCCGAGTTGACGCACGCAAAATTGTGAAACGGTTTTTCATCGGAGGATCTAATACAGCCTGTGCCAGAAAGTCTTCACAAAACTGTTCTGTACCAAGATTAGGAAATCTTAAGCGTTTAAACGTACTGTCCGTTTGTCCTGTGTTTGAGTGAACTCCGGATGCTGACTGCGTCAAACTACCAGAAGTTGAATATCAGACTCTGGGATTTTACGTGCCGATGCCCCGATGCGATTATGAGCAACACCGCACCAAGGGGGGCTCAGGATTCATTATGACCACCTGGGGTTCTTAACGGTGCAGCCAATGTACCGAAGGCAAGCATTTTACATACAGCCCCAATCATTATGCGACCACCGTTGCCCACACAAAGTACGTGACCTCGAGTTCAGCAGCGCCATGACATAGACGACATAGCCGATGGGCCACGGTGGGAGGTGTGAGACTACTGGGAATACTGCATTTGAGTCGACCGCATAGTGAAATACAGTTTAAACAGTCGATTCGGGTGATCCTGGAAATTTCGCATCAGGCGCGACGTAGGATGTTTGACTTCGTTATGTACTCTCTTCGTCCCCGACCACTTCTCCTCGGTACGTCTTCACTGCGCTACACGTGTTCTGTGGCGAAGACGTAATGCGGTGCATGGTAAAAAAAATGTTATTCTTTCTCTTTCTCTCCCCTCTTTCTTGCACGAAGCAAAGGGACTGACATCGGAGGTTCAAAAAATATATTTGCTTAGGTGCATACAGCTCCACAGAACGCCAATTCGTTTGTTATCAGCCTAACTCCAGAATGTTCAATTTACGCCTTAACAGCGATATAAATGGCATGCCCCACTTGAAAACCCCTTTCATCTTAAAATGTCAATGTGTGGTATTGAGTGGTCACAAAAATATTGAGTAAAATTTGGTCTTGAGCTCACCAGTTGCACTTATTTCGATAGCATGATAACACTGTGTAGTTTGCATTTGAATGCAGAATGGTTTTTCAAAGAAATAAAATGGGTTGCACTGTATTTGGCTTCCTACGCGAGCTTCGATAGTGGTTAGCTACTTCAAAGATCAGAAGATTAAAGAGCCACAAGGTATATAAAGTGGGACATAAAATAAAGTTAGGAAAAAAACTTTCCGAATTGTCCGATGCACTACTTTTGCGTTGAATTTGCGCGCTAGCGTCCACTAAGATAGCCTGCTGCAAAACCACATGCCCCGGTAACTGATGACAAAACTAGTTTATGGAGATAGGAATAACTATTTCATGATAATGTTTTCGGATGCACTACAGTATTTCTTATAAACACATTTATTTAGGCGCTATTTTGTGAGATTATCTGTAGCACCCTGTATTTGATTATCAATCTTCCTAACAAAGTATTGCGCAGTGATTTTACAGGGAACGGCCGACTAGGATAAGGAGAATAATAACAGAGTGCCGGAGTGCCTATGCCGCACGAATTAAACACAGAACATGCACGCCGCCCTGACCTGGCGGCGGCAGCGGCAGCAGCTTTTTATGTTCACTGCCCTATGAAGGCATTTCGCAGCTATACCCTACGTTTCACTAACTTATGCTTTGCTGTGTGCACGAACACCCCAATTTCAGCCCACCCTCTCATTCTCTGCAGCCACCGACTGCACTTGCCGTCTCTTGGCACCCATTCTGTAGCTCTAATAGACGACTGGAATACCAAGGCATGCACCCAGTGAAATCGGTGCAACCACCGAATGAGGCATGGAGCGCGTTACGTTACTTTGCATCATGTTTGAGAACAATGCAGATGTGGCGCACAAGCGGGCCGCGGGGTCGGCTCTATTGATGCTTCGAGGGAACGTGCAAAAACAATCCCGCAACATAAACTTGAAATTTTCGTGAGTCCTTTAAAAACATAGTGCCAGCCCATATGTTCCCTAAGTACGGTAAGTACAATAATTTAAAAAAAAACTAATTATTTAGGTACAATACGTAAATTAGTCCACGCTTCTTCGAGTTACCGCTAACAACATAATGTTTGTTTCATCTGTACGGAACTCTGCTCTTTTTCTTTCTTTACTTATGAAGTTGGTAAATTATAGCTGCCAATAATCCATGCCTCCATATTTTAGAAATGGGTATATTAAACAAATGTACACCATAGATAAGTTCCTTTATTCTAATTTTCAATGTCATCAGGTCAAGCCTAATCAAATATTGTGAACGAAGTAGGTCACTGACATCAGCCAATACCGTCCAGTAGCAATACAGTCATTTTCTGTTAAATTAATGAAAAAAAAATCGTTCATTCAGAAGCGCCAAAATAAATACTTGTACAAATTTAACGGTTCTTTAATTCTCTAATCGAATTCGTTTCCGGAGAAGATACTATGCTAACTTTGCGGTGATTTCTTTTGCCGACAAAATTAAAGCGCTTTTGATGAAGGCAATTATATTGGATCCATTCTCGTTTATCTTTCTGAAGCATTTTACTTGATCAGCCGCCGTAACTTATTCTTTCTTGAAACAAATTCTGCAGTGCCAACAGACATTAATGCGGGCAGGAAAGGTCAGTGTAAAATAAATGAGCAGAGTTCCGGTTTACGAATTCCGCCGGTACCAAATTCCATATGGTTAAATTGCCTGCCACATTCATTGTCGGCCCCATCTTATCACTCACAAAAAACTATTTATGTAACAGGCAACAAGCCGCCTACTTTAATCCAATGTCTCTATAAACTAAAGCTGCTCGAAACTGTTTGAATATCTGCAATAAGCCATCCACAATTGGTAAAACGTTTCTTGGCCTACCCACACTTCGTCCGTCCCGCGACGCCAAGAAAACCGCTAAATATGATATGATTTTGGCACAGCAATTTAGCATGATTAGACCGAAGAAAATAGAATAATTCCATGCTTTTACCAGCATTAGCCATAATATATTGGTCAAAAGATCTCGGGCTGCGCCCACTACACCTTTCTGTCACTCCATGTGACAAAACTGCTAAAACTCACCAGGTCGAAGTGACGTGCACGCAACAAAGTTGCATTAATATGCCGAACAAAACGACAGCACTCAATTTTGTTGAGAATAGCCGGAAATTCCACCCCGAATGGAATAGAGGACGCATGTGCACCGATCGCCCTGGGGATGGCTAGGCGGGCCGGGAAGAACATGGTTATTCGCGAATAATAAAATAAAGTACGTGGCAATATAACATTGTCGAGACATTCCGGCGCGTGTGCGACGTCAATCTGCGAGCTCTTCATCGCTGATGCTGTGGCATTTTTCCATCTTCAGTTGCACACCACCGCAATTTGTCACCAGCCACCGCAAGCTGATCAAGAAGAAGTGGGCCACTCGCAAACTCTTGCATCCCCATTCTCATCTGGTTACCTACTTTCGCTGCGCGGGCTCGGCCCTACCGAAACCCTCTCCACTTGCGCGTGCTTCTTGCCTATTGTCATCAATCAGATAAGAAAAGCCTATCAAAGTCGGCAATGGTTTTTGCTTTTAAAGCAAACAAAAGCGACATCCTGTAAACAAACAGTGTTTGATTGAGTTGTTCAAACCACGCTGCGGGACACCGCGCGATTCTTGCGTCGGCGGTTGCGTATAATTTGACGCCAGAAGATTAGAGTAAAACTAATTGGGGGCCCTATAACGTAAAACTAATCCAATATGTATTTCTTAGAATCTCTTGACATCAAATTCGCGTAACCGCCGACGCAAGCATCGTGTGGTGACCCGCAGGGTTGTCTGAACCGTACAATCAAACGGTCTCCTCATTTACAGGAGGTCCCTCTTGTTGGCTTTAAAAGCGAATGACATTGCCTGCACTGAGCGGCTTGTCTTATCTAATTGGCTTCCAAGAGGCGAGGAGCACGCTCAAGTGGAGAGGGATTCGATGGGGTCGAGTCATTGCACTGAAAATGGACAACCGGATGAAGAGGGTGGTGGCGGCTACTACGATTGGTCCACTTTCCCTTACTTGGCTTGTGGTGGCTGGTTGAAAAGCGTGGCGGCATGCAACGGAATGTTAAGAATGTCGCTAAAAGGCATCCTCAGCAAAAAAATAGTCAGCATAGCAAGGTCGTAAACGTGCCTAAACTACTTGAAAACGTTACACGGCCACGCAAAAAGGTTCATTGTACGCTATAAACCCATGGTCTCCGGTAGGTGCCAGCAGCCAGTGCTTGAGCGATCGGCGGAAGCCATCTTTCACTCCTTTCGGAACGGGGCAGCCTGCGGCTATTCATCGAAATATTCATTTTTGCTAGGCATAATAATGCACATTTAAAGCATACACGTCACTTTGACGCGGCGAGTTATCGGGGTCTTGTGACGTCGCGTGACATGCAAGTGAAGTGGGTGCAGCCGGAAAATTTTTTACCCATAGTCGACGGTTATTGGCTAAAAGACCTCCAAATCAGAAATAACTGTTTCTTTTTGTTCGGTCCAATGATGCATAACCAGAGTGTTGTGTCATATCAGGTGGGGAGCTATGGCGGTTTTCGTGTAGTCCCGTGACAGGCAAGCGAAGCGGGGGTGGTTCAAAAAAGTTTTTGACCAATCACGGAAGGCTGTTTGCAGAATTGGAATAGAAAAGTTTGGAATAGCTTTACAATATAACGCCCTGGAATAGCTTTACGTCATAGGACCCCAACGCTCTCTGAACAAAGGAATGCCTCAAGGCTCAATGTTGACCCTCTATTATTCTGACGTAATATATAAATTACCATGATAATTATCTTGCCAAAACTAAAGCTTGCTTGCACGGCGATTACACCACAGCCCCTTCTACGAAATGGTCTGTCGATTCCTTGACTGCTAAATTAAAGCAAGAATTACAGAATATTTTAGTCGGACGCCGGCGTAACGCTTTGGTATGAACGCTTCTCAAAAGTCCTTCATGGTATTTCATTCCAGTCATAAGTCTCTGTCATCCCTTCGATCAGTTAATTTCGACCGCTGTATCGTTCATGCTATTTATGACTGCTCGTTTCCTGGAATAAGAATTGACACGAACTTCATAGTGGTGTAAACAATTTGGAATACAGTGTTACGGCGAGAAGGACACACAAAAAAACGTATTTACACAATGCTGAATCCCACAACACAATACAATCAATCCCACAACACAATCCCCCCAATGCTGAAGCACAGTTACGGTGCATGCTATTGTGTGGGCGAGCGGTAACGATTAAGAGAGAGAGAGAATAAACATTTATTTCATAAAGCGAGTAGAAAATTTCCTCGATGAGTGGGGCCCTCAGTCCAGGGCTCCAGTGCCATGCGCGACTTCGCGAGCCCGCTGGATCAGCCGTTGCTGTTCCTGCTGGATTGTGCTGAGCAGCGCAGACTCCCAAGAGGAAAGGGTAGGGTTGGGTATAGGAAGAACACCTGAAGGGTTAGGGCATTCCCATATGGAGTGATACACCGTGGGTTTGGCCCCACAGTGGGGACAATAGGAAGGGTACAGGGTGGGATGAAAGATATGTAGCATGTGGAGACAAGGAAATGAATTGGTCTGCAGTTGCCGCCAGACCGCGGCATCTGCTCTATTAAGCGAAGGATGAGGAGAGGGATAGTTATGGCGACTTTGTCGGTAGTACTCGAGCGTCTCAGTGTACTGTAGGGGCTCTGGCGGTGCGTCGTCTGGGTTGGACAGCTCTTCCGATGGTGCCCGGCCAGTCAGATCTCGGGCTACCGCATGAACGCGTTCATTACCATGGAGAGAGGTGTGTCCAGGAGTCCAGACGATACGCACCCTGTGTAACGTGGGAGGGGGGACAGAGGAGAGAATTCGATGTGTGTGTGCAGTCACGAGTCCTTGCGCGAAGGCCCGGCAGGCAGCCTGCGAGTCTGTCACTATGGTGATGGGGGTGTCCTGTGCGGAGAGGGTCGAGGCATGGACAATGGCCAGGGCTATTGCCCCTTCCTCTGCTGAGCAGCTGTGCGTTGTTAGAACTGTGGCACACACCCTAAGCGCGTGTGTATTGTCAGTTACAGCTAAACACATGGCCCACCTCTCTGGGTAGCGGGCCGCGTCCGTGTACAAAACCGGTGTAATTGTGGTGCGGTCTCCAAAAATGCGTGCCAGGGCCTGAGTTCGGGCGCGTCTACGGCCGGCATGTCGCTCGGGATGCATATTGCGGGGAATTGGAGCTACTTGTATGCTAGCGCGTAGAGCAGGAGCAAGGCGATATTGTGGGACATGTGTGGGTGTCTCAGGGACAGGGTAGCCAAGGCGAGAAAGTATAGCGCAGCCCTGACGACTGCGTCTGAGACGTTGTAGCTGACCATTGCGATGAGCCTGCAAAAGCTCGCCTACGGTGTTGTGGATACCGAGCTGAAGAAGCCGTTTTGCGGAAGCATGTGGAGGCAGTCCAAGAGCCGCTTTCACTGCCTTCCGCAGAAGGGCGTCCATCTTCTGAGTTTGAGTGAGGGTGAGGTTGTGACAGGGGAGGTGATATGTGAGCCGGCTGATTATCAGAGCCTGGACTATGTGGAGGACGTCTTTCTCGCGAAGGCCTCTTCTACGATTAGTAATGCGGTTTATCATATGTGTGACTTGTGCTATCTGCTGACCCAAAAGGTGCGTAGTGTGCGAGGCTTTGCCATCCGACTGAATGTGGAGGCCCAAGATGCGGAGTCTAGCTACCTGAGGGATGGGGCTGCCGTGCAACATCAGGGAGATATTAGGGGATTCGTCGGTTCTGCGGCGCCGCCTGTGCACGAGGAGCAATTCGGACTTTTCGGCTGCACAGGAAAGGCCTCCCGTGGCTGCATAGTTCTGCACAACACGTACAGCTTCCTGGAGAGCATCCTGGATGGCCCCGTCGGATCCCTGGGTTGCCCAGATCGTAACGTCGTCGGCATAGAGAGCGTGCCGGATGGTGGGTATCTGGTCTAGTAAGGGGGGCAGCTTAGCCATAGCCACGTTGAAGAGGGTGGGCGATAAGATCGAGCCCTGTGGTGTTCCTCTACCTGTGAGTGCGATGACATCCGACCGGAGCTCTCCTATGCCAATGGTGGCTGTGCGGTCCGACAGGAAAGCTCTGACATAGTTATAGGTACGTGTGCCGCATTGGGAAGAAGCCAGATTGTCGAGAATTAGATCGTGGGAGACGTTGTCGAAAGCCCCTTTGAGGTCCAGGGCCAGAATAGCTCTGGTTTGTGCCGTAGTGGGGCCATCCACAACGTCCTCCTTAAGCTGCAGCAAAATGTCTTTCGCAGTGAGGTTAGGGCGGTAGCCGAAGAGTGTATCCGGAAAGAATTGGCTGTCTTCGAGGAAGGGTTGTAGCCGCGAAAGTACAACGCGCTCGAAGAGTTTACCTGCACATGAAGTTAAGGATATAGGTCGGAGATTCTGGAGGGACAGTGGCTTGCCTTGCTTAGGAATTAGCATGATGTCCGCATGGCGCCATTCCTGTGGAAGCGTGCCATTCCTCCAGTGGTCATTGTAGAATGCAGTTAAGTCTTTAATGACCCCATCATCTAGGTTGCGTAGGAGTGTGTATTGAATCCCATCAGCCCCGGGTGATGTGTTGCGCCTAATACCCTGTAAGGCCGCCCTAACCTCGGCTTCTGTAATATCGGCGTCTAGGAAGGTGGCATCTATGTGTGGGTAGTCTCTGTAGGTGGGGCGGGTGCCTGTAGCAATGTAGCGTTGCTGTAGAGTGTGAAGTAGAGTAGTGTCATCGAGGCCTGATTTGTGGAGGATGGTGCGGACTCTGTTGCTAGTGTGTATTTTGGTTTGCGTAGGGTTTAATAATGCGCGGAGTAGCGACCAGGTCCGAGGTGTGCTTAGCGTGCCGCTGAGGCGATCGCAAAGGCTATGCCAATTGTTATTAGTGAGGGTGTTCGCGTAGTCCTCTGCCTCCGTAGTTAGGCGGGCAATACGCAGACGAAGTTTCCGATTATGTTTTTGCCGGCGCCACCGCCGGGTCAGGCCTCTACGGGCCTCCCAGAGATGGAGCAAATGGAGATCCACATCGGTTGTCTCTGTTGTCGCAGTGATGTATTGAGTTGCCCTTTTTAGATCAGTTTGGAGTTGTTTGATCCATTCCTGAAGGGAGAGGGTGTCCTGAGGAGCTAGGGAGGACCGATTACGCCTAAATTTATCCCAATTGATTAGCTTAACAGTACGTTCAGGAGTGCGTGTTGGTTGTACCTGCAGTTCAGTAGCTAGAATGTAATGGTCGCTGCCCAAGTTCTCCACGACATTGCGCCAAGAGTGTTGGCCTACCCCTCTGACCATGGTGAGATCAGGGCACGTGTCTCTGCTTACGCTGTTGCCTAATCGTGTTGGCTGATCTGGTTCTGTCAGCAGAGTCATGCGATGTAACGCAAGAACTTGAGCAAGCCGGCGTCCTTTCGGTGTTTCTGTTTGGTAACCCCAGGCCGGGTGCGGGGCATTGAAGTCGCTTACAATGACCATCTGTTTAGCCACCTTGCATAGATGTGCAAAAAGATGTCCGAACTTATGCTTCCTCGCATTAGATGCGCTGTAGATATTAAGCACAAACAGGCTGCTATGGGAGCGAGAGCACGGGACCAATTCGAGAAGTACATGCGGTATGGGTGAACTTTCGAGGGTGTGTTCGATAACGGTCAAATGTTTGGACACTAAAGTGGCTGTGCGGTGTGGTGCGTTGCTATTTATTGTGTCTGTGTGCGTGTTGTAGCCGGGAAGTGTAGGAGTACAATGCACTTCCTGCAACGCTATTACATCGGGGGGATGGGGCTGTGTGGCAATGAATTGCGTAAGGGATCCGCGTTTCCGGTGGTAGCCCCTGCAATTCCATTGCCACACGCTTAGGGGTTGGGGGGTAGCGCGTGTCCCTTTACGGTTGCTGGCCATGATCAAGTATTATTTGTTTGGGCGGAACACAATCTTGTAGTCGTCGACAGGCAGTGGCGGGAGTCGCGCGTTCCTCTTGCGCGGTGCTTCGGGTGTCGGAGGAGGTGGCAAGTTCGCAGTAGCTTCTGCTAAGCGTTTCTTTTTCCGAGCGACGAGAAACCAGTTGGTGTCGTCCTCGGCCTGACCGGACGAAGCGTCGGCGTCCATCGTGTCAGGGGAGCGGGTGTCGTCGGTCTCCACCTGAGCGGAGTAAATGGGCGTTGGAGAGGACGCGCGCCCGCGTCTAGGCTGGCGAGGTGAACGCAGGTAAGGCCCAGCGCGGCGGCGTCGGTGGTGCAGAACTTCCAAAGCCAACAAAATGTGAGGATCTCACCAGATCTTGGAGAAATTGGGCTCGATCGGTGCCGCTCGCCGAGCTGCGTCGTTTGATGGTATTTTCAGTGGTGAGAAGGCAGGGGAACCGCTCGTTGATGGTTCGAAATGCGGAGCCCATACAGAGTGCGGCCAGTCACTACGGCAGCAGGTGGCGCCCCTAACGATTAAGGCCGTATACGTTAACAACACATGTAGGCGGCGAAGCGGAGCCAAAGGAAGACTCGAGCGTGCCAATCTCGTAAGCGAAGCAAGGTTTGAGACTGGGCTAGTTGGTATTCCATAATAATACAACAAGCACGAGAGCTGACACGGAACACAAAGAAAATCGACAAGGGCTACTGCTTGTCGCTTCTTTTTGTGTTCCGTGTCAACTCTCGCGCTGGTTATATCATCTCGTAAGTGAGTCTGTTAGACGACTTAAGACACGGTTGGGACCGGAGTACCGGGAAACCAATGTTTCAGAAAGTCCAACACGCCGAGTCGGAGTCCATAGAAGCACAAGGGCACCCGGGGCATAGGTAAGATCGCGATGATGGGAGACATATAGGTGCCCCTGGTGGCTTTGCGATATAGTAAGGCGATGGCGAGCAATTTTGCGTGCCTCGTCGGCTCTGGACATGACATCGCGGGCGTACTCAGTGCGGAAATAGACGGCAGGGGGAATGGTAATATCAAAAGGTAACACTTGGTCGCGTCCAAAAAAAAAAGGTGAAAGGGTGAAACACCAGTGGTGTAGTGGCGGCAGGAATGGCAGGCAAATCTAGCAAACGACCAGTCTAGGCGGTCAGAAGAGACATATATGGAAGGCATCTTGGTAAGCGTTCGGTTCAATCGTTCCGTCGAGACGTTGGCTTTCGGGCGTTTTATCGCCCAAGAAACCCTCAGATCACCAGTAACTCTGGAGAGAAAGTAGAGGTCACTGTCCGCGAGGAGTTGACGAGGGGCTCCGTCATGTAAAAGGACATCTGTAACTGGAAATTAGTGACGTCGGGAGTGCAGCTCGTAGGGAGAGCTCCTGTAATAGTGTGTCGGGTAATGTGGTCCGTAGCAACGGCAATTAATTTGTTTCCGGAAGTAGAGGCAGGGAAACAATCGAGGAGGTCAAGACCGATTCGGAAGACAGCGTCAGACGGGGCCTCAAGGGGCTGATGGAGGCCAGCAGGAGGCATAGGTGGGTTCTTTCAGCTTTGGTTCGGTTCACATGCAGCGATGTAGCGATGAAGGAAGCGGTAAGGACCGGGAAAAAAGAAACGGCGGTCGTAGGTCTGGGAAACTCCAAGTTGACCAGTGGCCGGGGCCTCATGGAGCTGTCCGAGAATGCCCAAACGTAGATGCGTATGAAAGAAAAGTAGCAGTTCACGTCCGACCGAGTGGACATCGTGGTGACATAATGTGCCGTCTTTAAGCAAGAAGACGGGAAGGAAAGGATCGGGTGCTGCGCAATCGAGCTTTTTATTAAGCTCACGTAAGATGCGATCACCGCGCTGTCCATCACAGATGTAGCTTAATATGGAGAGTGAGGGTGCACATGCAGACACGTCATCGGAGGCTTCAGGCGGAGGACCAGCATTGCGAGACAAAGATTCAGCGTCCCGATGCAATCGTCCAGGCTTATCAGAAACGGAATGGGTGTATGCTTGGAGCCGCAGTGCCCAGCGACCAAGAAGCCCAATGGGCACCCGAGCTTCTCTTCATCATCATCATCATCATCATCATCATCATCATCATCATCATCATCAGCCTGTTTACGCCCACTGCAGGGCAAAGGCCTCTCCCATACTTCTCCAACTACCCCGGTCATGTACTAATTGTGGCCATGCCGTCCCTGCAAACTTCTTAATCTCATCCGCCCACCTAACTTTCTGCCGCCCCCTGCTACGCTTCCCTTCCCTTGGAATCCAGTCCGTAACCCTTAATGACCATCGGTTATCTTCCCTCCTCATTACATGTCCTGCCCATGCCCATTTCGTTTTCTTGATTTCCACTAAGATGTCATTAACTCGCGTTTGTTCCCTCACCCAATCTGCTCTTTTCTTATCCCTTAACGTTACACCTATCATTCTTCTTTCCATAGCTCGTTGCGTCGTCCTTAATTTGAGTCGAACCCTTTTCGTAAGCCTCCAGGTTTCTGCCCCATAGGTGAGTACTGGTAAGACACAGCTATTATACACTTTTCTCTTGAGGGATAATGGCAACCTGCTGTTCATGATCTGAGAATGCCTGCCAAACGCACCCCAGCCCATTCTTATCCTTCTGATTATTTCTGTCTCATGATCCGGATCCGCCGTCACTACCTGCCCTAAGTAGATGTATTCCCTTACCACTTCCAGTGCCTCGCTACCTATTGTAAATCGCTGTTCTCTTTCGAGACTGTTAAACATTACTTTAGTTTTCTGCAGGTTAATTTTAGACCCACTCTTCTGCTTTGCCTCTCCAGGTCAGTGAGCATGCATTGCAATTGGTCTCCTGAGTTACTAAGCAAGGCAATATCATCAGCGAATCGCAATAAGGTATTCTCCATTAACTTTTATCCCCAATTCTTCCCAATCGAGGTTTCTGAATACCTCCTGTAAACAGGCTGTGAATAGCATTGCAGAGATTGTATCTCCCTGCCTGACGCCTTTCTTTATTGGGATTTTGCTGCTTTCTTTATGGAGGACTACGGTGGCTGTGGAGCCCCTATAGTTATCTTTCAGTATTTTTGCATACGGCTCGTCTACACCCTGATTCCGTAATGCCTCTATGACTGCTGAGGTTTCCACAGAATCAAACGCTTTCTCGTAATCAATGAAAGCTATATATAAGGGTTGGTTATATTCCGCACATTTCTCTATCACCTGATTGATAGTGTGAATATGGTCTATGGTTGACCATATGGCTTCTCTTCGTTACTCCTTAAATAACCGTGCTGTGTATAGATTATCTCAGTATAAGTACCACGGTGTTATTCTTACGCATAACATGTCATGATCTCATCACATTGAAGACATTTATAACAAAGCAGTAAAAAAATAGGTTACCTACGTTGTACACTATCCAACACTTCAAAAGATACTAAGCTACTGTTATATAAATCGGTAATCTGCACTTCGTTCCTTGAATTTAGGTTAGCTGTATTCACGTCGCCTCATAGCATCGTTAGATTTTTTGCACACCATTGTAATTCTTTCCTTAAACTGTCAAAATCTATATTAACCTCCCGCAAGCCTCATCGACGAGACGGCATACGAATTCAACTTGATACCCTACTATGCACGCCCCACAAATATGTTTGCATTCAGCTTTTCCCTCGTTACATAGACGACTGGAATTCCTTACCTCGGTCTATTCTTTCATGCTCACCCCGAAATTTCGTATCTGCCATCCAGGATGAGTGGTCCTAGCACATCACCGTCATCGTTATATCGTAATTTTCTCTGTATAATTTTCCTCTGCTAATCCACTCCTGCTATAGGGATTATAGCGCTGCAGTATGTATATGCATAAATAAATAAATTAATTAATTAATTAATTAATTAATAAAATGGGATCCTTAAAGGAAAAATTGGCGGATCCCACGTTCTCTTGGAAGCAATGTAAGCGAAGCTTTCTGTGATCTTTGCTTGATTGACGATAATTAGCGGTGATGTTGGCAGCGAAGGTGTAATTTCTGCAGCATTTAGTCCAATACGAGACTGGTGAGTTGATGTTACACATCATCTTGCGTGCACCCCTGCTGTTTGCCTGCGTAGTCTACGGAACACATAGGCAGACATGTTTGCTTGTGTGTTGTTGGGAGTCATTGTTCACAATGTCTAAGAGGGTTCAGCACTATTATTGCCTCGGAGGGCACATCGCATCGTGGCGGAAGTGTTAAGCTTTTATTAAATTAAGGGGCTGTACTTACTTCAATTATATATATTTATGTATACATTGCAAGCGTACATTCGCGGTCTGCACCACATTTCGTTGCGCAGCAAAGACGCTTCTGTTTCGTGCGACGCATCTTTCGGGCTATAAGTGCCCTTGAAGCTGAGTGCACGCTTTCGAGCCATTTTGCTGGCACGAGTTCACGCGCTCCTTCTGCATACGTGGCCAGCACGCTGTAGGGACGCCAGCTCGAAGCGCTTACTCTATCACAGCCCAGCACGCGACCTCCACATCCCAGCACCTGCATTTTTGTTGCATACGAAAGCGAGCACAGCACATGCCATACGCACAAACTACGGATCCGGACCCACGGCGGAGCCGGCTGGGATGCGAGGAGGCAAGCTCCATCTGGTGGTGTTGCAAGAAACCCAGCGGCACGCGCGGAAAGACCAAACCAGCAGCAGCAGCACCCGGAAAGGCGGGAGAAGCAGAAATGAAAGCTTCCCTTTAAAACCATCAGTGTGTGGTGGTCGGTAGTTCCGGTGAAAATCCGACCATATAAGTAGGGGCGCAAGTTGGCCGCCGCTCAAACGAGAGCAAGACACTCACGTTTATGAAGGAGTAGTCCTGCTCTGCTGGAGAAAGGAGACGGCTGGCATGGGCGATAAGAAGGGCCTGTCTATTCTGATGCTGGACCTAAACAGCGCCGATTCCGCGGCCGCTGGCATTGGTGCGGAGTTCTGTTGGAGCGGAGACGTGGAAATAAGCTATGACAGGTGATTTAGTGAGCGTCCTGATGAGGATAGAGAAGGTGGCATCTTGTGCAGCACCTCGAAAAGCAAAAAAAAATACAAGACGCCATTCTTCAGTATAGGTTTGTGAGAGGGCGTGCGATTTCGGCGGAACAGTTGACAAAACGCCGAAAGTAGAAAGACAGGTCCAGAAAGCTACGAATGTCCTTTTTGCAAACTTGCTATATGCGGGGAACTTCTGCAGGGCTCAAACTTTGTCAGGGTCGCCGCGAGCAGCGGTCGAGTCGGCGTGATGACCGACCATTTTAAGTTGCTGACCTCTGAAGTGACACTTGGGTGATTTAAGTTGCAGACCAGCTTTGCAAAACACAGAAAATATCGAGAAATGTCGCTCAAGATGCATTCAAATATCGTTAACAATGCAATAATGCCATCATGTGGTAGCTGGGCGCAGCTGTCGAGCTGCCTCTAGGAACTGCAACTTGTACCTACGGTTTCCTTCATCAGTGTGGTGATGAAAATAAAGTTTATTATTATTAAGATAACACGGGCAAGTGTACCATTTAAAACCGTGTGAAGGAATGTCCATCATGCGTTTCAGCCTGGCCGGCGTGGCCCATCAGCCGGAATGCATTACTTTAAACTGAAGAAGACCGTCAGGGGTTACAAAAGCGGTCTTTTCACTGACCATGACATTGACGGCGATTTTCGAGTAACCCTAACTGAAGGTCAATTAAAAATATTTGGCGCTGTTGAAGTAATCCAGAGCGTTGTCTACGTGTGGGCAAGGGTACACATCTTTTTTGGAGACCTTGTTAAGTTGCCTGTAGTCCACGGGAAATCCCCAGTTATCTTGTTTCTTTTTAACAAGCGCCACAGAAGAAGCCCAAAAGGTGCAGGGCAACATTATTACATTTTTGGCGAGCATCTTTGCGACATTCTTTTGAATGATGTGTCGCTCACCTGCAGATAACCGTTATTGTCGGGGATTGGATGGGCATCGCCAGTGTTTAGGCAGTGCTTGACAGCGCAAGTATGACCCAGAAGATGGTCAGAAAGGTCAAACACGTCCCGATGAGAGTAAATGTGGCAAAGCAGATCGTCAGCTTTATGAGGCGAAATGTCTGGAGTGATAATTTCGTTCAGCTAAGTAGGATACTGATCTGATAAAGAAGACGAGACATCGGTGGTGTGGGAGAGAGCAACGTAAGTAAGAGACAAAACACAAATAGCGTAGTCGTCGGAGAGCGTCAGCATAGCAAGGGAAACGCCCTGCGCGCACAGCCCGGAATTCACCACGGGAATGCATGATTGTCATGCGGAGTTATATCAGCCTATAGAAAGCCAACACTTTGCCTCAACAGAACAGCAGTAATGAGAGCGAGCCCACAGACACCGTCAAGACACCGTCACGGTGGAGATGGTGTAACAGCACAGGTCATGACTTGCGGCGGCAAACTCACGTGCTCATCAGAACAGAGCCGAGTCTTGACTGGTCCGGTTCGATCGCTTGTACTTACTAGGTCAAGCTGTAGAGTACCAGTGGAACGATCGATGAGGGTGGAGGGGGCGAGTAAAAGTCAAGACTCAGGGTGACATCATTGGAACAGCGGGCGAGGACCGTGAACAAAAGTTTAGCGACTGCCCGCACTGACATGTACAGTACAGAGGCCAGCTACAGGAGCTGCACCACAGTAGGCCACACATACAAAACGTGATGGGGCAGGGGTCATAACTTTCTTCAACAGATGACGGAGATGAGAGCTCATAAACGAAATACGGGTGCTGGTGTTGTAAGCTGTAACAGGTAGGCCATCCTTTTCAACATCGACGAGGTTCTGTTTCGTAGGGGGGGACAACAGAGGAACTTAAGGGCAGGTCACTAAGCAACGTCACCTCCAGGAGGCTACCGCCGTCAGTTTCCCAAAAGAAAACGCCGGGAGAAGGACGGGCACGGGAACGGCGCGGTGAAGGTGAACGAGAACATCGGCGTCGTGGTGAGGACTAGCGACTATACTGGGCGGCGGCCGTGTTCTCGGCAGGCGTTGCTGGTTCGACTCGGGTTGATGCCTCATGCTGGCTTCGGGGTGGGTAGCGACAGCCGAACAAACTTGTTCGAAATGGCGAGGGTGAATGACTTTATCGAAGCTAAGGCGAAGACCCAGCTCCGGCAGCCTTGGGTTTGGAGCTGCTCTTTTTGTTTTGATATCGCACTGCACACGCTGTGCGGCCGGGAGCTAACTTCCTCTTTCTTGACGGGCGCTGCACGCGGTGCGAGTTGTAGCCTGCGGCTCGGGCCGGAGGCAAGGGGCGTTACAAGCTCCTTCCTCCCCGTAGAGCAGAAGCCAGAGGAGCCGGCCATTGAACGTGCTCAGCTGCAACCGACTAGAGTGTTGAATAGATGGAGGCTAGGTTCAGTGGAGGTACCGCGGGCGCAAAAGCTGCAAACTACGCAGGTTTGAGTCGCTCAGCAGCCACGACGTCTTCGCGACTGGTAGCGTCCAGCGTGAACGTCTTCGGTGTACGATTAGGTATACGGAATTGTCCATCGTAGGCCGGAGTCAGGAGTGGAAGCACGGGATCACGCCGAAGAAAGACATGGCTACAGGAATCCATATCCTGACTGACAAATACAGGCTGGTGGTGGTGGTCACCAGGGATTGCAGGATCAAGGTTACGAAACCTAGTTCGCCGCTCCCGGTTATAGGCGGAAGCATCATGGGTGCGAGGTGACGACGCTGGCGCGAACAGTTCTCCAGGAAGGCGCAGGGGAACACCGTAGACTGGCTCAGCCGAATAGCAACCTAGGTTGGTCTGCAGTGCTGATCGGCTGCCCAGAGGTACGAAGGGCAGTTGCACGAGCCAACGTTCCCTTAGCTGATAAGTGGTTAAAGCAGCCCTCAGTTGTCGATGAAGTTGCTCCACCATGCAATTCACTCAAGGATGGTAGGAGGTAGTATGGATGTGCCGAACGCCCAAGATGTTGGCAAGCGCGGTGAATACGGCTGATCGAAACTGGCGCCTCGGTTGGAGGTGACGACAGAAGGACATCCGAAACGCGACACCCAGCCACTCATGAAAGCCGTAGGTATGTCTCTGCCGTAGTGTCTGTACTAGGAAACGCCTCTGGTCAACGGGTGAAGTGATCCACACAAGTTAGCAGGTAACAGGCCCATGTGATGACGGGAGAGGGCCAACAATGTCGAGGTGGGTGTGGGAAAACCTCTCGTCTGGAGGCTGAAATGGGGAATTAGACGCTGCGGTATGGCGATGAACTCTTATGTACCTTACGTCTACTCTTGAGTAGCTGCCATGTGGCTGAGAAACTCAAACTGAAACTCAAACTTCAACACGCTGGCATGAAGGCATGTTTGTGCCCAGCGACGGACGTCTGCATTGATGCTAGGCCAAAGGAAGTGAGTGGTGACTAGCTTCTAGGTGACACGAATACCAGGGTTTCTCATGCTGTGCAGTTGACGAAAATTTCACGATGAAAAGTCGAAGGCACGAAGGGTCGAGGAACAACAGTGGATGTCTCGCACGTTATCACTGAGGAAGAAAACAGAAGCGGTCAATCAGTGAAGGGAGGGACATGGATGAGGAACGAAGACGATGTAGTTCACGGTCGTTGCGCTGGACGGCTACTAGCTCCTCCATGTCTACTGATGGTTGCGAAGCCAGGGCATCGACGCAGGAGAGTACATCAGCAGCAGCATTTTTCGGCCCATAAAGGTGACAGAAATCCATTGTGAACTCGGAGATAAAACATAGTTGGCGGATCTTCCGTGCAGTGTGGTTTCTGATATTACGACGGAAAACAAACGTCATGGTTTTTTTGTTTGTGACGACGTGAAAATTTCGGTTGCGAAAATGTTTGATGGCGACGTACACCGCAAGTTCTCCACCGAATGTGTTGTATTTAGCTTCAGACGGCTTCAGCTTTTTTTTTGCGAAAATAAACCAATGGGCTACCAACCAGAGACGTGCTGCTCGAGAATTGCGCCGACTGCCATGCTCGATGCATCGTTGATGAGACGAATTGGGGCATCGGGAACGACATCTATGAGCATAGTGGCATCTGCCAGGGCCTTCTTAGCAGCATCGAAAGCAGACGCAGCTTTCTCAGTTCGCACAAGTGGCGCAGCCGGATCTTTTTCGATAGCCAGTAGGCCGGCAAGAGGCTTCAGCAAATTGGCACACTTCGAAAGAAAGCGGCGATGAAGGTTCAGCTGGCTCAGGAATTCTCTGAGTCTTTTTATTGAAGTCGGGGGTGGAAAGTCTTGAATTGCCTTCACTTTGCTGGTGAGGGGCCGGATACTCGGTTGGGTGAGAAGGTGGCCTTATGAACTCGATGGTGGCGACGCCGAAGAGGCAATTGTTGGGATTATTGACGAGACTGTAACCATAGCGTTGGTGGAAAATAGCGCGCAGGTGAGCTTCATGCTCCGGGCCGGATGAGCTTGGCACGAGATCACCAAGATAGGCGAACACGAAGTCGAGACCTTGCGTGACCTCCTTGATCGTGCGCTGAAAAGACTGTGCAGCGTTGCGCAATCCAAATTTCACAGTTGAATACTTGAAGAGGCCGTAAGGGGTGGTAATGGCACTCTTCGAAGGGTCAGTCGGTTCCACAGAAATTTAAAGTATGCTTTCACTTAGTCAATTTTAGAAAGGATCGCGCACCCAGCCAAATTCGATGTGAAGTCTTGTATGTGAGGAATTCGATAGCGCCCTGGTAAGGTGTGGGAATTCAGAGCGCGGTACTCCTCACATGGTCTCTTGTTGCCAGGATCTTTCTTTGGCACTATCTAGAATGTTGAGGCCCAGTAGCTTGAGGAACGTCGCACCATGCCGAGTTCAAGAATGCACTGAAACTCGCGGCAAGCGATGGCGAGGTGGAATCGAGAGAGCCGGCGGGGAGGAGTAAAGACGGGAGGTCCAGAGGTCACGATGTAGTGAGTGACCGAGTGCTTTACTGGTGACTCCCAGGTATGTGGCTTTATAATATTTGGAAAATCGGCGAATATTTTTCGTACGGCAAAGCAGGTGCGAGAACTCGAATGCCCATCGGCGAGGCGTTGCATAGTACGCCGTTGAGGGAGAGGCACGTGCTGAGATTGATGAGGCATGCAGGTCTACCGCGTGGTTAAAGATACTGAGGAAGTCAGCGCCGAGAACACCTTCCGAGACATCAGCGAGGATGAATATTCAGCTAAACGTACGGGGCAATCAAGAGACCGTTGGCCGTTTGTGTGGGTGGCAGGAGTTGTTTATCGCTTGGAGTGGGCAGGTCTGTTCGTTACGACGGTGATCTGCACAAGAGCCCGGTATGCCGCTAACCTGAGCTCCTGTGTCGACAAGAAAGCAAGTGCTACTGATCTTGTCAGAAACGTAGAATAGGCGGCATATCCTTCGACGAGTACCACTTCGACCGACCAGCGAGTTCAGCGAGCTTTTCTAATCACACATCACCTTCAGCCGCGAAAACTGGTACCACATTCTCCGGGAGGCGCTGGCGGAACAACTCACGCAGCAGCCTGTCCTGAAAGGCAGGGACTCCACCAAGAAGCTGGTGTATGCGTCGAAGGTGTGAAAGATAACTGTTACCGAGCTCCGTAGCTGCGAGGATCTGCTGGAGTCTGGTGCGCTCGGACTGTGACTTGCGGGAAATTATAGACGCCTTCAACGTGTCGAAGGGATGGCTCGGGTTCCGCGAGGGGATAACATCCGCTAAGTCGTAGGTGACCGCCAGAGGTAAGGAGGACACCAGATGCAAGAACTTGTTCTGTTGACTGGTGGTATGCCGTACTGCCGTATACTGGAAGTTTGCCTCGACCTGCAAGAGCCAGGTGCTGGGGTGGTTGGGTCAAAATGGTGGGAGGTTCGTGTGTTGGAACGCGGCCACCGCAGTACCGCCAGATCTCGCGTTCTCCTAGGTGTCATCACCGGCAAGAAAAGCGAAAGAGCCCGCACGATCCATGCAGGAGGGTTGGGGCTGCCTGTACTTTACCGGGTCACCAAATCTGTTGGCCATAATACGAGGAAGACCCAGCTCCGGCAGCATTGGATTTGGAGCTGTTCTCTTTATTTTATATTGTGCTGCACATGCTGCGCGGCCGAGAGCTAACTTCCTTCTCCTTGACGGGCGCTGCATGCTGAACGAGTTGTGGCCTGCAGCCCGGGGCCGAGGCAAGGACGCTACAACTTCGGCAAAAGCAAGACATTTGTCCGACGCGTTGATGTCGGAAGCAAATTAGCTCGTCTTCAGGTACTCTCCACGCATTCGCATCGCCATAATTTGGAGTAGGACAATGGCGTTGGAGACGGTTGAAGGTGGGTGAAAGGAAATGTCAGGACGGTTCTCAAAAAACATGGTTTGAGGCCCACATTTGCGCGTTCTTGACGAACAACGGATTCTATAAGTGATATAGGAATCACTGGGCTACCTTCGCATTAAATGTAGGGGCAATACGGCTTCGAGTTCACCTCGAGAAATTCGGGTAATAGTCTCAGATATTGAAAGCTGGGTCCCCATACGAACGCCTTCACATGTTGACGTCGCTGTGGTGCTCGGAACATGGGCGAAGTGATGGGCGATGGGTTTGCTTTTAGCAGCTTCGAAGCGTCGGTATTCAGTATAGTCTCGTTGACTGTCGAAGAGCCTTTAAGGACGATCAATTTAAACGCATCGTCCGCGATACTTTTGATTGCGCCTTATCGGCTTCTGTCATCTTGGCGTCAACATAGAGCTTTACACTGTGGGTCTTCCGCCTGCATATTCCGTTATCAATGTACGCCACTTACTAACCTAAGTAAAATGAAGCTCAAAACAAAATGACATATTTCGAGGTACGTACGGCTCACGTGTTCACAATGGCTGTATCCACTGTGATCCAGAGAACCAGTGTGGCCAATGGGTCGAAAACGTCAATTTCTATTTTACTAACATCCGTGACCTGTTTCGTTCATGCCTGATTTTGCATGACCAGACGGCATTCTGTGCAACTCTTGACTACACAGTCCTATTAAGTTTTGGCGGTCTCTATCAGCCTCTAACAATCTAACAAGCTGGAGCTCGTTAACTGTTTCGCTGGACCACTTAGCGACAACTATTGTACTAGAATTCTCAAAGCCTGTTTCTCATTTTTCCCTACGTGCAACGTGGTAACAGCGAAGGCCCACATCAATGAATGGGACGAGGAACTGGCGCTGCATTGCATATACTAAGGGAAAACGAATAAACAGGAACCAACTAACCTGTTTTATTGTCCTCAATTCATTATTTTTTACACTGAAATAAGCATAGGATAAAAGAACATTAAAAGGAACAATTAATTTCGTGGCAGATCTTGAGTACTCGAATTGGTGCAAGATACAGGAATTCTAGGAAAAGCTTATGCTTAGTACTGTTTGATATCAGCCGATTAATTAGAGCATGCTACTAAGGTATCTACTATGACAGGTATTTAATGAAGTATTTTCATAAATATTCTTGTTGACCGTTCTCCCTAAAATATTGATTTCACCCGCTGCTATAATTCTCGGGCTATGAAAAGAGTCATTGCGTCTCATACCTCCTTTAAAATATGTAATCACAATCTGTAAGAGTAACCACAAAAAAATGACTTTGTAGTAGATAGCATACCAACCTGACAAGCCCTACGCTTCCTTGTTATTTTCTTTTTGAATAAATCACGCTCGCTTTTGTGGCCGTGGTTTGGGCAAGCGTTGCAGAGGCCAAGCCAAGCTCCGTCCGTTTACTACCTCGTTTGCATGCGCACCTGCGGATGTCGAACGCCCCGAGGGACGCAGGTAGCGCAATCGAGACGAGAAGAATAAAAGACGTCACTGTCCGTTTCGCCACGGCCACCACCGCAGCAGATTCAGCCATGGCGGTCGGCCGAAAGAAAACATAGACGTCTACCATCTCGGGCGTCACTGCAGACGGGCCGATATCCAAACGACTTTTTCAGTATACCAGCGCTGTTCGGTCGGTCGCGCCCGATTGCGCCCGGGTTTCGTCGTTTACGTCGTGGGGTTAGCAGCCTCGGCTCCGCCAGAATTGGCCTCTCTTCGGCTAATCTCTCACGCAGCGGTGGCAGTCCGGGCATTATCGGGGCCTCCGCCCAATGCCCGTATTACAGGTGTGTTTGTATAATCGCGCACGCCGTCGCGTAATAAATGTGCCGGCGTGAACAACCGCTCGCGCCCGCTAGCGCGACCTGGGCGAGACGCGTGAGCGAACGCGTGAACCGCGAAGCAGTAAAAAAAAAATCAATGCCGGATAGGCGCTCGCTGGTGTTTCGAAACAGTCGTTCGCGCAGCGCGGCTACAATTTCGCGCCTTCGGCCTCTCGTGCACGCAGCCATAAATTCCAAAGGCGCACTGAAACGAGCGGGCTTTCCCGCGCTCTGAATCCGCGACAGTGGGTGAGAGCGACCGAGGAAAGTACGTGAATGCAGCGCTTCCAGCACTGTTCCTCGCTCTCGATTTCGTATCCTTCGCCGAACGCACATTCCGCAACCATTCGATCCCTGTCGCGGTAGCATCGTGTGGCACTACGCTGGAGTTTTCAAAAGCTCCACGCCGTTGGCAGCGCTGGATTAATGCCCCGATCAGGTTTCGTCTCACCTCTCACATGCAGATGGGAAGAAAAGGAATCAAAATTTCGGAAAACCTAAAATCGGAATTTTTGGTAAGAGCGAAACCACGAGGCCGTTAAAAAAAACACTTCTGTCCTGTTATATTCCATTGGTCCCACGCTTATTTGGTTCCCGGTGGTTCTAAATCATCATTGCCTATACATGTGTCCTTAAGGTGCCCGGAGCTAGGGGAATGAAAAGAGCCGAGGCACTCAATTTTAAAGCGCAGCTCTGTTCGCGAACCCTCCAGGACTTTACTGACCACGGATGTTGGCTCGGGGAGCACTACTACTGCTGCTGTCTTTACAGATACAGTTGTGAATACATAAATACATTTTACGAGAGGGTCCCCCTGAGGTGGCTGATATAAGCCTTCTACAGTGACAAAGCTCGGTTCGGCATAACAAAAAATAACTTCATAAATAAAGCCTACACGTACTGTATAATGTCCGCTCACAGGCATCTAAAGCAAACCAATCTGTTAATATAATAGGGCACTATATTTCACGGACTCCTCTATTTACTTTGTTTTCTTTGTTTTCGCCACTCAGTATATGCCGCTAGGTGCTTGCCCAACTCTCTTCTTTCAAGTATGTACTAACTGTCCCAGATTTCAACCCTTCTCTTGAGTGGGCATGAACCACTGTGTAAATTTTTCATATAACGTCAATATAATGTGTTAGCCCACATATATCACTAAAGTAAATCAATCTGCTAATAAAATGGTGTACTGAATTTCAGGGATACTTGAATCTACCTTACTTTTGTTAATTTAGCCATTCGGTATGTGTCACTAGAGGTGTGCCCGCTCTTGGCCAATCTTTCGGAATGGTTATGTCCCATTGTGGTACAACAACTACACAACGTGCAAATGTTGGTTGATAGGTGTCGCATTGTTTCAGCGCATAGACATGTCATCACAAAATTGGACGCGTCACCGTCGGCTGCAGATCATTTAATTAACCACTTTACTTTCGCTTCGCTTCATGCGAATGCCTACACGTGCGTTCGATCTGCGTATTTTCATAGTCAAACTCTACGAAGAAATTGGTAACGCAGTGCAGCTTTCGTCGTGATTCAGGGCGCTCACTTGTTTTAGTGAGGAATATGTAAAGCAAACATTCTAGCAATGGCTGCTCTACCAATCGCGTACCATCTTCTTAACGAAACTCAGGAAATCACTGCATACATGACGATGTAGATGCACACTAACTTCGTTGCTTCTGTTGCGGTTCGCTTATGTTTAATGATATTTTAAATTCTGGGTTTTCATAAGCACGATGTGATTATGAGGTACGTGGTAGCGGGGTACTTCGGTTTAAGTTCAACCACCTGAGATTCTTTAACGTGCACCCACTGCATGGTACACGGGAATTTTTACGTTTCCCCCATTGAAAGGGTGTCGCCGCGGCCGAGACCTGATCCCCCGACCTCGAACGTAGCGACGCAACGCGAAAGCCACTAAGCAACCACGGCGGGTAGATTTGCGTTTTCATCATTCAACGTTATGTGTACGTCTTGTCTAGAACTTTTGATTCCATTCTATTTATTTTATTTACAATACACCCTGCAGCTCCGAAGCGTTATAGAAGGGGAGTGGGTACAACATGAAGTGACTAGCACGAGAATATAATCACACAAAAGGGAAGGATGGCAAAGAAGCAATGCATCTAGGTAAAAAAAGTACATGAAAAAAGTACATGAATAACAGTACAAGAAAAAAAGTTCATTTTACCTGCAGTCATTGGTTTGGAAGAAGATTGCAATTACAAATCATTGATTAGTCTTAAAAATGCATCCCGAGGAACACTCACAATTTCAACTGGCAACTCATTCCATTCAGAAATATTGCGGGGAAAAAAAGAAAACTTCATATAGTTCGTCTTGCATGAAATTTCACGTATTTTGAAACTGTGGTCTCTTCTGTTTGAGATATAGTGGGGTGCTTTAAGGTATTTTAGCTTGTCAATGACTGTCGCGTCCGTGTATATTGCGTGCAGAAGTTTCAGTCGGTGCTTCTGGCGTCTTACCTGTAGCGGCTCTAGTCCGATGTGTTTCTTTATTGCTTTTATGCTTGCGTGTCTGGAGTACTGCCTTGATATAAACCTGGAAGCGCGGTTTTGTATGCCTTCTAAGTTATCAATCAGGTACCACGGTGAGGATCCCACAAGGTGGTGACATATTCTAATTGCGGCCTTACCAGCGGCTTATATGCTGTGGTTTTAAGAATCTTAGGGGCAGTTCTAAGGGTTCGTATAATTAGGCTAAGCATTTTCCAGGCTTTCCTGACGGTCATATCTATATGGCTGGAAAAGGACAGATCAGCTGTTAGATGAATGCCTAAGTATTTAATTTCGTTAACCTTCCTGAGTATGGAATCTCCCAGCTTGTAACTAGGTTCGTTAGTGATTTTAGATTTAGTTAATGTTACATGGTAACATCTATCAGTATTCAGGTTAAGTTCCCAGTTTTGTCACCAGGTGGATACGCTGTGGAGGTCCTGCTGGAGTACGTCTACATCATGTTGATTGCGAATGGATCTGTAAACAACGCAGTCATCTGCGAAAAGTACAATTTGTGAGGAAATGTTTGAAGCGATGTCATTGATGCCAATTAAAAACAACAGCGGCCCCAGCACCAAGTCTTTCGGCACTCCAGAAGTGACTTGGACAAAACAAGAATTCTTGCCTCCTATAACTACGCATTGTATTCTATCGTTCAGGTAATTTTAGCTAATGCACAGAGTGCATTAGCTAAGTACGGCCTTCACAAAAATTACGCGTGCGACCGCTCCAGGTCATTGTAAATGTGTTTAACGGACCACCTGGAAGGTTTTCCCACTGTCCTGGCAAAGCAGCAACTGGCACAGAGCTTAATTTAGAGAAAAATATGATGCACGTAGAGGCCGATGTTCACGCAAAGCTTACTGCGTGTGGACTAATTACGGTGTTTCCAATATTCAGCTATGCAGATGCTCCAAAAGTTGCACAACCCTTATACGCAATGGTTACCATTGTCGTTTGGGAACTGGAAGGGGCGACTACCTCATCTTTGGTGAAAACGGGGGCACCCAATGTATAACTTCAAGTAAGGGTCCAAGGATGGAAGGCAATGGCACCATTTCCAGTAAATTACTTCTTGCTTCGCTCGAATGTCTCGCATAAGCGTTTTATCAATGTTCACGACGAATTAACTGAGGCATTGAACCTAGTATTGCTGGAAATGGGGTCCATGTCATATAAATATTAGGCGGGCAATGAATGAAAACTTGTGATTATTGCCGTTAAATTACTTAAATTTTAAATTCATAATATTGTTGTGACCCAACCTTTCTGCGTGACCTGTCCTCTGATTGAGAGATATGCTGATAATTGAACTGCGAGCCGCACTATGTGGCGTCAACAGCTTCACTGCATATAACAAGTCGTTATTTTCCGTAAATTTCCCTCTCTTCGCTGAGTCATTGCTGCTCATCTGCGTTAGTTCAATTAGCGAGGGGAGGGGAAGTGGACTTGCTTGACATCGCCTGCCGGACACCGTCTAAAGAAAAAAATATGCGTGGTTCTACTATCGCAAACACCAGAGACCGGTGGAGCTGGGGGAAGGCACGTAAAGTAGCGCTAAACCGCACACTTAGTCTAACTTTTGCTGGCCTTCCCCCAGCTCCCCTAGTCTCCCATAGCTGCGATAGAGCCATGCATAGCTTTTTTCCACATCGAGAAAGAGGACCGCCTAAGAGAGCGCGCGTGTTTTTAACCCAGAACCCTCACGGGTCACATCATTAGTGTCCCCATCGCACCGCTCCTTGTCCCCGTTAGGCTCCACCCACCCTCGCCGCATCGCTATGCTGCGCGATGCTATTTTTTATTCTGCCTTCACTGTCACTGGGCTCTCTCTCCCCCTGCTCCGCGTTCAGGCGTTCGTCATCGCAGGCTACCGCCAAGGGACGCCGCCGCCGAGCCAGCTGTGAAGGGAGCCGACCATGAACACGTGGGCGCCACGCCGCTCCTTCTCGCCCGCTACGCTGTACCTACCCCCTCGTCGCTATGCCCTGCTTTCACTCACTCTCAGCTCTCTCTCCCTTACCTCGTCGAAGCTGCAGACGTCAAGAGAAACCCAGCGAGGTCTTAGCAGGTCCACTGTAAAAAAAAAAATAAAATTGTGGGGTTTACCTGCCAAAACAACGATATGATTATTAGGCATGCCTCAGTGTAAGACTCCGGATTAGTTTTGCCCTTTTAGAGTACTTTAACATGCACCCAATGCCCGGCACGCAGGCGTTTTTGCATTTCGTTCCTATCGAACTGCGACCACTACGGCAGGGATTTGATCCCCCGCTCTCTGGCGTAGCAGCGCGATGCCAAGGCCACTACGCCAAAACGGCGGGTAGTCTCACAAAAAGGCGTGGTGGCGAAAGGTGGCTGCAGTGTTACTGAATATTTCCAAACCATAGGCAAGCAGTAGACCAAAAATTCATACAGTAAGTACCAGAAGCAAATAAAGAAAACAAATAAAAGTAACACGTCTCTTTCCCCTGTAAAGTCGTGTGCTGACTCGGTGTATTTGACCAGTATAACCCCTAGGTCAAGAAATTCAAATACTATGCCAAACGCCTTGGACAATATGTCAGGACAAACGAGATGGCTAAACAGAAGAAAGTGTAGGTTTCCTTCACCTTAACTGGTGCATAATTGTACGAAATCATCAAGGATTTGTTCGGTCCGTTGCCGCCAGCACGCAGAACCTTCGATGAAGCAAAAGAGCTCTTGCAAAGCCATTAAAACCCGAAGACGTCTGTAACCGCAGAAAAGTGAAAATTCAACCGGAGAGTGTACCTCGACCACAAAGGTATCGAAGACAACATGCTTGAGTTGAAGCACTTAGCTCGCGAGATAGACAGAAGAAAAGGGCAACGTAGGGAGGCTTACCACAAAGGAAGATCCTGTTTACTACCCTGCGCTCGGTACAGAGGGGAAGCGGAGGAAGTGACACATAGTTAGAGAGAGAGAGAGAATGTCAGCACAGATAAACAATCACAGCAAATCACTGTCACCGCATACTGTCACTGCACAGCACAGTTTCACTTCTAGCCATCCAAACATCAGCGCATGCTACAGCCGCTTCTCCAAGTCTTTTGTCCTTAAAATTGGAACCCTGCCATCGTTTTCCTCCGCTGCTATAGATTATGATGTCGGCAATGTAGAATTATTTTCGCAGTTAAATGTATTTGGTAAAAGCACGCTATGGCGATTGCGTGCGATCATGTCTGCAAATCGTAGCGACAGCAGTCAAAGGTAAGGTGTTGAAATGTCTCCTCGCTACCACAGTCATCACACAAGGCGTTGCCACCCCATCCGAATTGGAATGCGAAAGACTTCGTAAAGGCCACCTTTACCGTACTCGACAAAGCGGGGTAGCTTTGCGTCTGCAGAACCCAGCTAGGATGCGAAGGTGGGGAGAAGAGTGTATGTGGTGCTGCCGGTTGCTTTGAAAACTTTCCATGTTCCACATGGAGAATGTGATATGCCAGGTGAGGATGCGAAGCTTTCGAGCGGCATCTGTCCTCGATAACGGCCTGAAGATTTCTCCTGCAAGTGTTGGTCAGTGCCATGCAGTTTCTTTTCTTTTTTTTTATGTTTCAGAATGTTCTCTGAAGTGGAGCCTCCGATAAACCAATTAAGGATAAAGCTGTTTGTTGGAAAACGCACACAAAACATTTAATAGAAGTCGTGCAAAAAAATAATCATAGGAAGCATACACTAAATGAATAAGTTACAGCATGAAACCAATACACTTAAAGCTAGAACGGTATATACACCACGCGAGTTATGGCACAATAGAGTGTGCTCGCGCGCCGCTATTAGGTGCGCAGGGGCGTAGACAGGGCGACGAAAGAAGTTGCGTAGGCCTCACCAAAATGTCGATGTGGTTGACCGACGAACGGACAACCAGACCGTGGCAGCTCCCTGTTGTATATAGGACGCAGGAGCCCTGGCACCATGTGGAGATGGAGGCGGCGTGCTCGCCAGGCAGCTGGACGCAAACTCGGTCTTCGGGCCGAGTTTGCGGAGTTCGCGGGCCTCGGGCAGCGGTGCGTGATCGAGTAGAGTTGCGACGCCTGTGAACGGGTTGGCAGGAGGCCCCTGTCGGCTAAGTCTTGAAGGCTCGGTTCTGAAACCTGACGGCTACCTTCAGCTCCCAGTCCGGTGGCCGATTTTCACGCCAGCTCCACTTCATGGAACTCTCCCCCACTTCTGCCAGTGTGCGTGGCTTTTCTGCCGCTTTGGCCGATTTGTCTTTACCTCATTGGTGGTGTTTATCAGTGATTGGTCCCTGGAAACTCCGTGGGTTATTCAGACTGAATTCATTTCCTTTTATTTTATCTTCTTGCGCCATACGCTCTCGTGCCACATACTCTTCTATGTCGTCGTCTTTCACCTAGCACGGTATTCACCTCCGCCCACGCCCTCTTTGTCGTCTTCATCTTTTCACTTCCTACCACGGCACTGTCCCGCGCACTACACATCACAGTCAGTACGGGCAAACTGTATTTCAAAAAGCCCAGAAGAGGAGCCCCGTACAATTCCAACGTGGCATGCACTGAAATTCCCCAAGTCTTTCCAACCCAAAGCTATAAAAGCTGATAGGTTTCTGTCAGATGCTGTTTCAAGTGGGTGACGTGCGGGCTCAATGAGATCTCTTTCAGCGACTATGCCAAGAAATCTGTCAGTCTTCTCAAAAGAAGTGATCGGATCATTTATAAAGATGGCGTAGGGTGTCATTGGTACGTAAGTGAATGCTACCAGTGCACAATTCTCTGATGAGATCTGAAGAAATTAGTGGCGGAGCTGTCAGAATAGCAGGTTTTTTGAAGTCTTGCACGCATCTTAGGACGTATAACACCTGAATTGCATACTCATATATCGCGTGTGTGCATTGACGTCTTGATCGCCATTAGCAGATGTTCAGCGAGAAACGAGGCCAATGAGTGTGAGGTTGAATAGTGCGGCGCTTAGCCTCAGTAGGTGTAGTGTTGTGCGGTTTGGCCACTGCCGGTACACACTAAGAGCAGTCTCGTAAAAAGGTAATGTGAAATTCATGGAAGAAGTCCACCTCCAAGACCAACCATCTCAATAGCATCGAGAACAGTCTCACGAGATACGTCTTCGTTTGACTTTGATTTTCACTTTGTTGAAATTTAGACAATATACAATTGTCAAGGTGAAGACAGCTAAAGGTGGCACACGTGGTCACCTGGCTGGGCCCTAGAAACCCTGCAGTCATGCAGGCACAGTTTCGACATGGTGAGTGATGAAGCACAAACAAATTCTTACAGGAAGACTACAAAAATTCACATGCAGCAATATACATAGGAAAAGCACACCGTAAATTCAAATCAATGTAACCTAAAATTCATAATACCTACAAACATGTTCAATTGAAAAAAACAAAAGAACAAAGCAACGATTCCTAACTGTTTCTCATAAACAAAATTAAAAATGTTCGCTTGACAGACACGTTTAAAACAAAGGAAGAAATTCTAACTGGCGCATACACCATTCAAGAAAAACTCTGCCTGTTTTCGGAATGTAGGCAAAGAGGGACATGTTTTTATATCACTCAGATCAGGATAAAGGTTGAAAAGATTAGGAATATGCCAATTTAATAGTTGCATTCCGTATGTCGTCCTACAATTAAACTTAATGAAATTGGTTCTCCTAAATTCGTAATGGGATTCATGTTTGGTATACCTCAAAAAGAAAAGTTGAGGATCAATTTTGAAATCTGAAAATGCAAACTCTCATAATAGCAGTTTATACAGCGACTGAATGTTCAAGATGCGTTTCTGCGTAAAACATACTGATGCTGATTCACGTTGTGGTAGGTTTTCAATTACGTGCACACTTTTTTTCTGTAATCGATGGAGGCCTCCCATGTTAGACCTAGTACTGGGGCCCCATACAAGCAGGCAGTAGTGTAGTCGCGAGTGAACAGTATTAAAATACAGTTCACGTCGTAAATCAGGGCTCAAGAGTAAGCGAAACTTATCAAGCATACCCTTTGACATCTAAGAAAAAAGGGGCAGATAATTTGTTACTTGACTTTTGATACTGGTCATACGTAGCGAGGTCAACACGTTCTGTCTATTGATGAGCCATCTCGACTAAAATCAGCCATACAATTTGGGAACATGTACTGTTCCAGGTAAGCTGCCGTCATTTCGGAGTGGAAAACCATGGTGTGACATCTTGCATTTGCCCTCGAGCTTCCCCATGCCATAAGCTCGCATTCAAATCTCCGATTTTCACGTATTCAACACGACACACCGTCAAGATATTTGCTAAACTTTTGCAATCAAAATGAATTGAAGGCGCGATATTTAAACCCCCACAAATGTAAACATGAGTTTGCCCCTTTTTAACTGTTAAGCAGTGATATTCATTGTCATTGTGAAGAGCAATCGGCTGACGACCATAGGTGACTTAGTAGCGGCGCAACTATGAGCCTCTACAGCCGGTAAAGAAGGCGGCTCAAGTGCGTATAGCGTGAGAATAGAACACGCTTGCGGACTCTACCTGAGCAGTCGCAGTATCGGCCGCTCCCGAGGCCCCGCGGCACCATGGCCAGCCGGCCTAATGGAACCACGGCCGCGGCAGCTACTGCTTGCCGCCGCCTCCCAGAAATTGGTGAGACCAGATGACTGAACCCAGCCATGTCTGCGTCAATGCAGCGACTCTGCCCAGGTGAGAGTGACGTGGCTTCACGTGGTCGCGCAAACTTCCTGTGGCTGTAGGGTGTAGAGGAATTCTACATATGTCGGACATCTTGTTCGTCCTGCTGGAGCCACTTCAATATCAACAAGGTTCCAGGCTCCTCTTGCATTCCATGCTCCGGTTGTCACCCCCAGCCCCGACTGCTAAGCGGACTTGAGCTCAACCGTCCTTCCTTACTAAGCTACCTCAAGCACCCAGTCGCAACAGCTCTCGCCATTTGAACCGTCACGTCATTCTGCGTCTCGTCGTCCCACGGCGCCTGCATCCACCCGTACCGATTGTCAGCACGCGCGGACCCCAGCATCAAACCCCTACCCGGTCAGTGAGCCTCCTTCCCATCTTAAGGCAGCTGCGCGGCGACTCTTTCCAAAAGATTCACTGTGCCCAACGCAAGCGCTTTTGGCTACTCTCCTTCTTTGGGCGTTCCCGCAACCTATCCGCTTTCTGTTAAGGGGCACCTCACTCGTCACCGGTTCTGAGAGTATGCCACCACCTCCAATAAGCGCAAATTTCAATCTCGAAGGAATGGAGACGCCAAAAGCGCAACCTTCGCGGTACATCCAGCGACCACTGCAACCCTGATGCTTTTGGCGTTGAAGATTTCACTGAAAGCAGCATCAGGCGAGCCTTCCGACATTCTGTGCTCGCACTTGCCGCGGATGCATGGCCTACCGAAGTTTTGTAGGAGCCCCAGCTCTGCCATCTGGTTTCTTCAGCTCGAGAATCACTCCTAGGTGAACAACGTGAATGATGATAAACAAACTGTGATGAATAAAACTGCCGCATTCCCGATCAAGACACTACTGAAAAACTTAACCATGCTTTTTTTTTCGTCTTCACAATTGAACCTGATAACATATTACCTCCCTTCCCTTATTTCGATTATGTAGTCGTGCCTGATATTATCTTTAGTATGTACGGTACTGAGAAACTAATTGATTTGCCATACTAGTCTTGTATATTGATCTAAATGAGGTTATTATTTATTACTTAATATAACCTCAGCAACGCCATTAGAATCCATACAGAACCGCGCCGTAACATGTATTCACTCGTCATACTCATATGATATCAGCGTATTACCATTAAAGGTAGGGTCTGGTTTGGGCACACCAGCGCACCGTCGCCGTATAGCGAGCTTATCATTATTCCATAAATTCTACACCAGTTCGCTTCGCTGCGCACCTTACATTTTACCACCTCCACGCATATCACGGCGCACAGGCCAGCCACTAAATGTTGCTCGCCCTAGCGCATGCGCTGTCATCTGCTCGTCGTCATTTTTTCATGGTAAAACTAAAGACTCGAAAGGCCTTCCCCACAACGTCGCTGCATCGCCACCTCATTTGCCTTTATGGAAGAAGTAACAAGTGTTCTGTCTATAAAATAACATAGTGGGCAACCTCCTGTATTTTTGTACACCCACAATTTATGTAATACCCCGCAAGGGGTCTTTAAGGTAATAAAATGAAATAAATGAAATGAACTTACGTCATCATCTGGTGGCGACGAAATAGACACAAGAGTTCTTAAAAGAACGACAAAAACTGTGAGCGCGATCTTATGCGCCATTATTCAGCAATCATCTTCAGGAGCAGCAATCAGGAGCAATTTTCAGCAATCATCAGGAGTGGTGCCGGAAGGCTGCTGAGTAGGCAAGATTGGTACAGTCTCCAAAAAAGGTCCTCCATCGTTGTGCGCCAATTGTCGTCCCATTTCACTCACCAGTGTCTGTTACAAACTAAGGGAACGTGTTATTAACTTCCAGGTCGTAAACTTTCTAGTATCCAATAACCTATTTCACCCTGCTCAACATGTATTTCGTAAAGGTTTTTCATGGGACACTCAACTATCTCTAATTTTTTGTGATCTAAGTTCTAACATAGATTTGAAAGTACCCGTAGATGTCTTTTTCTTAGACTTTTTAACGACAATTCTACTGAGATATCTAATAATATTCCATTGTCCGCAAATGATTGTGTGGTTTATCGGCGAGTAACTTACAGTTCAGATATGGACTTGCTTCAAAATGACCTCAAACGCATCAAATTATGGTGCAAGGCATTGCTAGCGACATTAAATACTAAAAAAAAACCTCGCTAGCTTCTTCCCATCGCACACAGCATCACAAACCAGGGAAATACACCATATACGGTTCCGAAATATCATCCTTTGAATCATCTAAATACCTCGGCATTACTTTTTAAACTACCGTAACTTAGTCAGATCATGTTTTTAACATAGCCAATGCCGCAAATCGAACTCTCGTTTTTTTTTATGCCGGAACCTTAGACTCGCTCTCCCATCAATAAAATTAATAGCTTACTTCACACATGTCCATGCTAAGTTAGATTCTGCATGCTCGCTCTGGGATCCTCATGCACATAACCTATCTAATACACTTGAATCAGTTCAAAGCCGTGCAGCGCGGTTTCTTTACTCTAGATATTCTTATCATGCAACCTTTTAGACCGCATTGCATGTAAGCTTGCCTAGCCAGTCAGTCGTTCGGTGCTTAATCAGATTCAAAGTTGCACGATGTTCCGCCGTCGTTTACCGATACAAGAACGATATTAATAATTATTATTGGGTTTTACGTGCCAAAACCGCGATATTATGAGTCATTTCGTATAGTGTGGGACTCGCTATTGAAGTTGGCTAAGTGTGGTTATTTAACGTGCCACCAATGCATGGTACAATTAACGGTTCACCGATACCCGTGCCTGTATCCTAGTAGCTATGGCGTTGCTCGGCTCATCTCAAGGCCGCGAGATAAATCCCGACCGTAGCGACTGCATTTGGATTGGGGCGGACTGCAAGAACGCTTGTGTACTTATATTAGGAGCACACTAAAGAACCCAGATCGTCAAAATATTTAATCTGGAGACCCGCATCCACAATGGCGTGCCTCAATAAATAGCTTTGACACGTAAAACCTCCGTAATATGTTTTAACTGATATCAATGCTTCTCGCTGCTTCCTTTTGTTTGTTTGTCTTTTGTTTTCTTGCTTTGGTGTTTGTTTGTTTGTTTCCTCTGACAAGCCATTCCATTTCTCGCTCATACCTTTAATACTACTTCTGTAGAACCTTTGTTTGCACATGTTTCTTGTCTTCTTATTTTACGAGTTTTCTGTCATCATGAAGTGTATCATTTTGTGTCCATGTGTGAAGCTCGCAGAACGAGGGGTGGCGGTGACAGATACTATACATTCTGAGAAAACTATACGACACGTGCAGTTTCATTTAGGGATTCTGTACCCGTTTTTATTTATTTATTTATTTATTTATTTATTTATTTATTTATTTATTTATTTATTTATTTATTTCACGTACTTTCAAGGTCCGAAGGCGTTACAGAAAGGAGTGGAGTCAAAACAAGAAGTAATGCAGTAAAAATACAAACAAAAAGTATTAACACAAATATGAACAAAAGGCATTCTTAACGGCGGTCTTGAAGTTAGTAGGGTCGGTGGTGAGTGCGATTGATGCGGGAAGGCGATTCCAGTCCGTGCTTGTCCTGGGGATGAATGAGTCACTGTACCGGTTTGTACGGCACAATGGCACCCCGATTTTAAGGCTGTGGTCAGTGCGGGCCAAAATATAACACGGAGGGGCAAGAAGGGTTTCGTTTAAAAGGGGGTGCAAGTGAAAAACTTTGTGAGAAAGGGAGAGACGGGAAGATTTGCGACGTGCGAAAGATCAGGTAGGTTAAGAGTTCGTTTCATTTAAGAGATACTTGCATAGCGAGAATAATTAAATAAGACAAAGCGTGCACCGCGGTTTTCAATACTTTCAAGAGTAGAAACTAATGAAGACTGAGTCGGATCCCAAATGGCTGAAATGGCTGTGCCAATGTGGGAGATGCCCATTCTGGAGGATTGAAGAAGTGAAATTGATTTCGTACTTTCTGCCGATCCCAGCATAGTGCAGGGTGTAGAAAGGATAGGTAGGGTAAACTGTAGTGATCATACGTTATTGAGGGCTACGATTCACCTTAGTTTGAACCGAGAATGAGTAAAATTGGTTAAGAAAAACAGGTCAACTTGGAGGGAGTAAGGGTAAAAGCAGAAAAATTTAGGATGGTACTTGCAAACAAATATGAAGCCTTAGAGCAGCGACACGACGATGATAACATAGAGGTAATGAATAAAACTGTGATGAGGCTGGCTTCAGAGGCAGCAATTGAAGCGGGGTAGGCAAGCTCTCCCAAGTTACAAAGGACCTAATAAAAAACGACAAAGAATGAAAGTATCCAACTCAAGAGATAAGATAGGATTCGGGGAACTGTCACAACTGATCAACAAAGCGAAAATTAGTGATATTCGAAATTTTAACGTGAGAAAGACTGAAGAAGCCGTAAAAAAGGGACACAGCCTGAAATCAGTGAGAATGAAACTTGGCATAGGACAAACTAAAACGTAGGCACTGAAAGATAAGCAAGGTAATATTTGTCAGCTATTTCGAAGGTGTAATAAATGCAGCGGAGGAATTCTACACTGACCTGTACTTTGCCCAGATGACTCAGGAGTATTCTATTCGAAACAATAATGAACAGTATACCGGAACTCCTTTAAGTAGAGATGAGGTCAGAAGGGCCTTGCAAGGCATGAAACGCCGAAAAGCTGGAGGAGATGAACTAGTAACAGTCGATTTAATCAAAGAGAGAGGAGACATAATGCTAGGAAAACTGGCGGCTGTCTACACGAAGGGTACATCGACTGCAACAGTCCCAGAAAACTGGAAGAATGCTATTCTAATACTAATCCACAATACGGGAGACGCTAAAGGACCGAAAAATTTTAGGCCCATTAGCTTCCTTCCAGTACTATATAAAATATTTACTAAAATAATCTCCTATAGAACAAGGGCAACACTGGACTTTAATCAACGAAGAGAACAGGCTGACTTCAGGAAGGGGTACTCTACAATGGATAACTTGCATGTTATTATTCAGGTTATCGAGAAATCCGCAGATTAGAACAAGCCTCTCTATATGGCTTTCATAGATTACGAAAAAAGCATTTGATTCAGTAGAGATACCAGCAGTCACAGATGCATTACGTTGTCAAGGAGTACAGACGGCTTGCGTAAATACCCTGGAAAATATCTACAGAGCTTCCACAGCCGCCTTAATTCTACAGAAGTAGGAAGATGCCTATAAAGAAAGGGTTAAAAGAAGGAAACAGAATATCTCCAGTGCTATTTATTGCATGCTTGCAAGAAGTATTCAAGATATTAAACTGGGAAGGTTTAGGGGAAGGAAATGAGAACCAAATTCAAAGAAGACAAAAGTGGGTTGACTCGCATACGGCAGACATCGTGAGCTCCTCACTGGGAACTTACCGTTATCATTGAAAAGGAAGGCATACAATCAGTGCCTTTTACCGGTGCTGACATATGGGGCAGAGACTTCGAAAATGACAAAGAAGCTTGAGAACACGTTAAGGACCGCGCAAAGAGCGATGGAGCGAAGAATGCTTGGCATAATTTTAAGAGACAGAAAGAGAGCGGTTTGGGTCAGAGAGCACGCGGGTATAGAGGATATTCTAATAGACATTAAGAGAAAGACATTGCGCTAGGTAGGTCATGTAATGCGCAGATTAGATAACCGTCGCACCGTTAGGGTGACAGAATGGATACTAAGCGAAGGTAAGCGCAGTAGAGGACGGAAGACTGGGTGGTGCGACGAAATTAGGAAATTCGCGATTGCTGCTTGGAATCGGTTGGTGCAGGACAGGGGTAATTCGAGATCGCAGGGAAAGGCTTTAGTCCTGCAATGGACATAAAATAGGCTGCTGCTTCTGCTAATGATGCAAGCGTTTCTGAACTAAAATCCGATGCCAGTCTTGTTAACCTAGAATATCAAGGTCATATTGCTGGACTGCATCCTTTTCACAGATTCCGTCATTCGCCACTTCAAATTTCAGCGACATTATAAGCCAGCCCATTGCCATTGTCAGCCTAGACCCATTAACCAAAGAAAATTCGTGTATCCAACTCCTGCGCAGAGTACCTCCCATCTACGCTCATTTTTTTTCCCGCAAGGGTACGGAACGGTCTGCCTGCCAATGCTACGCACCACTCTGAAGCACATAAATTCAAGGCTGTCTCGAATCACTGTTTTGTTAAACTCAGCCCATCCCTGATGTAATATCCCATCTCTGGGGCCTTTGAGGTGTAATAAATAAATTACTTAATAAATAACAAACACTTGCGTTGTCTCCACACAAGACGCGAGCTGCCAGACTGTCTTCTTTCGAAACTCCAACATTTACCAAGCCCGGGCATATACGAGAACCTTCGGCAGGTTGTGATTTCGCACTACGGAATCACCGTGGCTGCGCTTTGCTCACAATCTACGCTGCCAATGCTGCCTGGTACATCTATCTCAGGTTGCGTCAGCCCGACAATGCTAACGACGACATCATCTACTTTCCGTAGACCCTCTGACGAGAGGCCTAGAAAATTACGTCACAAATGAGCAGCGGCCGGACTAATCATGCCATATCGAGACCAATGTCTTGTCGTCACAACGTGCCACTCTGCAAAGCCCTACCCGCAAGTGAAATGGTAACGCGTCATGAATGAGCAAGGGCCACAATGCACAGCGAAACTCGCAGTTCACTGCCACCGTTGCATCCATTCAACTACACCGCCTCCAGCGTTGTTCACGTAAACAACCTGAACTCTCGACACACGCTAAGAACCCGCCAATACGCCTCAACCTTGCTTGCCGAGTTGCACCGCTCTGGGCGCGCAGACGTCGCAAAGACTAGGTGACATCTTCAACGTACAAGACAATGCGCCCTGTGTCCAGAGACCCTCAGCCACGATCACCAGAGATCTATTTGTCCCTTTCGCAGCAACACGGACTATCCTGGACCTCTTAACGGCCGCTGCGAATTGCAACTCATGTATATAGGCTAGCAGTCTTTCTTGTTTCTATAAGCGCGCCTTTGCGCATACTTCAATTGGTGCAGCAATATCAAACCAGCTTTGCGAAAAAACCGGATATCCTGTTATTCGATTCCCCGCCTATTTGAATTTGAAAACCGGATGAGCGGGGTGATCGGTTATTCGGTTGGTTATTCGGTTATTAGTAACCGGATATTCGAATAGCCGGATATTCGACACCCTGTTATTTGTTCATTATTATTTGTGCCGAAATTACCTCTCTTTCTCTGTTGTACAAGGTTTGTAGTTGATTTTTGCAATCACTCGTGAAAACCCGCTAGCCTGTTTCGTCAACCTTTAACTTTCGTTTTTTTTATTAATTTATATTTGTGAATTGCTGCGCTCTCTAAAATAGTACTACAAGTTTTCCCCATGAAATTATTCCAAGCGACAGCTATCTTAGTGGAAGCGCCAGTCAATTTAATCCCTGAGCCAAATAACTAATCTACGCGCCACGTTTTTAATCCCTACGCCAGCGAATTTATTTCAAAGTAAAGATGCATTTCCGGACGTGTTATAGAAGTTCAAAGCAACGAGGAAACGTTAAAATTTCGCGCCGACCAAACATAAATGAAGAGCTTTGTTGGAGAGCATTGTTATGTGATTACAAAAATGCCTTTCCCACGCGATAGATCACCGAAATATTGCATTGTTATGGACAATATGCTACTGCCAATAACAAGCCATGCAAAATGAGCCATTTTCTGGCTTTGCCGACATTCATTGAAACAAACGGACATACAGCAACAAACTATTAATTTCTAAAGCTATCTTCGATGGCTATCGTGCCTATCAGAGACACTATAGAGATGCGATACCCTACGACCATCAGTGAAACAAGTGATAGAGGGCTACTCTGCATGCCGTCGACACGCCTGCTGACACACGGGCGTTGACACGTGATTGACAGACAGCCGTGTCCCTGGCCTTGTGCACGGCACTCCTTTATACTCAATTCGACACGCTTACACACCTTGGCTTGTTGCCGCAATCACCGGCCTTACGTACTCTCCCTTTTCGAAGAACCCCACCTATATATACTGTGGCGAGGACAGCATATGTCGCTTTGAAGAAGACAAGTCCACTTATCAAAACGTTGGCTCCAGCTTTCACCTTATTTTCATTTTGCTCATCGTCTTGAATTTCCATCTCCCGTCTTCCCCGTGTTTAAGTGCTTTGTGAATGCGACGAGATGTGCGCACGCGATAATGAAGCAGCTAACAAGGAAAGCTATTACTATAGATGTACCTGTGAAACAGACATTAAAGAGCAATGTAGCGGCCATCTTCTGACTGAAATGCAAGCTATTGTTTAATTCGGCAAACGCATGGGCTAATGAATGCTGGCAAATGTTACGTGAGATCTCGCAACACCCTCTTCCCCGTGATCTCAGATGCGTTATGTGGTTATATTCGCAGGGGCTGTTAGGAGCCTGTTCATTTGATATCCATGTCAATGGGTCTTGTATAAAACAAAATGTAGAGAGGTCACGTGACACTCTTTTCACCCTGTCTTTATTAGCTTTAGTAATAAACGGTTTGTTGCTGGAGGCCCCTTTGTTTCGACAAAGAGTCGACAAAGTCGACAAAACCGTCCATAGCCGTTTATGTCGACCAAACGATCAAATAGCTCGTTTTGCATGGCCTCTTCATGGCAGTAACATAATGTCCATAACAGTGCAATATTTCGGTGATATATCGCATGGGAAAGGCATTTTTGTACTCACATGACAATGCCCTTCAACAAAGCTCTTCACTTATGTTTGGTCGGCGCAAAATTTTAACGTTTCGTCGTTGCTTTGAACTTCTATAACACCTCCGCAAATGCATCTTTACTTTGAAATAAATTTACTGGCGTAGGAATTAGCATACGTGGCGCGTATATTAAATTATCTGGTGCTGGGAATAAATTGACTGACGCTTTGACGAAGATCGCCGGTGCTTGGAATAACTTCACGGGGAAAACCTGTAGTACTATTTTAGAGAGCGCAGCAATTCAGAAAGATAAAGTTTTTGAAATACGAAAGGTAAGGAGGTTAACGAAATAGGTTATCGGGTTTTCACGAGCAGTTGCGCAAATTAACTACAAATCTTTTACAGAGAAAGAAAGGTAATTTCCGCACAAGTAAAGATGAACAATTAACAGCGTGTCGAATATCTGGCTATCCGAATATCGGAATATCCGGTTACTAATAGCCGAATAAGGTCCAGGAAAGTCCGTGTTGCTGGGAAAGCCACAAATAGATCTCTGGTGATCGTGGCTGAGTGTCTCTGGACACAGCGCACATTGTCTTGTACGTTGAGGACGTCATCTCGTCTTTGCGACTTCTGCGCGCCCAGAGCGGTGCAACCCGGCAAGCAGGGTTGAGGCGTATTGGCGGGTTCTTAGCGTGTGTCGAGAGTTCAGGCTGTTTACGTGAACAACGCTGGAGGCGGTGTCGTCCAATGGTTGCAACGGTGGCAGTGGTGGTGAACTGCGATTTTCGTTGTGCATTGTGGCCCTTGCTCATTCATGATGGGTTACCATTTTACTTGCGGGTAGGGCTTTGCAGAGTGGCATATTGTGACTACAAGACATTGGTCTCGAGAAGGCATGATTAGTCCGGCCGCTGCTCATTTGTGACGTAATTTTCCAGGCCTTTCGTCAGAGGGTGTACGGAAAGTAGATGCTGTCGTCGTTAGCAGTGTCGGGCTGACGCAACCTGAGATAGATGTACCAGGCAGCATTGGCAGCGTAGATTGTGAGCAAGGCGCAGCCACGGTGATTCCGTAGTGCGAAATCACAACCTGCCGAAGGTTCTCGTATATGCCCGGAATTGGTAAATATTCGAGTTCGGAAAGAAGGCAGTCTGGCAGCTCGCGTCTTGCGTAAAGATAACGCAAGTGTTGGTTATATATTTATTACGTTTATTACACCTCAAACGCCCCAGAGGTGGGATATTACATCAGGGATGGGCTGAGTTTAACAAAACAGTGATTCGAGACAGCCTTGAATTGATGTGCTTCAGAGTGGTGCGTGGCATCGACAGGCAAACCGTGCCAGACCCTTGCGGTTTTCGCAAAAAAATTAGCATAGATGGCAGGTAGTCTGCGTAGGGGTTGGATACACGACTTTTCTGTGGTTAATAGGGCTAGGCTGGCGATGGCAATTGGCTGGCTTATAATGTAGCTGAAATTTGAAATGGCAAATGACGGAATCTGTGAAATGGACGCAGTCCGGAAAGATGACCTTGATATTGTCCGGTTCATCCGATGCCACAAACCCCTCCAGGTAGCAGGAGTACCCAGCACCTCCACCAGTTTCGTCACTAAAAGACAAATGAAGATGCACCCGGCGTCGGCAAGACAGACAGCTGTACAAGACGGTGTACACAAAACTCAAGCCGGCGTCCTCAGCCTCTACTATTTCTTCTTCTTCAGCGCCCACCTCTTGCCGAGCGCGCGTTCCAGTCACTTCTTTCTCAGCGCTGGCGCGTTACACCTAGCAGCAATATTCTAGGTTAGCAAGACCGGCACGGGACTTTAGTTCAGAAACGCTTCCATCATTATCATCAGCAGCAGCCCATTTTATGTCCACTGCAGGACGAAGGCCTCTCCTTGCGCTCTCTATTTACCCCTGTCCTGCGCCAACCGATTCCATCTAGCACCCGCAAATTTTCTCATTTCGTTCCACCACCTAGTCTTCTGCCGTCCTCTACTGTGCTTCCCTTCTCTTGGTATCCATTCTATCACCCTAATAGTTCAACGGTTATCCAATCTGCGCGTTACATGACCTGCCAAGCGCCACTTCTTTCTCTGAATGTCTATTAGAATATCGTCTATACCCGTTTGCTCTATGATCCAAACCACGCTCTTTCTGTCTCTTAAAGTTATGCCTGGCATTCTTCGTTCCATCGCTCTTTGCACGGTACTTAGGTTGTTCTCAAGCTTCTTTGTCATTCGCAAAGTCCCTGCCCCATATGTCAGCACCCGTAAAATGCACGGATTGTATATCTTCCTTTTCAATGATAACGGTGAGCTCTCAGCCAGGAGCTAACGCTGTCTGCCGTTGGCGATTCAACTCATTTTTATTCTTTGAATTTCCTTCTCATGGTCAGGGTTCCCTGTGATTAGTTGACCAAGGTAAATGTAATCCATCACGAACTCTAGAGGCTGACTTGCGATCTTGAACTCTTGTTCCTTTGCCCGGTTATTTTTTATTATCTTTGTCTTCTGCATATTAATCTTCAACCCCACTCTTACACTCTCCCTGTTAAGGTCTTCAATCATTTGCTGTAACTCGTCCGTAGTATTGCTGAATAGAACAACGTTATCGGGAAACCGAATGTTGCTGACGTATTCGCCGTCGATCCTTGTTCCTCAACTTTTTCAGTTTAATAGCTTGAATACTTCTTGAAAGCACGCAGTGAATAGCATTGGAGAGATTGTGCCTCCTTTTATGACCCCTTTCTTTATAGGTATCTTCCTACTTTTCTTGCGTATAATTAATGTGGCTGTGGAATCTGTGTAGGTATTTTTCAGGGTATTTACGTAAGCGGTTTGTACTCGTTGATTACGCAGTGCCTCTATGACTGCTGGTATCTCAACTGAATCAAATGCTTTTTTTCGTAATTATAGAAGTGATATAGAGAGGCTTATTGTACTCTGCCGATTTCTCGATATCCTGATTAATGACATGCCACTGATACATTGTAGACTCTCCCTTCCTGAAGCCAGCCTGTTCCCTTGGTTGATTAAAGTCCACTGTTCCCCTTATTGTATTGGAGATTATTTTAATATATATTTTACAAAATACTGGGAGTAAGCTAGTGGGCGTGTAATTTTTCAGTTCTTTAACGTCTCCCGTTTTGTGGATTAGTATTAGATTAGCATTCTTTCCGTTTTCTGAGACTCTTGCAGTCGATTTACACTTCGTGTAGAGAGCCGCCAGTTTTCATTGCATTATGTCTCCTCTCTCTTTGATTAAATCGACTGTTACTAGTGCCTCTCCTCCAGCTTTTTCCCATTTCATGTTACAGGAGGAGTTTCCGTATACTGTTCATTATAGTTTCGAATAGAATACTCCTGAGTCATCTGAGCACTGTACAGGTCAGTGTAGAATTCTTCCGCTGCTATTATTATACCGTCGTGATTGCTAATGATATTACACTGCTTACCTTTCCCTGCATACATCTTGGATTGTCTTATGCCGAGTTTCTTTCTCACTGATTTCAGGCTGCGTCCATTTTTTACGCCTTCTTCAGACTTTCTCACGTTATAATTTGGAATATCACTTATTTTCGCTTTCTTCATTAGTTTTGAGACTTTGTCGCTTCTTTATTAGGTCCTTTGTTACTTGGGAGAGCTTGTCTATTGGTTGCCTTGGTGCCGTGCCTCCCACTCCCATATCGGCCTCTGAAGCCAGCCTCGTTAAGGTTTCATTCAATACCTCTATGTCATCATCGCCATCTCGCTGTTTTAAAGCTGCATATTTGTTTGCAAGTACCAGCCTAAATTTGTCTACTTTTACCCTTACTCCATCAAACTTGATCTGTTTTTGTTACCAATTTTACTCTTTCTCTGTTCAACCTGAGGTGAATCTAGCCCTCATTCAGCTGTTATCACTGCACTTTACCCTACCTTTCACTTCTACATCCGGCGCTATGCAGGGATAGGCGGAAAATATCAAATAAATTTCATTTTGTTTTTCACAATTAGGGCTTTTCCAGATTCAATTTCTGCTGCTACGTTTCCTGAAGAAGGTGTTCATTATTCTCAGCTTATTCCCTCTTGCGAATTCTACCAGCATCTCTCCTCTAGTGTTTCTAGAATCGATGCCGTAGTTGCCAATTGCCTGTTCAGTCGCCTGCTTTTCCCCCACTTTTGCATTGAAGTCACCCATTACTACTCTATACCGAGTTTGAACTTTTATCATCGCTAATTCAACATCTTCATAATACTGATCTGCTTCCTCATCGTCGAGACTGGATGTTGGAGCGTGGGCTTGCACTACCTTTAATCTATACCTTTTATTAAGTTTCATTACGACTACGGCTACCCCCTCGTTAATGCTGTAGAATTCGTCAGTGTTGCCCGCTATGCACTAATGGATTAAGAATCGTAGCCCTTACCCGCCGTGGTTGCTCAGTGGCTACGGTGTTGGGCTGCTGAGCACGAGGTCGCGGGATCGAATTCCGGCCACGGCGGCCGCATTTCGATGGGGCGAAATGCGAAAACACCCGTGTGCTTAGATTTAGGTGCACGTTAGAGAACCCCAGGTGGTCAAAATTTCCGGAGTCCTCCACTACGGCGTGCCTCATAGTCAAAAAGTGGTTTTGGCACGTAAAACCCCAAATATTATTATTATTATCGTAGCCCGCATTGCTTCTTAGCCTGTAGACCTCTATGGCAGAGGACATGGCCGTTATTTCACAATATGTAGGCATCACCAATTCCTCCAAGGGCGATACTATCCCAAACAATGTCTGATAGTTCCACGAACAGTCCTGTTAAGCTAGGCTCACTCGAGATGGTTCGAGTGTTAAACGTTGAAAAGGCCAGTTTTTATTTTTAGTCCAGACCCAGAGATACTTAGCACCCTCTGTAGCGTTATAAGTCTGACAGCAGCCTTGGTCAGCTGCTACGCAGCCGCTGGAGACTGAGGGCCATTGGTTAATTGAAGATATCATTCGGGAGGTTGTGGGCGAATGCTGTACCAGGGCGGCCAATTCCTGTTCTGGTAAGGGAGTGTCTTTGTTCAGTTTAGTGGGCTTTACTGATTTGGTTGTACCTTGATTAATATAGCCCCACTAGCTCTCGGCTTCTTTCGCCGGTGTCGGGCGTCACTCCAAACCTGCAGATGTAAAATAATAATAATAATCAGCCTGGCTACGCCCACTGCAGGGCTAAGGCCTCTCAAATTCTTCTCCAACTACCTCGATCATGTGCTAATTGTGGCCATCTTGTCCCTGCAAACTTCTTAATCTCGTCCGCCCACCTAACTTTCTGCCGCTCCTTGATACGCTTTCCTTCTCTAGGAAACGAGTGCGTAACCCTTAATGACCTTCGGTTATTTTCCCTCCTCATTACATGTCCTTCCCATGCCCATTTCTTTTTCTGGATTTCAACTAAGGTGTCATTAACTCGCGTTTGTTCCCTCACCCAATGTGCTCTTTCGTTATCGCTTAACGTTACACCCATCAGTCTTCTTTCCATACCTCGTTGCGTCCTCCTCAATTTAATTAGAACCCTTTTCGTAAGCCTACAAGTTCCTGCCCCATATGTGAGTAATGGTAACACACAGCTGTAATACACCTTTCTTTTAAGGGATAATGGCAACCTGCTTGTCATGATCTTAAAATTCCTGCCAAACGCACCCCAGCCCATTCTTATTCTTCCGAATATTGCAGTTTCATGATCCGGATCCGCGGTCGTTACTGGCCCTAAGTAGATGTATTCCCTTACGACTTACAGTGCCGCGCTACCTATCGTAAACTGCTGTTCTCTGCCGAGACTGTTAAAAATTACTTTAGTTTTCCGCAGTTTAATTTTTAAACCCACCCTTCTGTTTTGCCTCTCAGGGTCAGTGAGCATGCATTGCAATTGGTCTCCTGAGTTACTCAGCAAGACATTATCATCAGTGAACCGCAAGTTACTAAGGTATTCTCCATTAACTCTTATCCCCAATTCTTCCCACTCCAGGTCTCTGAATACCTCCTGTAAACACGCTGTGAATAGCATTGGAGAGATCGTATCTCCGTGCCTGACGTCTATCTTTATTGGGATTTTGTTGCTTTGTTTATGGAGGACTACGGTGGCTGTGGAGCCGCTATAGTTATCTTACAGTATGTTAATATACGGCTCATCTACACCCTGATTCCGCAATGCCTCCATTACTGCTGAGGTTTCGACTGAATCAAACGCTTTCTCGTAATAAATTAAGATATATATAAGGGTCGTTTATATTCCACACATTTCTCTATCACCTGATTGATATCGTGAATATCGTCTATTGTTGAGTAGCCTTTACGGAATCCTGCCTGGTCCTTTGGTTTACAGAAGTCTAAGGTTTTCATGATTCTGTTTGCGATTACCTTAGTAAATACTTTGTAGGCAATGGACAGTAAGCTGATCGGTGTATAATTTTTCAAGTCTTTGGCGTCCCCTTTCTTATGGATTAGGATTATGTTAGCGTTCTTCCAAGATTCCGGTACGCTCGTGGTCATGAGGCGTTGCGTATACAGGGTGGCCAGTTTCTCTAGAACAATCTGTCCACCATCCTTTAACAAATCTGCTGTTACCTAATCCTCCCCAGCTGCCTTCCCCCTTTGCATAGCTCCCAAGGCTTTCTTTACTTCTAACGGCGTTACTTGTGGGATGTCAAATTCCTCTAGACTATTCCCTGTTCCATTATTGTCGTGGGGGCCACTGGTGCTGTATAAACCTCTATAGAACTCCTCAGCCACTATATTCCTTCAAAATAAATTCCTACATAAATACTGAACATATACTGTCGGCGTGTAGGTGTCTCTCACCAACATCGATTTCTTAATGAAATGGTGCAGTGTATTTAATAGATTCTTTCATCTGCTTGTCCTCGTTTACTAAAAAAAATTTTAAGCCATGCATTATGTGTCTCTATGCGCGTCCCCATTCTTGGCCATTCCTCTAGAATGGGCATGTGCCACATTGACGCTAGAGGTACAGAATCCTTAAACGAAACTACACGTGTCGTATAGTTTTCTGAGAATGTTTAGTATCTGTCACCACAACTGGTCCTTCTGGAAGCTTTACACATGGAAAAGGAAATAATACAATTCATGATGACAGAAAACTCTCAAAATAAGAACACAAGAACCATCACCAAACAAATGTTCTACAGAAGTAGTATTAAAGGTATGAGCAAAAACATGAAATGGCTTGCCAGAGGAAACAAACAAAGAAATACCAAACCAAGCAAAGAAAAGACAAAGACACGAAAGAAAGAAGACTGAAGCATTGATATCATTTTTAAAAAATCTCGCGGAGGCTTTACGTGTCGAAGCTATTTATTGAAGCACGCCATAGTGGATCAGCGTCTCCACAATAAATATTTTGACCATCTGGGTTTCTTAGCCTGCACCTAAATGTAAGTACACAAGCGTTCTTGCATTCCGCCCCAATTAAAATGCAGCCGCCGCAGCCGAGATCGATCACGCAACCTTGAGCTCAGCAGAGCAACGCCATAGGCACTGGGATACAGCCACGGGTATCGTGAACAATTAAATGTACCGTTCATTTTCTGCAGGTTAAATACCCATGCTTAGCCAAAATCAATCGCGAGTCCCCCCAATATGACATGCCTCATAATCAGATTGTGGTTCTGGAACGTAAAACCCAATAATAATTATTATTATTGTTCTTGTATCGCTAAACAACGACGGAATGTCGTGCAACTTTGAATCTGAATAAGCAGTGAACAACTCACTGGCTAGGCAAGCTTACATGCAATGCAGTCTAAAAACTCCCATGATAAGAATATTCAGAGTACAGAAACCGGGCTGCGGTTTTAAACTGATTCAAGTGTATTAGATAGGTTATCTTCATGAGGATCCAAGAGAGAGCATGCATATTCTAGCTTAGCATGGACATATGTGACGTAAGCTATTAATTTTATTGATGGGAGAGCGAGTCTAAGGTTCCGGCATAAAAAAACGAGAGTTCGATTTGCGGCATTGGCTATGTGAAAAACATCATGTGACTAAGTTACGGTAGTCGAAAAGGTAATGCTGGAGGTATTTAGATCATTCAAAGGATGACGATTCGGAACCGCATATGGTGTATTTCCCTGGTTGGTGATGCTATCTACGATGGAAAGAAACTAGTGATGATTTTTTGGGCATTTAATGTCACTGGCAATTCGTTGCTCCATGTTTCGATAACTTTGAGGTCATTTTGAAGCAAGTCCACATCTGAACGGTAAGTTACTCACCGATAAACCACAGAATCAATTGGGAACAATGAAATATTAGGCGATATCTCAGTAGGATAGTTGTTAATGTAAATTAGAAAAGGTAGTGGGCCGAGGTCTGTGCCTTGTGGTACACCCAATAATACAGACTATCGTTTTGATGTGTGCGTATTAGCAAATACAAACGGCTGCTGGTTAGTGAGAAAGTTAGGTATGCAGCCTTGTACAAATGTATTAGTGTTGAGACTGCAAAGTTTTACAAGTAGTCGTTGGTGTGGAACATTGTCGAGTGCCTTTTCAAAATCTAAGAAAAAGACATCTACAGGTACCTTCAAATCGACGTTAGAATTTAGACTGTGAAAAAAGAGAGGTAGTTGAGTGTCCCGTGAAAAACCTTTATGAAATCCATGTTGAGCAGGATGAAATAGGTTAATGGATACTAGAAAGTTTACGACCCGAAAGTTAATAACACGTTCTCTTAGTTTGCAACAGACACTGGTGAGTGAAATGGCACAATAACTAGTGCACAACAATGGAGGACCTATTTTGGAGACTGGACTAACCTTGCCTACTCAGCAGTCTTCCGGCACCACTGCTGATGATTGCTGAAAATTGCTCCTGATTGCTGCTCCTGAAGATGATTGCTGAATAATGGCGCATAAGATCGCTCTCACAGTTGTTCTCGTTCTTTTAAAAACTCTTGCGTTTATTTGGTCAGCACCAGATGATGAGTTAAGTTTTTATTAATTATTATTAATTTTAATATTAATAACTTTATTTGGATCAATATACTAGACTGACATGCAAATGAATTAGTTTCTCAGTACCGTACGGACAAAAGATAATATCAGGCATGACTGCGTAAGCGAAATAAGGGAAGGGAGGTAATATGTTATCAGGATCAATTGCGAAGACGAAAAAAAATGCAGGGTTATGTTTTTCGGTAGTTTCCTGATAGGCAATGCGGCAGTTTTATTCATCGCAGTTTCTTTATAATCATTCACCTTGTTAAGGTAGGAGTGATTCTCGAGCTGAAGAAACCAGATGGCCGAGAAAACTAGAAAACTTCGGTAGGCCATGAATCCGCGGAAAGTGCGAGCACAGATCGTCGGAAGGCTGGCCTGCAGCTGTTTTCAGTGAAATCCGACGTCGCATGATTAGATTAGCGTCTCGATGTTGGACAATGCTTTTCCCATAAATAGACCCCCACAAGTCTCTTTCCCACATATGGAGAACCGCACGTGTTTGGCGTTGCCTCGCTTAACGACGCTTCCTATTCAAAGCGTTGGCGCCCTTCCAGAGGCGGCTAGATGTTGATGTTGCAGAAGACTTTTGTGAAAGGATTGCAGGCCAAGCAAATGGTCCAGGCTCTCTCACCCTCAGTGACATCCCTGCTTCGCGGGACTGCTATATGGATTTTCCTTTTACAATGGAGGAACTTGAGGCGGCTCTTGCTCTATGCAGGCTTTTTTATTACGGGGACCAGAGAGAATATTCTAGCGCGCCTTGTGGAACCGCCGTGATTGTGCGCAGAGAAAACTGCTGGACTTTTACAACGTATCTTGGCAAAAAAACATGGTTCCTGGAAAATAGAAGAAAAGCGACTTAGTCCCTCTCTCGAAGCAGGTCAAGCCACCCCTTGAATTCAAATCATACCGCCAAATGGCGCTGGCCTGCTGTGTAGGAAACCTAATGGAAAAAATTCTTGCCCGCTTGGAGCTTACCTGGAACACTACATCTTCCCAAATTGTATGGCTGGTTTTCGTCGAGATGGCTCATCAATAGACAGAAGTTGTTGACCTCGCTACGTATGACCAGTATCAAAAGTGAAGTAACAAATTGTCTGCCCCTTTTTTCTTAGATGTCAAAGGGTATGCTTGATAAGTTTTGCTTACTCTTGAGTCCTGATTTATGACGTGAACTGTATTTTAATTCTGTTCACTCGCGACTACACTACTGCCTGCTTGTATGGGGCACCACTACTAGGTCTAACATGGAAAGCCTCCATCGATTACAGAAAAAAAGTGCGCACATTATTGAAAAGCTACCACAACGTGAATCAACATCAGTATATTTTACGTAGAAACACATCTTGAACATTCAATCGCTGTATAAACTGCTATCATGAGAGTTTGCATTTTCAGATTTCAAAATTGATCCACAACTCTTCTTTTTGAGGTATACCAAACATGAATCCCATATTTAATTTAGGAGAACCAATTTCATCAAATTTTAATGTAGGACGAATTACGCAATACAGCTATTAAGTTGGCAAATTCCTAATCTTTTCAACCTTTATCCCAATCTGAGTGATATCATAAAAACATGTTCCTCTTTGCCTACTTTCCGCAAACAGGCAAAGAGTTTTTTCTTGAATGATGTATGCAACAGTTATGATTTCTTCCTTTGTTTTGAGCGTGTTTGTCAAGTGAACATTTCTTTAGTTATTTAGGAGATGCAATTAGGATTCCTTGCTTTGTTCTCTTATTTGTCATGTGAACATGTTTGTAGATATTAAAAATTTTTATAGTCGTAGTCTGTTGTTGTAGTCTTCCTGTAAGAATATGTTTGTACTTAATCCCTCTCCATGTTAAAACTGTGCCTGCATCAATGCAGTGTGTCCAGGGCCTAGTCAGGTGACCACGTGTGTCACCTTCAGCCTTTGTCACCTTTGGACAATTGCATATTGTCTAAATTCCAATAAAGTCAAAGTCAAAGTCATACGAAGGCGTATCTCCTGAGGCTATTCTCGATGCTGTTGCGATGGTTGGTTTGGAGGTCGAGTTCTTCAATGGAATTCACATTACCTTTTTAGCAGACTGTTCTTAGTGTGTACCGGCGGTGGCGAAACCATACGGCACTACACCTACTGAGGCATTCCCCAAGGCGGCTAAGCCTCGCCCTTTTCAACCTCGCAGTCATTGGTCTCGTTTCTCGCTGAACATCTGTCAATAGCGATCAAGACGCCAAGGCACGCACGCCACATAGGCACGTGGAATTCAGGTGTGATACATCCTCAGATGCGTCGAGGACTTCAAAAAACCCGCTACTCTGACAGCTCCGCAACTAATGTCTTTTGATGTCATCAGAGAATTGTGCACTGGTAGCATTCACTTGCATACGAATGACACCCTACCCCATCTTTATAAATGGTCAGATCACTTCTTTTGAGAAGACTGACAGATTTCTTGGCATAATCGTCTAAAGAGATCTCATTGAGCCCGCACGTCACTTACGTAAAACAGCATCTGACAGCAACCTATCAGCTTTTCAAGCTTCCGGGTGGAAAGATTGGGGAATGTCACTGCATGCCATGTTCGAATTCTGCAGGTTTTCTGCGAAAACCAGTGCCGAGTGTAACCGCCTTCCCCCCTCCATCGCCTGCATCGAGGAGGCATCATCTTTCAAGACTGCAATAACTGATTATCTTTTGAATTTATCACCTTAATACTAATAATTGTTTGAGCATGTATTTTTTATTGTACCCACCCCCCTCTGTAACGCCCTTTTGGGCCCTGAGGGTACTGTAAATAAATAAACACCATCAATCAGATAAAGATAAATTGGCCAGATCGGCAGAAAAGCGAGGCGCACTGGCAGAAGAGGGGGAGAGTTCCATGAAGTTACGCTGGCGTTAAAATCTGCCACCGGTCTTGGAGCTGAAAGCAGCCGTCGGGTTCCGCACCCGAGCCTTCAATACTTCTCCGACCGGGACCTTCTGCCAACCCGTTCACAGGCGTCGCAACTCTACCCGATCACGCACCGCTGCCCGAGGCCCGCGAACTCCGAAACTCGGCCCGAAGACCGAGTTTGCGTCCAGCTGCCTGGCGAGCACGCCGCCTCCATCTGCACGTGCTTCCAGGCCACCTGCGTCCTATCAACTACAGGGAGTTGCCACAGTCTGGCGGCCCGTTCATCGGTCAACCACATAGACATTTTGGTGAGGCCCACGCAGCTTCTTTCGTCGCCTAGTCTCCGCCCCGGCGCGTCTAACTGAGGCGCGCGATCACCCTCTAATCTGCCATAACTCGCATGGTGTAGATACCGTTCTAGCTTTAAGTGTATTAGTTTCATGCTGTAAATTTTTAATTTAGTGTTTGCTTTATACGTTCCTTTTCTTGCAGTAGATCTATTGAAAGTATCGCGTGCGTTTTCCAACAAACAGCTTCGTCCCTAATTTTGATATTGGAGGCTCCACTTCAGGGAACATTCTGAAACATGAAAGAAAGAAAAAAAGTGCATGGCACCGACCAACACTTGCAGGAGAAATCTTCAGGCCGTTATCAAGGACAGATGCCATTTGAAAACTTCGTATGCTCACCTGGCATATCACATTCTCCATCTGGAACATGCAAAGTTATCAAAGCAACCAGCTGTACCACATACACTCTTCTCCCCACCTTCGCATCCTAGCTGGGTTCTGCAGACGCAAAGCTACCCCGCGTTGTCGAGTACGGTAAAGGTGGGCTTTACGAAGTCTTTTGCATTCCGAATCGCATGGGATGGCAACGCCTTGTGCGATGACTGTGGTAGCGAGGAGCCATTTCACACCTTCCCTTTGACTGCTGTCGCTACTATTTACAGACACGATCGCCCGCAATCGCGATAGCGTGCTTTTACCAAATACATTTAACTGAGAAAATAATTTTACATTGCCGACATCATAATCCATAGCAGCGGAGGAAAACGATGGCAGGGTTCCAGTTTTAAGGACAAAAGACTTGGAGAAGCGGCTGTAGCATGCACTGATGTTTAAATGGCTAGAAGTGAAACTGTGCTGTGCAGTGACAGTATGCGGTGACAGTGATTTGCTGTGATTGTTTATCTGTGCTGACATTCTCTCTCTCTCTCTCTCTCTCTCTCTCTCTCTAGCTTTCTGTCACTACCTCCGCCTCCCCTCTCTACCGAGCGTAGGGTAGTAAACAGGATTTTCCTTTTTGGTAAGCCTCTCTACGTTGCCCCTTTCTTCTGTCTCTCTCGCGACCTAAGTGCTTCAACTCAACCATGTTGTCTTCGATACCTTCGTGGTCGAGGTACACTCTCCGGTTGAATTTTCACTTTTCTGCGGTTACAGACGTCTTCCGGTTGTATTGGCTTTGCAAGAGCTCTTTTGCTTCATCGAAGGTTCTGCGTGCGGGCGGCAACGGGCCGAACAAATCCTTGATGATTTCGTACGATTTTGCACCAGTTGATGTGAAGGAAACCTACACTTTCTTCTGTTCAGCCATCATGTTTGTCCTGACATATTGTCCAAGGCGTTCGGCATAGGATTTGAATTTCTTGATCTAGAGGTCAGACTGGTCAAATATACCGAGTCAGCACATGACTTTACAGGGAAAAGCAACGTGTTACTTTTATTTTTCTTTCTTTATTTGCTTCTGTTACTTATCGTATGAATTTTTGGTCTACTGCTTGCCTATGGTGTCGACATATTGAGTAACAGTGCAGTCACCTTGCGCCATCGCACCTTTTTGTCAGACTGCCCACCGTTTTGGCGTAGTGGCCTTGGCATCGCGCTGCTATGCCAGAGAGCGGGGGATCAAATCCCTGCCATAGCGGTCGCAGTTCGATAGGAACGAAATGCAAAAAACGCCTGTGTCCCGGGCATTGGGTGCCTGTTAATGTACTCCAAAAGGGCAAAACTAATCCGGAGTCCTACACTGAGGCATGCCTAATAATCATACCGTTATTTTGGCAGGTAAAACCCCCGATTTTATTTATTTTTTACAGTGGAGCTGTTAGGACCTCGCTGGGTTTCTCTTGACGTCGGCAGCTTCGCCGAGGTAAGGGAGAGAGAGCTGAGAGAGAGTGAATCCAGAGCATAGCGACGCGGGGGTGGGTAAAGCGGGAGACACACGGTCCGACGCGGTTTCCGATCCGGCGTCCGACGCGCGGGAACGGCAACCGGAATCGAGTTGTTTTGATGTACCGAAGCGCCGGATCGGACATCCGGCGTGCGACAAATCGGACAGATTTTCATCGTTCGACGCGTCCTACAACCGCACCGTCGTTTGGCCGCAGCTAATCATAGCGTGGCTGGCATGTGACTTTCTCTGACTTTCCCTCCACAGAGGCGGCCTGTTTTTCTAGGTTTTTCGCCGTCTTTTCTTTTTCTTTGCTGGCTGCAGTTTGATTGCGACACGAAATAGTTACCAGTTCAGTAAAATTATTTCGGACGTGTACCTGTTCTGCAAAGCAGCGCCTTGTACACTAGTACTAAGCTATTGGCGTGATCGGGAGCCGCGATGCGAGGGCGTTTTGCAGGCAGACAGCACACACCGATAGTCTGAGCGAGGCTGCTCGCTTCGCCTGCACGTTTGCCCTTCGCAACTTCTGCGTCGAATAAACCAATTGTATTTCATTACGGGCGATCTAAGTGTGCAGTGTTAATTATTTTGGCAAAAATAAGCGCTCTTCGACGAGCTCGGGCTGGATCGTGGCATCATCCAGCCCTTAACAGTCCCTGGGCATCTCCGGTTGTCCTCGTTAAAAAATCGCGTCGGCTATCGCCGCCTTAACCGAATAACGCGCAAAGCTGTCTATCCTCGGCCGCACACGGGCGATGCCTTGGACAGTCTGCAGGGAGCGGAATTCTTTTCCTCGCTGGATCTGCGCTCCGGGTACTGGCAAGTGCCAATGGCAGAGACCGATCGCCAAAAGGCAGCCTTTGTAACACCTGATAGGCTATATGAATTTACCGTCATGCCGTTCGGCCTCTGCAACGCGCCTTGCACTTTCGAGCGAATGATGGACACCGTTCTTCGAGGGCTGAAGTGGAAAACTTGCCTCTGTTATTGAAATGACATTGTGATTTTTTCCTCCGACTCTGCGTCGCACCTCAGACGCCTCGAGCAAGTCCTTGCGTACCTCTCCACTGCAGGACTGCAACTAAATTTTAAGAAATGCCACTTCGGCGCACCCACGCTTACTGTTCTCGGCCATGTAGTTTCAAGAGACGGTATCCTCCTGAACCCCACGAAACTTAGTGCCGTATCCGAGTTTCCTAAACCAACCACCATGAAAGAGCTTCTCAGCTTCATCGGCCTGTGCTCATATTTCCGACGCTTCGTCCGTAACTTTGCCTCCATCATCGCCCCCTTGACGCAGCTTCTCACCAGCAGTTTTGACCTATCAGCCTGGTACCCGGCTTGCGACGACGCATTCCAAGAACTGCAACGCGTTCTCAACTCTCCTCCAGTACTGCGACACTTCGATCCCTCTGCTCCAACTGAGACCCATACGGATGCTAGTGGTGTCGGGCGCGGTGCTGTTCTTGCACAAAGCAAGGATGGATTCGAAGAGTACGTCGTCGCATAATCCAGCCGCACCCTTACCAAAGCCGAGGTGAACTACTCGGTTACTGAGAAGGAATGCCTGGCCATCATTTGGGCTATCGGAAAATTTCTTCCTGTTGAGTACGGGCGTCCATTTTACATCGTGACCGACCATCATGCCCTATGCTGGTTATCTTCACTAAAAGATCCAACTGGTTGGCTCACCCGTTGGGCATTGCGCCTACAAGAGTACGACATCCGCGTTGTTTATCGCTCAACGCTCTACCCCAGTCACTTCTGCCCTCTGGTCTTGTGCACTCGTCTATTTCCCCCTGCGGTGTCTTCGCCCTCAACATTTCTGACATGCCATCAAAGCAGCCAAAGACCCATGGATCTCTTCGCTTATTGACTTCCTGTCTAGCCAGTCGCCAGCACCGATCTCTCGGACGCTCCGTCGTCAAGCCGTGCACTTCATCATTCGGGATAACCTGCTGTACCGCCGCAACTACAATTCGAGCGGCCGCTAGTGGTTGCTTGTTATACCCCGACACCGCCGCTCCGACATCTGCGCCGCGTTCCACGACGACCTACAATGTAGCCAGGCCGGTGTATTAAAGACATAATCCCGCGTCCAGCTTTGGTACTACTGGCGCGCTATGTACAGTTTTGTTCGCCAGTATGTCCGGTCATGCCACATATGCCAACGACGCAAGACGCCAACTCAACATGCCTCCTGCCCCTTGCAACCTTTACCATGCCCAGCCCGCGCGTTCTACCGCGTCGGCATTGACCTATACGCTCCGTTTCCCAACACTCTAAGCGGCAACCGCTGGGTTATTGTTGCTATCGACCACATCACGCGGTACGCTGAAACTTCAGCCCTAGCATCTACCACAGCAAAAGACGCCACAAGTTTTATCCTTCAAAACCTGATTTTACGCCATGGAGCACCTCGAGAATTACTGAGCGACCGCGGTCGCGTTTTCCTCTCCGACGTCATTTCAGCATTGCTAAAGGAGTGTCGCATCATTCACCGCACTAGCACGGCATATCATCCTCAAACTAATGGGATGACAGAACATTTCAACCGCACCCTTGGCGGCATGTTGGCCATGTATTTTTAATCTGACCACTCGAATTGGGATCGCATTCTGCCTTTCGTCACCTACACTTACAATACGGCACGCAAAGCATCACTGGGTTCTTCCCGTTCTTTCTCCTTTACGGACATGAACACTCATGTACTATGGACACGATTCTACTTTACCGGCCAGATGCTTCGGACTGGACGACTGTTTCTAGAGTGGCTGCTTACGTCGAAGAATGCCGCCAGCTGGCTCGTTCGTTCACATCCCAGGAACAGTGGCGTCAAAAGCATCTCCACGATTCATCTACTACGGCTACGCGCTTTGCTCCTGGCTCGATGGTCTTGTTGTGGTTGCCCTATACTCCTCCAGGCCTTTCTTCCAAGCTGCTCTCCAAGTACCACGGTCGTCATCGGGTACTGAAACAAACATCCGTGGTCAACTACCTCATCGAGCCAATGGATGCACCGTCCGACCGGCGCCGTCGCGGCCAGGAAATTGTCCACGTCTCCCGACTCAAGCAGTGCCATGACTCCCTTGTGTTCTCTTGTCCTTAGGTCGCCAGGATGCGACCTAAGTACAGGATGGCTATTCTTTTGGTGGGGAGTGATTGTACTGAAGGCATTGGACAGTGGGCATAGTGCTGTTGAAAGAGAAGACGACGAGAATTCCTTGCTTCCCGTTTCACCAGAGTACCGGCCTGTTTTAGCCTACCGCTACAACCTAGCACCAGTGCTGCTAGGCAAACACCCCCGTGGTAATATATATATATATAACAGCAGTTATCACGACGTTTATTCCGCGTCAAAGACTGGGCGAACCGACCACGCCCACAGCACGGATCACACTCGAGAGCCCGCTCCACAGGTGATGATGAAGAAGAACCCCATATGAACCCCACATGATGATGATCATGTACAGATGACAAAGAATAGCTTATAAATTCCCACAATATATATATATATATTGTAAGCACTATTAACGTGCTTCGTCATTTTCATTTGTACATAGCCATCATCATCTTCCCTGTTATACTTCTTCGCGCATGAGCTGGGGCGTTGCCTTTCTTGGAATAAACAGCGCTGGACAACTTGATCGGTCTCGGTATTATAAAGTGGTGGAGGTACGTCAAGACCCCCGACGTCCTCTCGCGTTCCCGTCCTCCCTGGAGCTTCGTTCCGGTCGCCGCCTGCGCCCAGCTACCCCTACAACGATGGACACTTCCAACCCCGGCCCTTCCGGCCCCTCTAAGCCTACCACACAGACAACCACGCATGCGGCGCTCACTTGGACTATGACGAGCCCTCAGCGCGATCTCCCTGTCTTTGCTGGAATCCGCGGTGATGACGTCGACGATTGGATCAACCACTACGACCACGTGAGTTCTTGCAATAAGTGGAACGACGTCCAGAAATTGAGGCACGTCGCATTCTACTTGACCGGTGTTGCAAAGACGTGGTATTTCAACCACGAATCCGACATCGCGGATTGGTCCATGTTTACGTCCAAGCTGCGGCAAATCTTCGCTTCCTCGTCTGGCCGTGCAGAAGTCGCCAAACAGAAGCTGGGAACGCGCCTCCAACTTCCACAAGAGTCTTACACCTCATACATAGAGGATGTCTTGGCTCTGTGCCGCCGTGCAAATTCCAGCATGAGGGAAGCCGAACGCATTCACCACATCTTAAATGGCCTTGGGTCTGTCGCGTTCAACGCCTTAATCCTGCAAAATTTGGCTTCTGTCCAAGACATCACTTCCACGTGTCAACGCCTAGACGAGCTGCAGTCTATTCCTCTTCCACATGAAAGCAGCGATCCTCAGGTTCCCCATTCTCCAGATCTACGTGCTCTTATCCGCACCATCATCCGCGAAGAGCTTCCGCTACAAGACCTAAGGCGTCCACCTGCTTCCTACGTCCCAACCCCCTCCTTCAGCTTGCGCGAGGTCGTAAAGCAAGAATTGACAGCAATGACTACACCAACGACGCATCTTGCTCCGGTAGCGCGCCCCACACCTACCTACGCGGATGTTGCTTCGCTGTCCACCCCTACCATGACCTCTGTGCCTACTGACGTCCGTGCCTATGACCATTTGGCTCCGATGGGAACCAGAGCACTTGCTGCGCCATCCTACCCTCAGTGGCGTCCACCTCGTCAGGTTTGTTTTTACTGTGGTATACGTGGCCATATATCTCGCTTCTGCCGCCGTCGCCAGCAGGATGGAAGACGAGGCTATGCTGAGCACGAAAGAGACCGTACTCGCCGACCAGACGCCTACTATCCCGCATCGTACTCGCTCCCTCAACGCCGTTCTCCGTCTCCTCCAGCTGCTCCTAATCTGCCCCATAGTTCTGCCTAATCCTAATCCTAATCCTAATCTGCCCCATAGATTGTTTACATAACGAGGGTCTCGAATCCGGCTACATTGATGCCTTCAGGTAGCATATGGGGGTTTATTGACCAGTTACCTTCACCCAAAAAGATCACGTTCTCGTGATGCCTGCGGCAAAAAGGACGTCCCACGTCCGCCGCCAAAGTCTGTGTGTGGTGGCGCTGGCTAACACTCCCAGGGTTCTACTAGGACACATAAATACCCAAGAAAGTGGATGGGAAAACAGCGCCGCAGTAGCTCAATTGGTAGAGCATTGCACGCGAAATGCGAAGGTTGTGGGTTCGGTTCCCACCTGCGGCAAGTTGTTTTTTCATCCACTTTATTTTCCATTAATTCTTCGTTTCTTTATTTCATTTATTAAGCACAAGTAATTTCCCCTATGTTGTCTTTGGTGTCAATGTTTGTTGGCTTCTTATGATATGACTAATAAAATCGGGACCCTCGGTTAACCCCCTTTCTCCTCCTATATATATATATATATATATATATATATATATATATATATATATATATATATATATTGTGGGGTCTTTGGGTCTCACAGGGGTACCAACCGCCACCGCAGGTTTGAGCTTAGCGAGTCACAGGGCCGCCTCAGTTGTCGCCTCTAGAGCATCGCTTCGCGCGCGCTCAGACCACAGGGGGCTATCGAACGCTACGCACGCGAGAGAACACAGTACTACCCTGTGCTAGCGGAAACTATTTATTGCCTCCGGCGGCACGAAACCCTGCATAAACTCCCGTTCCCGGGGCGGCACGGAATCCAAAGGGGTGCCGAACCAAGGGCAAAATACAGCACGTCGCTCCCGCAGCACGCCGCTGCGGGAGCACAGGCTCAAGCTGGGACACGGCGCTAGGAAATCTCCCGACAGCTATGCTACTTGCTCTCGCGATAAGCAATGGGTGAACTCGCGAGAGCTCGGGCAAATTCTTTCGGGTTGGGCCCCCGGTAACTGCGACTCGGCGTGGTAAGATCTCGCGCGTGCACTAGACGCACGTTTTTCGGATTAGCGCCCGGAAAGGATCAACCCAAAGTACGCGGTCACTACACGGGCAAAGGCATAAGTCCTCGGCACAGAGGTGTCGGCGGGTGAGAGGAAGCATGTACGTAGACGGTGCTGTCCCGGAGGTACGATTCCCACGCTCCTGCCACGAGGAACTGTCAGTGAGCCCGCCGCGACGTAAGCGCCCCGCCCCCACAACAAACCGTCGCGAGTGGAGCGCCGCCGCTGAAATTGGTTGCGAGTGCAACGGGCAGAGGTGTAAAGACGGCAGAGCATTCCCCAATCCCCACAATAATAATAATAATAATAATAATAATAATAATAATAATAATAATAATATGCCTTTATTTCCATAAACGTACAATTTACGGGGCATTTATGGAAAAAGTTGCTCGCAGCAACTTGACGGGCCTTAAGCCCGGTCTGAGGGCAGCAGCAGAAGTCACAGGCACTGATTTAGAACTGACAAAACAATACATAAGCAAAAAACAATGACAAGTTGGCTTACACAGTATGCCAGCAAACAGAAATGCAATGAAGAAAAAAAACATTACAAATCATAAAAAGCTACGCGAATCCACAGTGTACACTAGAACAACAAAAGCAGCGATAGAACAAAGTAATCATTGCAGGAAAGAATAAGACATGATTTGACAGAGGCTAATATCAAACTGAGATGTGTGACGACAGTCTACTTTAGAAAACAGTCACAAACAATACATTAATTCGTCTTCAAATACCACTGAAATGCTCATATAAATGCGATACAGGACAAGAAGTGACATCTATGTCATTACATTTAAGCGTGTTTAATAGGCATGGTAAGCGATGGTACAACATTTGAAGAGCATAGTTAGTGCGAGGGTGCGGCACATACCAGTGTTCAGGTGACCGTGTACTGTATTCTGTTCTGTTTTCAATTAATTGTGCTAACGACGTGATGTATGACTGGCTTTGTTTTGCTTCTTTACGATAGGCTAGTAACAGCCTCAACTCCAACAGAGAATGCAGCGTGAGTAAATTCAACTGTTTGAATAGAGGTGCAGTGTGAGCGTCTACTGGGGCATTACAGATGTTACGTATTACCTTTTTTGAAGCAAGAATAACCGGTTTATGTTTGTAGCAGACGTCGTACTCCGCACAAGGCAGCAGCAGTGTACGTGCGGTAGCGTACAGTACAGTACACACACACAACACACACACACACACACACACACATATATATATATATATATATATATATATATATATACATACATATAAGCGAGAAAAAGGGGGTTACCCGAGGGGCCCGATCTTTCTTAGTCATATCATAAGAAGCCAACAAACGCTGACACGAAGGACAACATAGGGTTAATTACTTGTGCCTAATAAATGAAATAAAGAAACGATAAATTAACGGAAACGAAAGTGGATGAAAAAACAACTTGCCGCGGATGCGGAACGATCCTCACCTATATATTTATAACTTCAACCACTTACTGCCGTCTTCATGATACGATACAATATATACTCAGGCAGAAAGTATGGGAGATACAAATACAAGATTATGCGATACGATCCTGGCCATTTGTATCCTAAGACACTTCGATACATTCACAAATTTCTTATTATGGATATATATAATGCAGTAGCAAACACGTATGCGCAAAAATGTCTGCTTGGAAATTTCTTAACTCCGACCAACCTAGTTTCATGTGAATGAAATGTCTCTTCCCTTAAAAATATTTGTCTTTCTTGCTCAAGGAACAATACTGTCATGATGGGGTGCGTTTATTTAAATATGAATTGATAAAATAGGCCCGCGCCGACACCGAGCCGCTGCAAAGACAAGCGCACTTCGTTCTCGTCTTCCTTCGTCCTTGCTCTAGCGCAACACTCCTCCCTTCACAGATGAAGCCCACTGGGCGAGTAACTGTTATGTCCACTCGGAGTCACGGGGATGACAGCGCTTCAGGCGGGCGATGTGAACAAGCTCCGGCTTCTTAGACCGGTAGCCATTACAAATGAGACAAGGAATCGAATAGGGCACAACACTTAGGCGATTGGTGATGACGAAAGGTCCTGTGTAACGAGCCAAAAACTTCTCGCACAGGCCGCGCTTGCGAAGTGGTGTCCAAAGCCATACTATGTTCCCTTTCTCGTACAATGCATTTTTACCTCGTGAATGGTAGGTGATCTTGGAGCAGCCCGGGGATACCAATGTACGGAGCTGAGCTATGTGGCGTGCTTCCTCAGCGCGGTAGCGATGTGGGCAATAGAAGAGTCTGCACAAGGAGTAGAAATGGTGTCAAGGAAGGTGCGGGGTGGTCTGCATAAAGAAGATAGAACTGTATCCGGTGGTTTCATGCTTTGGAGTGATGTAGGCGTATGTGATAAAAGGCAAGAAGCAATCCAATTTTTATGCCTGAAATCGACGTATATTGAAAGCATGTTAGTCAAAGTTCCGTTAGTGCGCTCGACGAGACCACATGTCTGAGGGGGTAAAGGGTCGCGTGGCGAAACTGGCAAGTGCAGAGATACAACAGCTGGTCAAATACGTCTTCTACGAACTCGCGACCACCATCGCTCACAATAACACGAGAGGGTCCATGAGGCAGTATAACGGAGGACAGGAGCAAGCTAGAAACATCAAGAGCCATGGGCATTGGCATCGCCGCGAACGCATAACACAGATGGTCGCATAACGCAGATGGTCACGCAGATGGTCAGCATAACGCGTCAGATGGTCGACGAAGACTACAATCCAACGGTTACTTTCTTGAGTGCGGGATGGGCCGAGAAGATCCACTCCAGTCATTTCGAAACGAAGTGATGGTGGCACCTCCGGGTGAAGGAGTTCGATAGGAGCAGTATTATAGGGTGCTTGAACAGCTGGCACTTGTTACAACTGGCCACATACATATCTATATCCAGTCGCATACTAGTCCAGTAGAATCGGCCTTGAATGCGGTGATATGTACCGGGGAAGCCTAGGTGCCCAGTGGTAGAGTCATCGTGCGTAGCACGGAGCTCGTGGGTTCCTAAATTCTTAGCGACCACTAAGAGGAGGCGGGCACCATCAGCCGCATAATTCTTCTTCTAGCGCAGGTCATTTTGGATGACAAAGCCATTGTTACCTGTTGGTTCAGCAGCTGAGCCGAAGAGGGCATCCAGGCTACGGTAGTCACACTGCTCTTCCCGGAAAGTGTCCAGGTCTAGAAAAAGAATGTCGTCGATGGTGGCCAGAAACTCTTCGAAATTGTCGGCGTGACAGGCACTTGTTTGTAGAAGCAGCCTCGAAAGACAGCCGGTGTGCGCATGATGCCTGCCACTCTTGTAATAGACCGCAAAGTCAAATTCCTGCAAATGTAGCGCCCATTGAGCAAGGTGGCCAGACGGGTCGCAGATCAACCAATCAACGCACCAATCAACGTAGAGAATGGGGACCAGTAACCACCGTCAAGGCGGAACGGGCTAAAAGATGAAAGAATGTCGCTGCCTTTCGTTTAATGCAGCTGGCTTAGTGGCAGCAGTATCAACTTGAGAAGCGGTGTTCAGGCAACGTTCAGCAGTATCGTGTATGCTAAGGTGCGCGTTAAATTTTTCATGCGTCGGAAATATAGGTGCTGATACATGCATTTCCAGGCGTATCACGATACAGATACAAGATACCCAAAGAGTATCTCAGATGGTATCAGCTACATGTATCTTCGATATTGCCCGGCACCCGTCTGGCCTAATAGACAACTTAGGTCACTGGGCCTGTACCCGGACAATAAAGGCGGAAAGGTTTGCGAGTTGGAATGTATGAATTCTTCGAGCGTGCGCAGAAAACGAAGGCAACACAAAAAGAAAGGACACAGTAGGAGCGCTCTTCCTGTGCCCTCCCTTTGTGTGTTGCCTTCGCTTTTCGCGCAAATTCGAAGAGTGCCCGGACAACTACGGCACTGGATATTCTGTGGTTGTCAAAGGTATTTGGTGGAAGCGGCATGTGTCAGTGGTGTGTGCCACTGGGTATGTGCCAATCCCCCCAATGGACGTGCACCATGGCAGAAGGGGTACATTAAGCCGTAAATGCTCTAAGCAGGTATCGTACTTCTCTGAACATACACTTCTCATCGACATTTTTCCCTCAACAAGCATCATACATCGCTTTCGTCCTCGTGACGAAGACAGCTAGCGATGAAGCTATCACTGTCACTATCACTATCACTTATGAACCTGTCACTGCTGCTGCTGCTACATCATTAACTGAAGCAATATTTGCATCATTTAGATTTCAACATTCCATTGGTCCTGGGCGTTCGTTTTCCTTTCTTTCTTTTTACTCCATCATACAGGATAACTACTTGTTGAGCATTCGTCGGCATATCACAAATTGGCTGCAATACTTCAGGGTTGGTTGACACAGCAGTTCCCAGATTTAGACATCTGAGAAACACCAGCTTATAGTATTAGTGAGAATGTCTATCTTTGAGCTGAACAATAAGCAACGCCGTCGATGTCAATTGGAAATGTGGAGCAGATTCATATCAGGTCGTTTACTCCGCGAGCAAGATGTGCCCTTTTCATGCTGCCGAACTGTTGGTTACCAGAAACACAATCATTTGCTCTACCCGAATGTGTAGTTGCACGTTCACTTTGGACGCTTGTCTATCGCGTGTTTGCCGTGCCTCTATAAGCATAGAGAGGGGGGAAGGCGCTCGTTACTCCAAGTGTTAGTACTTGCACTCGCAATTTTCGCTTTGTGGCAGCGCCACTCCGTCGCTATAATCAGCGTTAAGGCACATTATTTTATCTTTAGGCGCAATAGAATTCTGGTACGGAGTAACCCACAGGAAAAATTTATTGTTAACGACGAGACACATTCGCTTTGTCGCTGTCCAATGAAATTATTGACCGTATTGGAAGGAAAGGAGTTCTTATGGCCCCTTTCTCAGAGACGTAAGGATTGATCATTTTTTTTATATAATTGATTTCAGCCTGTGGGTTCGTCCATTGTAAGACTAGTAATTTGTCGCTTGTAAGAACTCTGTTACATGCATTCAGTTATATCCTACTTCTCAAGTGCAGTGTCTGCATAGGTGACACCGTGAAATATTTTTTTTTCTTCCTTCTTTTGTTTTTTTCCATGGGTGTGAAGGAAGCAAAAACGTTTAATTGTTTTCGTTCTTTTTATGGTCATGCGTAGGTCCGTATTATACTATACCTTTTTAAAGTAAAGCTTAGTTTTTTTTTCACTCCTCCCTCGACTTTGCGGGTGCGGTCGGCTGCCATCTTGCCCATTAAACAACTTGGACCACTGGGTGTGTTCAACTAAGCGTGTGCCACTGCGAATGCGTCCAATAGACAACTTGGACCAATGGGTACGTACAGCTCGGTATGTGGCACTTGGTACCCGAACAGTCTTGTCCAATTTGGCAGAATGGACATGTGTGCCATTGTGTAAGTGCCCGAACAGGCAAGCAGAACGAGAAGCAAGAAGGGAAGTCGGCGACGGAAAATTTAGTAATTCGGGCTACAAAGAAGTGAAGAAGTCAGCATCAAAGGCAGCTAAGTGTGGGTAACGAGGTAAAGAGAATAAAATGGGACCAGTGCGTGCATGCTGTAAGACGTGTTGTGCTAGTGTTGAGACTCGGGTAGCGTTTAAGCAACAAATCCTTCGTGTCATGTAGATGAGTACGTCCGGGAGTAGGAGTGAAAGATAAGGCTTTATTACAGCGAAGATCTCAAGGACTAGTTCCCTCAGGATTGTGTACGTGTGCAGACACAAAAGTCCCCATACGTGGGAATATCCCGAAGATAGTACAATACCAGGCCGACCCGCTGTGGAGGTTTTGATTGATTGAAAATAATTTAATAGATAAGAAAGACAAGAAAGGGGAAAGGGTGGGTACCTAGTCCAGGACTCCAGTGGCCGGTTCTGTGCGCTCAGCCTGATCTAAGAGACCCTTCCGGATCTCCAAGTCAGCGCGAGCGAGGACGGCCTCCCAAGACTCCCCGATTGAGGTCGGTATAAGGGATGAGTTCATGTTCGGGGGCCTATATATACATTCCCACATGATGAGGAGAAGAGGCAGCCGCCCCCGCACCACGGACATTGACCGGCATACACGGCTGGCCACATTGAGTGCCACAGATCTAAGGGCTGGAATGCCTGCCTGGGATTTTCTATACTTCCGAGCGTCTCCTACACCGAGCTCCGGATGTGGGAATGCATATATTTGTCGTTCGCGACGCTGGTTCCCCACGATGTCGGGCGGGATGTGGCCCTTTGGTATTTCACTCGGGGCGTCGCCTGTTCGGTTCGCTAGTTCGCGAACTAGTGCGTTCGCCCGTTCGTTTCCTGGGTCTCCCGAGTGTCCCAAGCACTATGTAACACTGTGTGAAGCGCGAAGCGTTTCGCCTAGTAGTTTGAGGGTTAGGCGTGGTAGACGTCTGTTTATAAACATCCGGCACGCCGCTTACGAGTCTGTCAGGACCGCTAACGAGGTTCCACTCGCGTCTGCTTGTATAATTGCCACAGCTACTGCAGTTGCTTCAGCTGTGCTCGTGCAATCGGTGCGCACTGAGGCCACTATTTTGTTGATTGTGTGTGTGGAGTGGTTGACTGCTGTTAGAACGTGACCATGGTCGGCCTTCGTGACGGTGCATGCCCAACTTCGCAACGGTGCCTGCACAACATTTTAGTCGGTTGTCTCGCTCTAACCACGCGTCTTGTGCCACGGTAGAGAGTACTCATGTTTCTCGGAATTTGGGAAACTATGAGTTGTTCTCGTAATGTCTTGGGAACAGAAACGACGTCCTCGGGGCAGTAATGGGGTTGGAAAGGGAAATTTAAATACGCAAGGACCCGGCTCCCTGCCTTTGAGCGGTAGAGCCGTCGCCTTTGCCCCAGCACAGTCGCCGCCCTGAGCTCCTCAAAAGTATTATAAAGTCGGAGTGCTTGTAGTCTCTCGCTAGATATCCCTGGTGGGAGTCCCAGTGCCGCTTTCTAAGCCATACGCATGATCGCTTCCACTCTTTTGTTTTTGCTAGGGCTGAGCTCTTGATACAGCAGACTACATGTTACCTTACTAAGTACAAACGTGTGTACTAGTCGGATGGCTTCCGCCTCGCTTAGACCTTTGCCTTCAATCGCTATTCTGCTTATCATGCGAGCTATTTCTTGCTGATCGTTTTTAGCGTTTTGATGATGAAGACCGCTCTGCGGTTTTCTTGTAGCCACAGGCCTAGGATACGGATTCTTTGTCTTTTCCGGATTTCACTGCTGCCTAAACGTAAACTAATGCCTTGATCTTTCCGATAGTTTCAGCCGTGTCTTACCCATTCTCATTTATTCTGTGCGCAGGAAATGCCGCTTTGTTGCGCAAAATCTTTTACAGTTTTTATTGCTTCTTCTAATACTTGCTTATTCTTTAACCTAGAGGTATTGCTATCGCCAACAAGGTGCTGTCGTCTGCATACAGCGAGAATTTTAATTACGGAATTCACTCCAGTCGCCTTGCTAGTCTTTTCATGCCTAAATCGAAGAATAGGGCCGAGAGCATGGCCCTTTGAAGGGTAACCTTAACTCGCACGACCAATTTCTTTGGCAGGATTTATTGTATCCCATCATGGTTTTCCTATCTGTTAGAAAAGAGCGTATGTAACTTTACATTTTCTCCCCACATTCTACTCTTTCTAGTTCTTGGAGTATGAGCGTGTGCGACATAGTGTCAAACGCGCTTTTTATATCTAGCGCGACAGCCGTGTGCTCCCCTCCCGTAGGTATATTGCTTAGGACTTCCCGTTTCAGTCCGAGAAATATGTCCTGACTTGATAGGTGCTGCTTAAAGCCGTAAATGTAGTCTGATAGGAAGCTACGATGTTCTAGCATATTCATGAACCTTGTGTGAATTGCTTTTTCGAAGAGTTTCCCTGGGCATGATGTCAATGATATCGGATGTATGTTTTGCAAACCGCGAGCCTTGTCAGCTTTTCGAATGAGTAGGATGGTGGCGTCTTTCCACTGTTGTGGAAGGCGCCTGGTATCCCAGATGTACTCGTTGAAATAGTCTACTAAGCGCTCAAGCTTCTCGCCGCTTAAATTGAGAAGCATGAGATTGGTGATCCTGTCTTCTCCTGGTGCTGAGTTTTTCTTAACGGCTTGCGCAGCAGTAAAAAGCTCTGCCGTAGTTAGAGGGGCATCTAGCACGTCGTTTCTTATGCCTAAACAAGCGTGCGTAACATACTCAGAGTCTTTACTTCCGATGCATCGCTCCCTAAGTTCCTGATGTAATTTGGCGTTGTCGCCTTCATATGTGGCTCTTAATGTTCTGAGAGATCATGATACTGTGGTCTTTGTGTTTTCTGCATCTATCATACTTTTTAGCATGGCCCAGGTTTTGGCTGTCGATAGGGCTCCCCTAACGGAATCCGTAAAGTGGGCCCAGTTTCTTGCTTGTAGTTTACGTGCATATTCGTTCGCAACAGAACTGCTTGTTGGCCTAGTTGGTGCTTGCTAAAAGACATGTTTTCTTGCCGTAAATTAAGACACACGCAAAAGTTGCCTTTACGTGTCTTCCTTTTTTTGTGTGTTTTAACTTGCGGCAAAAAACATATCTCTTATATTCTTTCGCTTAGGCCGAAATTTCCGCCATTCCTATTCTTAATTTTCTGCTTATCCTTTGTCGCTTCCGTCTTCTGGTGAGTCTTTGTGTGCAGTCCGAAAAATATCGTAGGCGCGCATCGACCACTTGGTTTTCCGCAGTTAATGTAATTTTTTTCGTAGAAGCTTCGTAGGCCTATGTAAGGCTCTGCGCCCAATACTCCGCATTTGCCGGTGGAGTTAAGGGAACCGGGTACGGGCGATATGCCGGCCAATTCTTCATAGATGTGGAACCGATGATGACGTTTGAGGTTTAATGGCGCAAGGACCAGGTATGGCGAAAGAGCGCCATGCTAGTGGTAATGAATATATAGTGGTCTGATGGGTTCTGTGAATTTAATGTGACGTGGCTGTAAAGAGGCCTAAAAGAGTTGGTGTAAATTGCATAAAATGTACACGTAATAAAATTGTGGCAGTGATTAATGACGTGTACTATGATCACTAAAATGCACTAAGAAAAAATGCTCTGCATTATATAAAATATGCCAGATGCTAGATTGCTTAGAGCTCTACTGCCTCGCCAGAGCCCTTGAAATACAAGGGCCTAGAGGCATGTGCTATTCAAAATAATTATCACAGTGGCATCCTCTGAAGAGAGGAGGCGCTACGAACTAATGAGGCTAATAACATGTAGCACAACTTCTTTCAGGAAACCTGGGACAGCTTTGGTATCAAAGAGCGGTTCTGCACCGAGTAACATAACAGGATGAAGGGGCATGTGCTGCCGGTATGCTAAGGGAAAATGTTTCTTTCTCTCAGATTCGGCTTCCCAACACTCCAGGAGAACGTCGAGGACGGTCAGCCCCTCCCCGCATCTATCACAGGTGGGAGGCTCATTTCCGGTGAGTAAAAAGTTGTGTGCCAAATGTGTGTCCTATTCGTAGACGACAGAATAGTACATCTGTCCGGTGTGATTTTGTTACAGGAGACCAGAAACCTAAGTGTGGCTTTATTACATCCAGCTTATTATTTGTTTCCATGTCCCACAAGCGTTGCTAGTAGTTTCGCAGTTTCCTTCTTAAGAAAGGCTTCAGGTCTGTGACAGGGGCCGAAGTAGTAGGATTAACTGCATGCAATAAAATTAATGTGGCCATCGGGTCCGCTAGAACGTCGCCTTCGATCACCATATGACCAGGCACCCAGCATATAATCACATCTTGATTAGATATATATGCTTTACACAGGACGGAATAGAGTTCATTAATTACCGGATTTTTGTGGTTACAGAATGACTTCAAGGCATTTGCACACTGATTTCTGGAGTTTTGATTTCCTTATATGCTTCACAGCCGACAACAGTGCGCAGGCCTCAGCCGTAAAGGAACTAGTTTCCGGAGGCAGTATATCGGTTTCCGAGAAGCATGGACCGACGGCTGCATAGGACACCCCGTCGTATGACTTCGATGCGTCTGCGTAGAACTCCGTGCAGGAGTGTTTGTACTGGAGTTCCCGGAAATGCATTTGGATTTCAATCTCTGGAGCGTGCTTTGTAACTTGCATGAAAGTTAAATCGCATTGTATCATCGGCCACTCCCACGGAGGTAGCAGCTTAGCTAGAGGCATTAGGCGATGTTTGAGGATTGGGACACCCATTTCAGCGCTAAGCTCCCTCACACGCAGCGAGAAAGGTTGCCTTACGGAGGGACGATTACGAAAGAGTGTAGCATATGTCATATCGTTAACGGTATTAAAACACGGATGTTGAGGCTTAGAGTGGACTTTCAGAAAATATGTTTGGCTGATGTATGTTCTCTGCAGATGAAGTGACAACTCATTTGATTCTACATATAAACGTTCAATGGGACTTGTTCTAAAAGCGCCAGTGGCCAGTCGGATTCCTAGATGGTGGACTGGGTCTAGCATCTTTAGCGCGCTCGGGGCGGCAGAGTGATAAATCACGGCACCATAGTCCAGTCGTGATCGAATGAGGCTCTTGTAGAGATTCATTAAACACTTCCTGTCACTACCCCATGTAGTCTGAGATAGAAGATTACAGAGCTCTTTCGAGGCCCTGTAGCCGGGGTCTTGCCCTTTCTGAAACGTTTGAGGGAACCTCGACGCTCCTTAGGTCCTTGGCGTGCCGTGAGGGTAGGTGTAGTGTCCATTGCTTCTTGTGAGGCGCCGGACATGCGCTCTTGCGAGCGAGAAGCTTCTCGAGAGAGTCCTGCCTTGGAAGGCAAGACCCTTGCGCCCAACAGTATGGAGGTCGATAGGGCTCCCTGAAAGATTTGGCTGCGCCGACTGTTGCCAGCGCTGGAAGGGGCCGGGGAGGCTGGGGCAGCCTCGGCTGCGCCCACCTTCGGGGTCGATGGTCCCGTCTGCTGGGTTGGCGTAGCAGCGCTAGCTGCAACCGCCGCGGGGGCATATGGCGTGACTGCCGACTCACTGCTAGTGGGTCGGCCAGCCGCCGGAAGCCGTTGTGTCGCTGTCCTCTGACGCGTCACATCGGCAAAGGTTTTCTTGGCAGGTATGAAACCCACCTGCGTGCCTCCTTGAATGACATATTCTCTTTTACATTGATCGTTACAATTTCTTTTTCTTTTTTCCAGGATGGGCATGACCGCGAGTACGCGGCGTGCTCCCCATCACAGTTTACACAGTGGAGAGTGTTCTAACAAGCTTCAGTGGTGTGTTCATGGGCACTGCATTTCGCACATGTTTGGCGGCCCCGACAGCTCTGCGAACTGTGGCCGAAACGCTGGCATTTGAAACTTCGAAGGGGGTTTGGCACGTGGGACCTACCACGGAGCTTGATGTACCCGGCCTCGATTGACTCGGGTAGGACACTTTAACCAACGGTGAATATTAAGTACTTCGTCCGCATCTCTTTACCATCTCGCCTCATCTTAATTCTTCGGACATTGATCACATTTTGCTCACTGAAGCCCTCCAGGAGTTCCGTTTCAGTCAGCTCAAGCAAATCATCATCCGACACAACACCGCGGGTGGTGTTCATTGTACGGTGCGGGGTTAATGTTATGTGGGTCTCCCCAAATGACACTAGTTTCGGTAGTTTGTCATATTGCTTCTGATCGCAGAGCTCCAAGAGGAGGTCACCGCTTTCCATTCTCGACGCCTTGCAACCTGCACCAAAAACATCAGTCAAGGACTTTGAAACAAGGAACGGTGAAATGGTTCGCACTGGTTTGTCTGACTTCTCAGAGTGAATAACGTGAAAGCGGGGGAAGTTTTGCATTTGGCGGTCGAAAAACTGGAAAAAACCTTCGGTGCGCCCTCGTTTCTGATGGCGATAAGGAACTGGGTGGAAAGAAGCTTCCATGAAAATACAAGAAAGTTCGGCGACAGCGTTGACCGCCCACCGCGGAGCCCAACGAGGGGACGCGGCAGAGCTTGCGTACAAATCTGCATGACGCCAGTCGTACGCCATCATTATAACCAAGTATTGTGTACCCAAGGCTGGATAGCCACACAAGCTTAACCCTTGCCGCCAAGAAGAAAGGAACTAACAGGAAGAGAGAAGAAGACAGGAGAGGTAAAAAGTGAGAGAGCAAGAGTAAAATTTGAGTAGAGAGATGCAGGAAAAGGCAACTACCAATTTCCCCCGGGTGGGTCAGTCCGGGGGTGCCGTCTACGTGAAGCAGAGGCCAAAGAGGTGTGTTGCCTCCTCCGGGGGGTCTTAAGGGTCCGAACACCCCGCATCGGCTCAACCCCCAGGATCCGCCTTTCCCCGGACACGACTAAGCCGCGCACGGTTATACGCGGGAGGGTCCAACCCCCATGTGCTCGGGTACGTGGTGTCGCAACACACCAAACGCCTGCTGACGCAGACGCCCCTGCGGGGATGTGGCGCCGAGGTCACGTTTGAGTTTGGGAGTAGTGGTGAAGCTTATTATAAAATGGTCGTTCCCCAGGTTTTCCTGTAAGTTTTACCAGTGACCGTCTCTAGCGTTCAGCGAAAAAGTGAGGTCCGGTTACATGTCGGCGCTTACGCTGTTCCCTGTCCTAGTAGGCGCCGAAGGCAGTGTTTCGAATTGTAAGCCTCCATTTTATACGGCTTGCAAGAGTAATTTTTTCTTGAGTGCGTCTCTTCTGTACCCCCAGTTTGTGTCCGAAGCATTAAAGTCTCCCAGAAGAACTAGTCTGCCTTTCCTCAACATTTTCCTCATGGCGCGGGTAACTATAGCCGCGATATCCTGCCTCTTTCTTAAGGTGGGCTATAGATATTGATTATTGGAGTTTTTGCAGGTCTGCTCTTTCTCGGAAATAGTTCCACTATATGGCGTTGCGTCTGCCTATTACGAATGTACCTAAATTTCAAAGTGATCCCTTTGCTAACCAGCGTCGCGTTTCTGGTTTAATCAGGGTTGTACTGTGTGTAGTAGTCACGCAATTAAACCGCGCATTTGCCAATGTCTTGCATGCATTATTGTGCGGCTTACCAATCGCCGTGTCGATGTAGCACTGTAGGGCCGCGGCCTTTTTTTTTTTTTTGAAAGTACGGCAGTTCCAGTGCAAATGTCAATGGTTTCGAGTGTTTTTCCCTGATTGGTGGCCATGGCCTGTAACACTCTCTCCATCCGTACAGTCGGACCTGTTGCGACTGGGGGTCGGCAGACGTGAAATATACTTTAGGAGTAAGGGAACGTGGGGCTGGGCCCGATATCGAGGACGTTTTGCAAACACGTTTATATTATTACGATATCATCGAGCGATGCTCAAGGGACGAGCCGCCGCGAGAACGACGACGAAGTGGGTCTGTGCCCTTGGCGCGGGCGAGTATCGGCCTGGTGCTCTGGCTCCAGTGTAAATACCCTGTATATAGCCTCTTTCATCTGTGTTTTTCCACACGTAACATTCTGCTGGAGGTCAGCGATCCCCGTCCTCAGCACGGAACTCCGGAGTGTCGCTACGTCGAGCTTGTCACCATGCCTCCCAGCGACGAGACAGCCTCTGCAACGGCTTCGGCTTGTCCGAGTGCTCCAATCATCACGGTTGCCCAACATCGCGACCCTGGTGTGTTCTCTGGCCTAGAGGGAGAGGACGTTGACGAATGGATCAAGCGCTTTGAACACGCCGGTGCTAATAACAGGTGGGATCCAACGATCATGCTCGCCAATGTCATCTTTTATCTCGGCGGCACCCCACACGTGTGGCACCAAACGCATGACAACGAGATGAACAGTTGGGCCAGTTTCAAAGAAAATCTCAGGGAACTGTTCGGCGCAAGGCTGACGTTAGGCGCAAGGCTGACGCGAGAAAGGCTCTTGCGTCTTTTGTTCAGACATCTAGAGTGCCGTGCGTTTCATACATCCTCGACGTCTTGGCTCTCTGCTGCAAAGCTGCCGATACGATGTCTGAAGCACATAAAGTGTCGCATGTGCTAAAAGGCATCGCCGACGATGCTTTCAATTTGCTTGTTTTCGGTCACGTCTCTACTATCGACACCATCATCAAAGAAAGCCGTTGCCTTGAACAAGCTAAGAGCCGCCGTATCACACATCACATCACGCGGCTACCCAACACTGCTGCTGCGTCGACATGTGAGGGTCGACCGCGTCAGACCACCCCCTGTGACGATGTAACCCGTATTTTTCGCCGCGAGCTCAAAGCCGCTTGTTTGCCAGCATTCTCCGCGACGCCTCCCGATCCACCAGCAACCACGATTGCGCTGATTCAGGCCGTCGTCAGGCAAGAATTTGAGAACATGGGTCTCAACTCCATGTGTTCATCGTCTCCACCCACGGTTCCCCAGTTCTCTAGCAGCCCTCCACGTCCCCGGCAGTCCTTTTCTGCCACATCTCGCCGCAACCAATCCGAATGGCGTACCCCTGATGACAGGCCGATCTGCTTCCACTGCTTTCGCATCGGCCACGTCGCTCGTCACTGCCGCAACCGATGGCCACCACCTCCTCGGATATACACCGCCGCTCATTCGCGCCCCTTTGGACCTTCTGTTCCCTATGCCACCCACCATGAACCCTTTGCCGCTGATGCTCCGGCGCCGAACCTTCGCTACAGCCGCTCTTCCTCACCTCGACGCCATCAGTCTCGTTCGCCCCAACCCCGTCGCTTCTCTCCGTCGCCTATCGCCTCCCGGATCCAGCCGGAAAACTAGACACTGCAGCTTCTGGAGGTGAAGCTGCATTGTCCACCCTGCCCTCAAATCCTCTGCTCACGTTACACACGAACCAAACCTTCTTGACGTTGACGTTGATGGCCATCCTGTCACGGCACTCATCGATACAGGTGCGCATCTTTCTATTATGAGTGCTACCTTCCGACGACGACTGAACAACCTCCTCACCCCAGCGTCGGCACGCGTCGTCCGCGTTGCGGATGGCGGTACTGTGCCTATCATCGGCATGTGTACGGCACGTGTCAGCATCGCCGGCCGCCACACTCCTGTCCTCTTCACCGTGATTGCACATTGCCCCCACGACCTCATTCTCGGCCTCGATTTTCTCTCCGCGCATTCTGCTCTTGTTGACTGTTCTTCCAGTACCCTTCGCCTTGAGTTGCCGATTCTCGCAGAACCTTCTGACAAACCCCAGTGCCGCCTACGCCCCACCTGTTTTATTCGTCTGCCACCAAAATCAATAGCCTATATTGAACTCTTGTCTTTACCACCAGTCCCTGATGGCGAGTACCTCGTCACTCCTTTGCCCGATATTTCACTACAGTATGACGTTACCGTGCCTCACAGTATACTTACTATTACTGCAAACCGCACTTTCATGCCTATATTTAACTTTGGATTGGCAAAGCAAATTCTCACGCAAGGTATTTGCCTTGCCAACGTTGATTGTCTCGGCGACCATCACGTGGCAACTTTATCGACCGATGCTTCTTGCGAGCTTAGCAGGCCCATCATGCCAGCCTCAGCCGCCGATCCCAAGCTACAGAAAACGGTTGCGACGGACCTGTCTTCTGCGCAGGCTGAAGACCTTTACAAGCATTATCGTCCTACAGAGATATTTTCTACTTCGACGATTGCCCTTTAGGCCAGTCGCTCGCGGTCAAGCATCTGATTCTTACTGCCGATGCTACTCCTATTCACCGACGACCGTATCGAGTTTCTGCGTCGGAACACCGAGTAATTCAAAGTGAAGTCAACAAAATGCTAGACAAAAACATCATTGAGCCTTCTTCCTGGGCGTCCCTGGGCGTCACCTGTAATGTTGGTTAAGGAGAAGGATGGCACGTGGCGCTTCTGTGTAGACTACCGCCATCTGAACAACATTACTAAGAAGGACATCTACCCTCTCCCACGTATAGACGACGCCCTTGACTGCCTCCACGGTTCCAGCTATTTCTCTTCTATTGATCTTCGTTCTGGATACTGGCAGATTGCTGCTGGCGACATTGACAGAGAAAAAACTGCGTTCATCACACCTGATGGCCTATACCAATTTAAAGTTGTGCCGTTTGGATTATGCAACGCCCCTGCCACCTTTGAGCGTATGGTGGACTCCTTCCTCCATGGTTTCAAATGATCCACATGTCTCTGCTACCTCGACGACGTCATCGTCTTCTCGCCCACGGTCGACACTCACCTTGAGCGTCTAACAGCTATAATATAACAGCTGCAACTTAACTCGTCGAAATGTCGTTTCGGCCGCCGCCAAATTACTATTCTGGGCAACCTCGTTCACGCTTCTGGAGTACAGCCTGATCACGACAAAACTCGCGCTGTCCGAGACTTTCCGGTTCCGAAGACAGCCGCAGACGTTCGAAGTTTTGTCGGGCTATGCTCGTACTTTCGTAGTTTTGTTCAAGATTTTGCGGCTATTGCTAGACCCCTCACTAATCTTTTGACGAAAGGCGTACAATTCTGGTGGGGTACTGCAGAAGCCGCCGCCTTTCATCGTCTCGTCACTCTTCTCTCCTCACCACCCATTCTCGCCCACTTCGACCCTGAGGCCCCTACAGAATTGCGTACAGATGCCAGCGGTCACGGCGTAGGTGCCGTCTTAGCCCAGCGTCACCGTGGCCAGGATCGCGTTATTGCTTATGCGAGCCGCCACCTCACACCATCGGAGCGCAACTATTCCTTTACGGAACGAGAATGCCTTACTGTAGTCTGGGCGGTTGCGAAGTTCCGTCTTTACCTTTACGGTCGCCCTTTTTCCGTAGTCACTGGCCATCATGCTCTCTGCTGGCTCTCATCGCTAAAAGATCTTACAGGCCAGCTTGGTCGATGGGCTTTGAGGCTACAGGAATTCTCATATACCGTGGTGTTGTTACAAGTCTGGGTGCCTGCACCAAGGCGCTGACAGTTTGTCGCATTACCCGGTTGACGACTCTGACTCTTCCAATACTGCCAGTGCTTCTTGCGTATTCTCTGTATTCCAGCTGCTTCATTTCGCGGACGAGCAACGCCGTGACACCTACATCAGAGCACTCATCGACCGTTTTGAACACTCTCCGGCCAATGCTGCTCTACACCTCTTCGTCTTCCGCGACAGTACTCTGTACCGTCGTAACCTTCATCCAGACGGCTATGAGTTCCTGCTTGTAATACCTAAACACCTCCGCTCCACCGTTCTAGAAGAGCTTCACGATGCACCAACGGCAGGACACCTCGGCGTATCTCGAACCTATGACTGTGTACGTCGCCGTTCTTTCTGGCCGGGCCTTGCCCGTTCCGTACGACGTTACGTCGCCATTGTGAACTTTGCCAAAGACGCAAGAAGCCTTCCCACCTCCCCGCTGGTTACCTGCAGCCGCTCGACACCCCTGCCAAGCCCTTTCATCGTGTCGGCTTAGACCTTCTGGGCCCATTTCGGGAATCTACATAAGGAAACAAGTGGGTTGCAGTCGCGGCGGACTACACGACCCGCTAAGCCGTAACCCGCGCTCTTCCGGCCAGTTGCGCAACTGATGTTCCGGACTTCCTCCTGCATGATATCATTTTGATTCATGGTGCTCCGCGTCAATTGCTAACAGACCGTGGCCGTACGTTCTTACCCAAAGTCACTGACGACATCATGCGTGCCTGCTCAATACAGCATCAATTTACCACCTCCTACCACCCTCACACGAACGGCCTCACTGAGCGTTTGAACCGCACCCTTGCAGACATGCTATCTAAATATGTTTCAGACGACCACCGTGACTGGGACCAGGCTCTACCTTACATTACATTTGCGTATAACTCTTCCCGTCTCGAAACTGCGGGCTTTTCGCCTTTTTACCTCTTGTATGGCCGCGAACCGACGCTACAACTGGACACTGTGGTTCCGTCCACCACAGCTTCAACTAGCGCCTACGCCCGTGATGCTATCGCCCATGCTGACCATGCTCGCCAATTTCCACGCACTTGCTTACAAGTCTCTCAAGCCAACAAAAGCAACGCTACGACCTCCGTCACCGTGATGTCCATTTTGTGCCCGGCACCCTCGCGTTGCTTTGGTCACCATCGCGTAAAGTAGGCCTTTGTGAAAAACTGCTTTCCTGCTACACAGGCCCATATCGCGTGCTTCGCAAAGTAACCGATGTCACCTAAGAAATCGGTCTAGCCACGCCCACTACGTCCTCCGCTGTGACAACCAGTGACATTGTCCACGTCGCCCGACTGAAACCCTACAACTCTTCACGCGCCTTGGATATTTAACAGCACCGTGACGGCGCTTTTGCTGCAGGGGGGTACGTATTACGGTATCATCGAGTGATGCTCAAGGGACGAGTCACCGCGGGAACGACGACAAAGTAGGTCTGTGCCCTTGGCGCGGGCGAGTGTCGGCCTGGTGATCTGGCTCCAGTGTAAATACACTGTATATAGCCTCTATCATCTGTGGTTTTCCACACGTAGCAATATTTACATATGTACAAGAAAATTCAAAGTAATACAGAAAACATTCAAGATGAAGTTGTAGCGGCCGATCACTCCAGCCGCCTCTTGTTCCTTTCATGCGATGAGTGGTCATTGTTCTGTCACTTCCCCCAATCCGGCGCCAGGAGACCGACCCCATCATCATCATCATCATTATCATCAGTCTGGTCACGCCCACTGCAGAGCAAAGGCATACTTCTCCAACTACCCCGGTTATCTACTAATTGTGGCAATGTTTTCCTTGCAAACTTCTTGATCTCATCCGCCCACCTAACTTCCTGCCGCCCCCTGCTAAGCTTCCCTTGGAATCCAGTCCGTAACCCTTAATGACCATTGGTTATCTTCCCTCCTCATTACAGGTCCTGCCCATGCCCATTTGTTTTTCTTGATTTCAACTAAGATGTCCTTAACTCGCGTTCGTTCCATCACCCAATCTTCTCTTTTCTTATCCCTTAACGTTGCACCCATCCTTCTCCTTTCCATAGCTTGTTGCGTCGTCCTCAATTTAAGTAGAACCCTTTTCGTAAGCCTCCAGGTTTCTGCCCCATACGTGAGTACTGGTAAGACACAGCTGTAATACACCTTTCTTTTGAGAGATAATGGCAACCTGCTGTTCATGATCTGAGAATATCTGCCCAACGCACCGCAGCCCATTCTTATTTTTCTGAATATTGCAGTCTCATGATCCGGATCCGCGGTCGTTACCTGCCCTATGTATATGTGTTCCCTTACCACTTCCAGTGCCTTGCTACCTATCGTAAACTGCTGTTCTCTTCCGAGAGTGTGAAACATTATTTTAGTTTTCCGCAGATTAATTTTTACACCCACCATTCTGCTTTGCCTCTCTAGGTCGGTGAGCATGCATTGCAATTCGTCCACTGAGTTTCTAAGCAAGGCAGTATCATCAGCGAATCGCAAGCGGCTAAGGTATTTTCCATTAACAATTATCCCCAATCGTTCCCAATCCAGGTCTCTGAATACCTTCTGTAAACACGCTGTGAATAGCATTGGAGAGAACGCATCTCCCTGCCCGACACCTTTCATTATTGGAATTTTGTTGCTTTCTTTATGGAGGACTACGGCGGCTGTGTAGCCGCTATAGATATCTTCCAGTATTTTTACATACGGCTCGTCTACACCCTGATCCCCTATTGCCTCCATGACTACTAAGGTTTCGACTGAATCAAACGCTTTCTCGTAATCAATGAAAGCTATATATAAGGGTTGGTTATATTTCGCACGTTTCTGTATCACCTGATTGATAGTGCGAATATGGGCGATTGTTGAGTAGCCTTTACGTAATGCTGCCTGGTCCTCTTGTTGACAGAAGTATAAGGTGTTCGTGATTCTACTTGCGTTAACCTTAGTAAATAATTTGTACGCAACGGACAATACGCTGATCGGTCTATACATTTTCAAGTCTTTGTCGTCTCCTTCCTTATAGATTAGGATTATGTTAGCGTTCTTCCAAGATTCTGGTACGCTGGAGGTCATGAGACATTGCATATACATGGGCCGTATAACGGAAAACTATTCCAACATGTTTTAATCCAATCTCCTCACGTCAAATTTGTGCAGCCGCCGACGCAAACATCGGGAGGTCACCTGCATCGTTCTCTGAAAAAGCCAGTCTAATGCTCCCCTCGTTCATAGGAGGTTACTTTTATTTGCCTGAAAGGCGAATAACATTGCCTGCACTGAGCGGCTTGTCCTATACAATTGCCTCACAAGAGGCGAGGAGCATGCTCAAGTGGAGAGGGTTTCGATGTGCCCGAGCCATTGCACAGAACATCGATAACGGGAGGAAGAGGGTGGTGCCGGCGTTTGCGATTGGTCCGCTTTCTCTTACTTAGCTTGTTATGGCTCGTCCACAATCGCGACTTCATGCAACGGGAGCGTAAGAATGACGCTAAAACAGATCCTCAGCAAAGAAGAGTTGGCAGAATGAAGTCGTAAACTTGCCCAAAGTTCTGGAAAACTTTAAGCTACCACGCAAATAGTTTTATTTCACGCGAATAAACCCATGCTCTCCAGCAGGGGCGAGTAGCCAATGCCGGAGCAAAAGGCGGCAGCCATCTTGATTCCTTTCGGAACGGGGCAGCCTGCGGCTATTCAGAAGAAAATTCAGTTTTGTTCGGCATATTATTGCATCTTTAACGCGTACGCGTCACTTTGACGCGGTAAGTTTTTGCGGTTTTGTGACGTCGCGTGAGAGGCAGGTGAAGTGAGTGCAGCCCGAAAACGTTTGACCAATAGCCGATAGCTAATGACAAAAAGGCGTCGGATCAGAAATAACTATTTTTGTTTTGTTCGGTCAAATTACGCATTACCAATGCGTACCCGTCATATCAGATGGGGAGCTATTCCGGATTTCGTAATGTCGCGTGACAGTCAGGTGAAGTGGGAGTGGTCCAAAAAGTTTTTCACCAATTGCGGTGGGCTGATTGCCGAACTGGAATAGAAACGTTTGGAATACCTTTACGTTATACCACCCCCAGGGTGGCCAGTTTGTCTAGAACAATCTGCCCACCATCCTTCAACAAATCTGCTGTTACTTGAACCTCCCCAGCTCTTCTCCCCCTTTACATAGCTCCCAAGCCTTTCTTTACTGCTTCCGGCGTTACTTGTGGGACTTCAAATTCCCCTAGACTATTCTCTCTTGCATTATCGTCGTAGGTGCCACAGGTACTGTATAAATCTCTATAGAACTCCTGAGCCACTTAAACTATCTCATCCATATTAGTAATGATATTGCCGGCTTTCTCTTAACGCATACATCTGATTCTTGCCTATTCCTAGTTTCTTCACTGCTTTTAGGCTTCCTGCGTTCCTGGGAGCACCTTCAATTCTATCCATATTATACTTCCTTATGTCAGCTGTCTTACGCTTGTTGATTAACTTGGAAAGTTCTGCAAGTTCTATTCTAGCTGTAGGGTTAGAGGCTTTCAAACATTGGCGTTTCTTGATCACATCTTTCGTCTCCTGCGATAGCTTACTGGTATCCTGTCTAACGGAGTTACCAGCGACTTCTATTGCACACTCCTTAATGATGCCCATAAGATTGTCGTTCATTGCTTCAATACTATGGTCCTCTTCCTGGGTTAAAGCCGAATACCTGCTTTGTAGCTTGATCCAGAATTCCTCTACTTTCATTCTTACCGCTAACTCATTGATCGGCTTCTTATGTACCAGTTTCTTCCGTTCCCTCCTCAAGTCTAGGTTAATTCGAGTTCTTACCATCTTATGGTCACTGCAGCGCACCTTACCGAGCGCGTCCACATCTTGTGTGATGCCAGGGTTAGCGCAGAGTATAAGGTCTTTCATTTCTACTCTCGCCATTCGGGCTCCTCCACGTCCACTTTCGGCTATCCCGCTTGCGGAAGAAGGTATTTATTATCCGCATATTGTTCTGTTCTGCGAACTCTACTAATAACTCTCTCCTGCTGTTCCTAGAGCCTATGCCATATTCCCTCGCTGACTTGTCTCCAGCCTGCTTCTTGCCTGCCTTGGCATTGAAGTCGCCCATCAATATAGTGTATTTTGTTTTGACTTTACCCATCGCCGATTCCACGCCTTCATAGAAGCTTTCGGCTTCCTGGTCATCATGACTGGATATAGGGGCGTAGAACTGTACGACCTTCAATTTGTACTTCTTGTTAAGTTTCACAACAACCCTGCCACCATCTCGTTAATGCTATACAATTCATGTATCTTACCAGCTTTATCCTTATTAATCAGGAATCCGACTCCTAGTTCTCGTCTCTCCGCTAAGCCCCGGTAGTACAGGACGTGCCCACTTTTTAGCCCTGGACATGCTTCTTTTGTCTTCATAACTTCACTGAGCCCTATTATATCCCCTTTACTGCCCTCTAAATCCTCCAATAGCACTGCTAGACTTGTCTCACTAGATAACGTTCTAGCGTTAAACGTTGCTAGGTTCAGATTCCAATGTCGACCTGTTCGGACCCAGGTATTCTTAGCACCCTCTGCTGCGTCACAGGTTTGACTGCCGCCATGGTCAGTTGCTTCGCAGCTGCTGAGGACTTAGGGCCGGGATTTGATTGTTGTATTCATATAGGAGGTTGTGGCCAAGTACTGCACGAGGGTGGCCAATCCTGCTCTGATGAGGGAGTGCATTACCGGTTCTGGTCACCGGGATCAGGCCGCACTCCAGGCCTGTTTATGCAATTTTAACAGCACGCGGATTTTTTAAGCCGGTCGACAATTGCGCTGCACCGGGATTCGAACCACGGTACTCTTGCACGCGAAGCGGATACTCTATCTCTACGCCACCGCTGCACCTAAGGAGACCGATGACATCAGGTCCCACCAATCCGGAGCTCCGTTGCCGTTTCCCTCCGAACGGAGCTTTGTTGGAAACGCACACACGTCACTGGACACAAACAGGGAAAGGGGGAGCGTATGCTGACTATGATCGTACACTGACTCCGTCCCCGGCGTGGACATGCCAGTATGGGCGGCTGACAGGAGATTGACCTCATCATTGCGCTGACCACGTCTCCGGCGTGCACGTGCCAATTTGTGTGGCTTCTGGTAAAGCACCGTGTGCTTGCTAATTTCCCAAACCTCTCCTGACCGAGGTACTCCCGTGTTGACCATAAATCAGCCGTTTTGAGAACCATATTGATGAGGTCGTCGGCCCGTTCCCCTTAATCGCGCGAGCCGTGACCGGGGGGTGTCGTGGGGTGAACGGCCGGTCACAACAGACTACTCCGTTTTTAGCTTTTCGAAGAGTGGTTGCGTTCGCGCTACCTGATGTACGCTGACGATTTTAATGTTTTTGACTGGTGGCTAGTTCGCCGACTTGCCATTTTAATTTTTGAATATCGTTATGCAACTGTTTCTGCAAATTCTGCACCCCCTGCATTAGTTGCACCATTTGCTGTAGCATCACTTCCGTCGGATTTTGAGACGACGGGACGTGTTCTTCGGCTTCTTTGGTTTTCAGTTGTTTTATTTTCGCCATTTATTTGATCTGTACTTTGAGGGTGGCCATTTCCTGGTTTATTTCTTCTAAGGTTTGTTTTAGCAGGCGATTTCATGCCAGGACTCTCTGGTACTTGGGATTGGGCGTAATGTTAGCCCCGGTTTTGGCTGTCCCCGTCCAGCTCGCCTTTGTATGATCGGTGTTCTCCGCCTTTTACCCTGGAGTCCCTAGCGTAGGGTTGAGCTGTGGGGAGTGGTTTTTGGGCTAGACGATATCGACATCCGCGTATCTTCTCCTCAACTTGACCGTGACCGGGAGCATGATGTCGCCTTGGGCCTCTTCGTTTTGGTTGAAATTGGTGTTCTAATGCGGGATCTCGGTCGTGATCTACCACTAGGATTTGTCTTGACTTCTTCTCGGTGTAGCGAAGGCCATTCGTCCTCTTCGTCCTCTGAGTAATCCCAGCTGTGCTTTTCCAAGGGTTCTTACTAGGTGTTTTGACGAAGGCGCTGGGCTTTAGTCTTTTCTTACATTCTTTGTCTCCCGTTAAATGTTCTCCGCCGCAAGATCCAAAGGTGGGGAGGCATTCGTGGTCGGCCTGGGGTTCTTTCTTGCCACACTTACGACACACTAGCAGATCAGGCTGCAGGTCTGTGCAGTGACCGGTTTTTCGGCATGCGTTACAGAATTGGATAATATTCTTATACAGGCAGCACGGCAGCTCACCACCCATATAATATACGTATCGTGCTAGGATTGGCCTGTAAGAGGTAATGACTGTGATTTTGGTATCGCAGGGCATTTGGGATCTGAGTATCTCGATTCCTTGCGTGCGGCTTCGTAGGTTCGCTAGCCCGTGTATTGTACCTTTGCCATTGCCTGCCCCAGTCAGCACGTATGCATTAACAGCATGAGTTCTTCCAATAACGTTGAGGGTCGTTATGCGACGGATGTGGTCTGCCGTAGTTTGGTCTGACGTCGGCACAATAAATATGTTGCGCGCTGGTTTTAGTCTTAGGAGAAATTCATCGCCACTTGCTTGGCCTCGGCACGCTGCAATGACGGTTTCGGCGAGTTGCAGGCTTGTGAGGTTTTTCACTGGCAGTCCCTGATGCGGGTGAATCAAAACTTTAAAGTCCTATTTTTGGTAGTTTCCGGAAAAGGGTTTCCTTCTGGCGGTGGGCGTCGGCTTTGACGATGCGGCTGGCTGGTCCTGCCTTCGTTTTCTCCGGTGTTTTTTTTTCGTAAGGTCCTTGCATTGCCCCAAGGCTTTATTCTGGCGTAGTGTTAGCACCGTTTGCCAGCAGTCCTCCTTACCCGCTGGGTTTCTCGCTCGTCTCTGGCATGGGCACTCGTGGGCCTGGTTGGCCACCTTGCCTCGGTGTATCGGCTTCTTGATATTCCATGCTGTCGCGCTTAGAATCGGAGGCGTCAGCTAACCGCATCAACGTCTTGTTCCTCGTCGGGTTCCCCTGCGTCGCGGCAGTTGCCGCCGCTGCCGTCTGGGTTGTCGCCGTCGTCATCGTCTGATCCGTCTGTTACAAGCACACCATCGGCGTTTCCGCGTTGCAGCGGCCGCTTCCCCTTCTCGTTGGTAGACTTAGCGATGTTGCTACGGGGTGGAAGCCTAAGAATTGTAGCGGTGTGAAAATTGGTCCCAGGTCCAAATCATTGGTGTGCGTTGGTGCCGCTTGACTTCGTGAAATCAATGATATCAAAGTTTTCCAGGTGCTCAGGAGGTACACCTGAAAAGCACATCAAAACTCTGGAGCTCGATGCGTTGGCGTCCGCCCTAGACGGCATGAATTACCGCTGTTAGGACCGGCCTGCTTTCCGAGCCTTTCGGAGCAGTTTTCCGAGCCAGCTGTGCGGAAGTGTGTTTGTAAGCCCTCCCCCTCAAAGGTGGCTCGGCTACGCTGACTCTGGTCGAACGTTTTCCCTCACCTAGGGATTTAGGAAGGACAGAGTGTATTTAAGGAGCTGTTGCGCTGCTGCTCAGTGTGCTTTCTCTCGCAGTCATGCTAGACTGATGAACTGCAGCGTCCTTATGTAGATACTGTACATAAACCCATGTCCTTCGTTCTCGATGAGAACAAGTCTCTCACTTTAACAACGTCCTCAGCGTGGATAAGTTGGACAACGGCATGGGCCAGCTACCATCTAATTCAGGTCCGTTTTCAAACTCTACACCACGTCGGCGGCGGAGGTGACGCGGACGTTAATCACTTCCCTTACGCAGGCCAGTCCCGGAGTTTGTGCAATGCCGGGCCGACCCGCGGTGAAGGCTAAGCAGGCGTTAAGCACTCTAGGCCGATCCCGAAGATAGTGCAATACCGAGCCAACCCGCAAAAAAAGTACAGTGAAGAAGGATGGCCAGCGAAGAGTGAAAGGGCACTGAGTTTTTTTTTACGTTATATACATATTGAGACAAGTTGTCAGATTCCAGTCACAGCTCACACATGTCTGCAGACGTCAGGACACCTCAGCACTTTCTCTCTGCATCAGAGGACCCCTTTAAAGCATTCTTCTGCCCTAGTTCCCTACACAAAAGAATTCGATGACCTTGTTGAGGCCAATCAGAGGCGCCGTTTAGTTCAAAGAACTCCGCCTCCGATATCCAACTTTCAGTGCAAGGACAAAGCAATCCAGAAACAAATATAGTTTAAGCTCCTTCCACGAAATAGTTCACGCTAGTTACCTGCTCCACGGAGGGCAGTGGACGCGGTCGCTTCTAAGAGAGCCGCTTGTTTTACCGTCATGGTATCAGGCACTGCTGTCACCGTCTGGGCAGTGCTGTGGCCTAGGAGGAAACACTCAAAAAGTGCGCACTGCCGATTTGTGGCGCAACACTTTACAGAAGGGACGGCGACAACAGACAAATTGAAGTCGGCTACAGAGAAGGGAACAAGCCAGCAACAGCAGCAGCTGTGCGGTGAGAAAGAACTTTGGTGAAAACAAGTTCACCGGATCACTCCCATACGTCGGAATTAGGGAAACACGAGCGACGCTTTCTTTGGTGTTTCCTGAAGTGTCTTCACATCTCGATCTTCTCGTCATGTACCTCAAATATTCTTACTAAATGCACGCTCTGGTCACCTTTTTGTTCGCATACCCAGTGCTACATACCCAGTGACCAACGCTGAAGCATAATCAGCAAGGCAGTGCCAGCCAGCAGCCAGTAGGCGCGAAGTGGGGGGAAGGGTCTAAATAAGCTTCGTTGTAAGAACGAACACTGAGCGAGGAGCGTTGAGGGGGCTACATAAAAGGGCGAAAGGAGAAGTGAAGCAAATCGATGACAATTCATATTTAGAAAAGCAACAGCGCTAAACGGAGAATGACATAGGCAAAGAAGAACACCACACTGGCGCTGATTCACAGCTGAAGTTTATTTCGATGAATGTCGCATTTATAAACACCGGCCGACAGGGCAATAACTAACCAACCATACATACGCATCAGGAGCGAATGAAAAGAGAAAATCACGACATTCCGCGCGCATTCAGAAACGACCAGTGGTGGTAGCATATTCGCACAAGTTCTCGCATTGTTTGAGTAATGTGGCTAGTAGGTATGGAGTGCGTGTTGTGATGTCCGCACCCAACACACTTGCTACGATTTGTTCCCGTTTGCACAAAAATTATTGGGTTATGGCAAGGAATGCAGCTTCTGTTTCGAGAAGTTAAAAAATAGACACGTTCGATGTAGATCTTCCGTTGTGTGCAAGTTACCTCGGTCATGCGGGAAGTTCTATGTGGACCATACCGGTCGCTCTGTCAACATTACATTAAAGACGCACATGTAATCATTAAAAGGCACGGGCACTTCGCTCTTGTCTTTGCATTGTGGGTGCCGACCGATAGCGGGAACAAATGTTTGTTTGTTCTGGCATAAGGATGGAACCACAAGCGAGCCTTTCATATTGAAATGGAATGGGAAATGTGGGTTAGTAAGCCGTCTGTCGCTCTTAGTAATAAAGAGTTGAGGTATTTGCAAGGAGGTGTATCACGGTAGATTGTTGTTAAGTTTGACAGAGAAGTCTTCTATTGGCTTTATTTTTGTTTTTTGTTACGACGCACTGGTTTATTCCACGTGATGGCGCACTGTTGTACTCCACGTGTCGTTCAACACTTCACCAGAGTGGCTCCTGCTGCACATGTGTAGTCGCTTAGTTGTTACTCTGGCGGCGCGTGTTTATAAGTGGGACATTCTTCGAAATAAAGTTCAGTTGTCAGTCAGCGCAAGTGTCGTGTTTTTCATTGCCTATGTCCTTCTCTGTTTAGCGATGTTACTTTCGAAATCACACACACACCCACACATTGTATATATATATATATATATATATATATATATATATATATATATATATATATATATATATATATATATATATATATATATATATACGAGAGAAGAAGGGAAAGCCGCTGCCCCGAAGCACATTTGGTAGAACAATGCACGCGTAAAGCGACGGTTGTGCGTTTGGTTGCCATCTACAGCAAGGTTATCGTATCATTCACTTTCATTTACATTTCCTTTATTATTTTCTATGTGGTGAAGAGGAAGCCGAAGAAGGCGCTCTTGCGTCGGCTGTGCGCGCGATCAGCGTTCGCCTACTGCGAGTGCGACTAGACTGTGCCTAGTGCCTTATAATAAATCATCTTACTACATTTGGTGGAGGTGCTGCACTCCCCGCCCTCACCCTGGAGCTTCCACCCTCCAGGTACGTGAAAAAAAAGTTACTATCTCGTCATGTTACCTATGGCAAAAAGCTTTGTCATTGCCTCAGCGCCGAGATAAAGATTAAGCTACGTGCAGTGAATTCGCCATGGTGCTACCGCATCCTTGGTTATCATGCAATCTCGAGGAACTTAAAACCCGTTTCCAGATTGCTTTCCACCATGTGTGATAACGCCGATGTCAAGATCAATGCAGTGCCAAATTTTTCGAAAGAGGATGACAAGAACATTATTAAATCACATCCGTGCAGTATTCAGGATGGATAGGTTGAGTAATCGTTTCCGAGTTGACTTTCAAGAAGAATCAATTCAATGTACATTATGATGTACAAGTCTTAGGAGGATATTAGTAGTAGTTTGAATCGTCCCGATAAAAAAAAATTGGTACACCGTCCGTGTCTCGCTGCTTGAATTATTCAAAGCAATCTTCTTTTTAATCTTGCTTTTAATTGGATGACAAAAAACAAAAGTATACGAGACGGCCGAGCACATTTAGGCCAGCGCTACATCAACAACGGAGTCCAACTGGCCAGGGGCGTAGCCAGGGTGGGGGCTTATGGGGCTTCAGCACCCCCCCCCCTTCCCCCTGAAATTTTTTCGTGCTGTCCATGCACCGTTGACCAAAGCAACCCCCAGCTCCGGAAATCATTCTGGATTTTGTCTAGAATGGGTCTTTTTCACGCTCAAAAAAACATTTCACCGCGAGCATTGCGAACTCGAGAGTGATTTCACGACAGCGTCCATGCAGTGGGAGTTACATAACGCAAGCAGCCCCATCCGAGCACAAAGTTTCAAGGGCGTCTTGATGGCGAACGGGCTCGCCGTGGCATCTCGCGGAGGCTGTGGAATCTACGGAGCGCAAGGATGTCAATTTCGAAATTTTATGGGTATAAAGTTCTTATAAACTTTGGATATGAAACGTGCATTGGCGTTTCCAAAGTCGTGCTTCCGATTTTCAATTGCAGAACTTTGTTGGTTTAACGCTGTTATAAACATTTGACCCCAAAGGTGTATTGACTTTTCTAAAGTCGTACATCGGAACATACAACAAGGCAACCAAATCAGCAAACTATCCAACAAGTTGACAAAGCACGCAACGAGGTCCGATGAGACGAAGCGTTGTGGTGATTTATTTGTGCCCGCCATTTCACACAAAAAATAACATTTTTTTCACCTACCCTAAAGCATCCATGTCAAGACACTAAAGCCAGCAAGGGTAGCTACGTTCTTATTTATTTTTTCAGCTTTGACTTTCATTCACGAGGACACATCGACCCTCTTAAATTTTTTTTGTTCTCGCTACCCTACCCGCGGGCTGCCAGAGCCAGCCAGAGCGCATGCGTTTTTCTCGTGTTGCCCCTACCACCGCGTGGTGCAGTGCAGTGCGGGTTCGGTTTTCTGTGGCCGAGTGGATTTTCGCCTGGCAGAGTTTTGGACGCTTTCTAGCTAGCAGACGAGAAAAAGGAACAATGGTCGCACGCTGCCATCACTGTGGGGACTCGACGGATTGCGTTCGCTTGAGAGCAGCATCTCCGGAAAGTCTTGTCTAGCCGGCGTAGGATACCGAGCAGTATCCGTGTGGGTCTCGGTGGACCAAACGTCTCAGGTTTTCTTCGATATTCTTTCGGTAGCCACATTAGGGGCCCTAACAAGGCATTCGATTGTGGAGATACTTTCCTTTGTGTTTTTTTTTTCATTTCGGTGCCCCCGCCCCACAAACGGAAGAAAAAGATATTGTTGTGGCACAGCGAATTGTTGCATGGTGAAAGTCCGATTTCGTTTTGTTTGCGAAAAGGAAGGCAATGGGCCACGGGACGCTTCACTTGCCGGATACTCTTATTATATTATTGCGATAGCAATTATACGGACACTACCGATGCATTCCTGCCGTCGCTCTCATGTTCCATATAAAGTCCAAGGGCGATAACATCAGGACCGCGCGCCGCATACTGTATGTGCGAGTGAAAGCGTAGAGGTGGGGGGTTGGGGGGCAGTGGCATGAGTGGGCCGATGATGGTAGCTCAGTCTTGTGTGCGTAAAGGTGAAAAGCGTGGAGGAAGCGTGCTGCCTTCCGTCGCGCGCGATACATCGGGGGCAGTGGATGGAATGGGGGCGGGAACTAGGATTGCGTGAATCTGCGATTGCGCAACATGTTTATTTGCCTTATTTGATGCATTATATACTGGGACTTTTTCTTAGATAGGAAGATTAATTGGAGACTTATACGTATATTTAAATATCTTGTTGCGAGGTTTTGTGTAAAAGTGCAGTGAACTTTGTTTCCAGTGACACTTTTCTGCCCTTTATCAAGCTGTAACTTCACATTTCTAATGTACGAGGGCGAGTCAAATGAAAGTGAGCCAACCCACCCCGCGCAATAATGGTTCTGTTGATTATCTGCGAGGCATGCGCATACCACACAGGCATCTCTCATTTACAAAACTGACATGCAGGAGTGAGGATAAATGTTCTTTAATGCTCTCCTACACTGGGTTGAACATGGTTGCGTGACGTAATGCTTCGATTACCTCGTGAGGTGCAATCAATTGCATTACTTACTGAAGCGCATCAGTTACCCCTGAGGCTGCAAGCAGATCAGAGAGCTCTGTATCATATTGAGCGTCTGCACCGCGCATCGAATGGTCAATCGCTCCTTGATCGTCTGACTCACCGCCCATTATCTCGCATGGGAAAAATGGCGGCATTATTTATTGATATCACTACCATTTCTGAACATGCTGCTTCAGATACGTCTCCGCCTCCAAAAGTTATCACGAAACACGTATTCCCCATTTTCCTCACAATCCCTGACATGCACAAAAAGTCTGATATGGCTGTTTCGGCAATATTTCAATTGGCTCAGTCTCACTTGTTCGAAAAGTTTCCAGATCATGTTCAAGTTTTCACAGATGCATCTGTACACAACGACGGTCAAGACGCCTCTGCAGCTTTTTACTGCCCTTCAACTCAAGTGCGACGTATCTTTCAAATACCTCATCCAACTTCGTCAACAACTGCGGAACTAGCAGCGATTAATGTTGCACTCAAATACGTGCGAGAGGAGTTAACTACATCGAAAGTTGTCATCTTTACGGACTCCCGTGCTGCCCTTTGCAGGTTACAACGCAGTGAGCTTGATTGTCCACTTGTGCGCAGCATTAATGACTCTGCGAGCAAAATTACCTCACGTGGGGTATCTCTCGTTGCTCAATGGATACCTTCACACGTAGGAATCGCCGGAAATGAAGAGGCTGATCGGCTCGCTTCATGTTGAGTTCATAACAACTGTGACTGCCCAGAAATTATGTGCCAGCTTGATGACGCTCGTCTGCTGATTCGTCGCCACCTACTCAAGCAGCATCCAGATCAGCGCGTCGCAAATGGAACGTTCCCGCCCCGTGTTCGTGGTCGAGGCTTGCCTCGTCGCGCTAGAGCACAACTGCTCAGGCTGAGGGTTGGTTGCGTGAACGTGCACGAACGTTTATACAGACAAGGGCGTGCGGAAAGTCCATTGTGTACGTCTTGTGGCTGCTACGAGACACTTCAGCACCTTATACTTAAGTGTCCCGCTTTCAGTGCGCAGCGCATGTCGCTATTGAGAAACTATCATCTCCTTGGCCTGCGGTGTGCGACACTCGAGGAATGTTTATACCCCAGTGGCTGTGCATCTAAACGTGGTCAGGCCCATCGCTCCCTACTAATCTTTATAGACCTAACTAACTTAGGTTCACGTTTGTAGCATGAACATTCAACATTCTGTAGCAGCGAGACTTTCAGTGACCGGCCCTATTGTGTGTGATCAGTACTGTACACTAACGCTTCTTCCTTCGAAGATGGGAGGTGGCGGGTTCAAACACCTTGTAGTGTATATTGTGAACCGGTGATTACGTGCAGGTGACTACGTGAAACGGTCATTACGTGCAGCTTTACTTGGTGTCTCATCGTGGAGAACACAATTAGCCGCATAGCGAACTAGCCATGGATGTGGTTAATAATTGTGGAGGCTGTTCGACGCGACGTCACTTTAATTTCGGCTGCAGAGTTCTACTTTAGTCTTCAGATTTGTCCTGTTCCAGTGTTCTACTTTGGTCTTTAGATTTGTCCTGTTGCTCTCCTTTCCTCTTTCCTTTTTCCTCCCCTCATTCCTATCTTCCATTTCTGTGTTGCGGTCACCTCCCTACAGAAGAGTAGGCAGGCGTTGTGCCCCTTCCGGGGGCAGTTGCCAGCCTGCTCCTCGCTTTCCCTTTCCTGTTACCTGTGCATATGTGTATAGGTGTTCAAAACAAATAATAGTAATAATAATTGATGCTCCAGAAGTTGAGCAGCGTGGTGCCGTGAGGTTTTGGCTGCTGAAGGTGCTTCCTAAAAAGAAATTAGTCGACCTATGGTTGCCGTGTACCTTGAACATTGCATTTCGTTGCCCACTGTGAAGAGTTGGAGCGAACGGTTCAAAGAACGACGTGAAAGTTGCAAAGGCGATCCAAGACCGGGCCAAAGTCACCGTGCAATCAACCACAACAAAATTGCAAAGGTTGATGAGCTGATGAGACAAGAACGGAGGATAAGCATCGATGAACCGGCCGAGTGTGTGAACGTTAGGCACAGTTCCGGTCACGCCATAATTCATGAACATCTCGGTTATCGGCTCTTGTGCGCGCAATGGATGCCCAAGATTTTGAACCACCGCCAAAAGACGGAGAAGTTCGGTACTACCTTGCCTAATCTGATCCGGTATCACAATGAGGGTGACGACTTGTCTGCAATTGTGATCGGGGACGAACCATGGTGCCACTACTACGAGCCTGGAACACGACGGCAAAGCTTACAGTGGAAACACTGGAATTCACCACCCCCAAGAAAGCAAAGGCCGTCATTTCCGCCGGAAAGGTGTTGTTGACTTTTTTTTCGATCGTCAGGGGCCATCGCTGACAGAATTGGCTAAATCTTGAAAGACTATCAATTTTTTCCGATATTGTGAAACGCGGGATCGGCTACGTGTCTCAATCAAGAACAAATGACTTGGAAAATTGACGAATGGGGTCAACTTGTTCCACGACAAAGCCCGTCCCCACGTCGCTGATGTGGTTAATACATAACTGGCGAAGCTCAAGTGATGGTGATATTTGATGTTTTATGGCGCAAGGGCCAGTATGGCCAAAGAGCGCCATGTCCGTGGTAATTAGTTCGCAGTGTAATTATGAGTTCTATGAAGATGGTGTGACGTGGCTGTAAAGGGGCCTCAAAAATGGTCACTCTAAAGTGCGTAAAATTTTTATAATAAGATTATGGCGATGAGGTTTGACGTGTACTATGCGCATTAAGATGCATTTAAAAGAATGATATGACAGGTAAAAATCTATCAGGTTATAAGATATGCTAGAGCACTACTGCCTCCTTGGAGCCTTTGAAACACAAGTGCCTGGAGGCATGTGCTATGCAAAACAATTATCGCAGCGGCATCCTCTGGAGCGAGGATGCTCTACGCGTTTAATGGGCTTATAACGTGCAGAACGACATCATTTAAGAAGTTGAGGACTGCCTTGGTGTTAAAGAGCGGTTCCTTACCGAGAAACATAGCCGGGTGTAGAGGGATGCAATAACGGTATGCAAGTGGAAAATGTTTCTTTCTTTCGGATTCGGCTTTCCGACACTCCAAGAGGACGTGGAGGACGGTCAGCCTCTCACCACATCGACCACAGGTTCGCGGTTCATTTCCAGTAAGCAGAAAGTTGTGGGTACCAAATGTGTGCCCTATTCTGAGGCGACAAAATAAGACATTTGTTCGCCGAGATTTTGTTGAAGACGGCCAAAAACCTAACTGTAGCTTTATAACGTGCAGTTTATTATTTATTTCTGCGTTCCACATGCGCTGCCAGTGTTGTCGCAGTTTCCTTCTTAACAAAAACCTCAGATCTGTGACAGGGACAGCAGCCGTAGGAAAAGTGGTTAGTGATGTGAGTGATGTGGCCATTTTGTCAGCTAACACATTACCCTCGATGCCCCTATGGCCAGGCACCCAGCATATTACTACGTGTCTTTGTGATAGATAAATATTGCATAAGAGCGAGTAAATTTCAATGAAAACAGGATTTGTGTGCTTTTGTAAGGAGTTCAGCGCTTTTACAAGACTTAACGAGTCTGTAAATACTATTGCTCTGTCGAGCTTTAATTTATTTATATGTTTTACTGCAGACAGTACGGCATAGGTTTCTGCAGTGAAGATACTTGTTAAGGGGTTCAATACATCAGATTTAGAAAAAGAGGGACCAGCAGCAGCATAACATACACCATAATGTGATTTTGATGCATCTGTGTAGAATTCGGAACAGCAGTATTTCGATTGAAGCTCACGGAAACGCATAGCGATTTCGAGGTCAGGAGCATGCTTTGTGACCTCCACAAAGGATATATCACAGTCTATCACCTGCCACTCCCAGGGCGGTACTAGCTTAGCTGGAGGCATTAAGTGATATTCGTGAACTGGAACATCCATTACCATACTAAGTTCTCTTGCACGCAGTGAGAAAGGAAGTCTCATAGAGGGTCTATTATGAAAAAGTGTTTTACACGTCAAGTCGTTAACGGTTTTGAAACACGGATGTTCCTTATTAGAGCGAACCTTGAGAAAATACGTTAAGCTGATGTTTGTTCCCTGAAGATAGAGTGGCCACTCATCCGACTCTACATATAGACTTTCAACAGGGCTTGTCCTAAATGCGCCAGTGGCCAGACGTATACTCAGATGGTGAACGGGGTCTAACATCTTAAGCGCGCTCGGTGCGGCAGAGTGGTATACTACGGCACCATAATCTAACCGTGATCGAACTAGGCTCCTGTTAATATTCCATAAACACTGTCTGTCGCTACCCCACGTTGTGCGGGATAGGATTTTAACTAAGTTCATTGTTCTTAGACATCTTTCTTTAATATGTTTTATGTGAGGAATGAAAGTAAGTCTGGAGTCAAATATAACACCAAGAAATTTGTGATCTTCGTTCACAGGAATTTAATAATAATAATATTTGGGGTTTTGCGTGCCAAAACCACTTTCTGATTATGAGGCACGCCGTAGTGGAGGACTCCGGAAATTTTGACCACCTGGGGTTCTTTAACGTGCACCTAAATCTAAGCACACGGGTGTTTTCGCATTTCGCCCCCATCGAAATGCGGCCGCCGTGGCCGGGATTCGATCCCGCGACCTCGTGCTCAGCAGCCCAACACCATAGCCACTGAGCAACCACGGCGGGTCGTTCACAGGAATTTGTTGTCCGCCCAGTTCTACGCAAGCATCTGGGACCAGGCCTCTCTTTCTTGTGAAGAGAACAAAAGAACTATTGGGTGGTTGATTTGAAATCCGTTTGTGTCTGCCCACTTGAAAACCTTGTTCAAGCCCTGCTACACCGGTCTCTCGCATACTGCGAGGTTACAGGATTTGAAGCCGATTTGAATGTCGTCTACGTAGATGGAATAAAAATGGCAGATGGTAATGAAGCACGAAGTGTATTCATCTTAACGATAAAGAAAGTGCAGCTAAGCACGCCTCCCTGGGGTACACCAGTTTCCTGCGTAAAAGGACGTGACAGTGCATTACCGACTTTTACACGGAAGGTACGATTTGACAAATAGCTTTTAATTATGTTCAGCATTTTTCCACGGATGCCCATTTCCAACAGGTCTCGCAAAATCCCGTAACGCTATGCCGTGTCATACGCTTTTTCCATGTCAAGGAATATCGATAGGAAATACTGTTTATGTATAAATGCATCGCGGATATTTCCTTCAATGCGCACAAGGTGATCGGTTGTCGACCGCCCTTCTCTGAAACCACACTCGAGCATATGGTTGAGTTCAAGGAAATGTATAAGTCTATGGTTAACCATTTTTTCGAAAATCTTACACAGACAGCTTGTTAGAGCTATCGGACGATAATTTGCTGCCAAGGACGGGTCTTTTCTCTGCTTCAGAACAGGAACCACAATCGCTTCTTTCCATGTGGATGGGAGGTATCCCGAAGCCCAAATAGTGTTCAATAGTGTAAGTAGTGTAACTTGTGTGTCAGTATGTAGGTTTCTGATCCTGTCATACATGACACTATCAGGTCCCGGTGCAGTGCTTTTACATGTGTTCAAGGCAGCTCTCAACTCGGCAACACTGAAAGGCCGGTTATACTGTTCAATTTGCCTGGATATTCGTATGATTGGCTGACGTTCTACTATTTCTTTATGTTTATGAAATGATTGGGAATAATTGATTCAGCTCGACACACGCTCAAACTGCTCCCCAAGTGAATCTGCTTGGTCTTGCAGAGTTTCGCCTTGTATGTTTACCAAAGGGAGGGAGTATGTTTGTCGCCCTCTTATCCCACTAACCCTGTTCCAGACTTTGGCCTCATGTGTATACGAGTTGATACCCGATAAAAACTTTTGCCAACTCTCTCTTCTGGCCTGTCGGCGGGTTCGCCTGCCTTGGGATATTACTTTTTTAAAATTTATAAGATTCTCCGCAGTGGGGGAGGGGCGTAGCAACCCCCACGCTTTGTTTTATTTCTTATGAGCAATCCTGCAATCGTCGTTCCACCACGGGACACGCCGTTTACATGCCAAGCCATTTACTTGTGATATGCATTTAGATGCGGCATCTGTTATCAAGGCTGTAAAATACTCCACAGCAGCTTCAATTTCTAACGAGGAGATGTCATGACATGAGATACTAGTAGGAGTTCGAAATTTCTCCCAATCAGCTGTCTCAATCTTCCACCTGGGTGCCTGTGGTGGATATTCGTTTTCTTTAGGTGTTCGTAGTAGTATGGGGAAGTGGTCGCTTCCGTAAGGGTTTTTTGTAACTTCCCATTCGAGTTCAGGCAGAATAGAAGGAGAAACTATGCTGAGATCGATTGAAGAAAAGGTTCTGTTTGATAGGGAGTAATATGTGGGTTCCTTCTTATACAGAAGGCACGCACCAGAAGAAAAAAGGAACTGTTCAACAAGACGACCTCACGCATACATACGAGAGTCGCCCCACAGGGAGCTGTGCGCATTGAAATGGCCAAGAACAACATGAGGTTCTGGCAAGTCGTCTATAAATAACTGAAATTCATCTTCGTTTAATTTGTAGTGGGGGGGTACGTAAAGCGAGCAAATCGTGACGAGTTTATTTAGGAGAACAACTCGAACCGCCACTGCTTCGAGGGGCGTTTGTAGCTGTAAACGCTGACACGAAATGCTTTTATGAATAAAAATGGCAACACCGCCTGATGATACGACAGCATCATCGCGATCTTTGTGAAACGTCACATACAGTCCGAGAAAGTTTGTGTGTTGTTGTTTTAGGTGTGTTTCCTGTAGACACAGCCCTTTTGGATTGTATTTTCGTATAAGCTCTTGCACATCATCAAGATTCCGAAGAAGACCTCTGATGTTCCATTGAATTATTTGCCAATCCATATTAGAAGTAAATCGGTGCTGTGTATACAGAAAGCGAAGTGATGCATTAGGTTACAGAGCTCTTTCGAGGCCCTGTAACCGGGGTTTTGCTTTTTTTGGAGCGTTCGAGGGAGCCTCGCCGCTCCTTAGGCGCTTGGTGCGCCATGAGGATAGGTGTTGTGTCCATTGCCTTTTGTGAGGCGCCGGACACGCGCTCTTGCGAGCGAGAAGTTTTTCGGGAGATTCTCACCTCGGAAGGCAAGACCCCTGCGCCCACCAGCCCGGAGGTCGATGGGGATCCTTGTGGAATTTGGCTGCGCCGGCTGTTGCCAGTGCTGGGAAGGGCCGGGGAGGTCGAGGCAGCCTCGGCTGCGCCTACCTTCGTGGCCGCTATCGGTCCTGCGGGATCACTGCGTGTAGCGCAGGTTGCCGCACATAACTCTTGTGGGGCCGGCAACCCAAGGACAGCCTAGCCTGGTTGCTGGTTGGATGGAGTAGGCTTACCTACTTCCACCCTGGGGGCAGGAGCCAAAGATACCTGCTCGCTGCACGCGTGCTGGGTACTTGGCATTGGCCGCTGCGACGCTGCCCCCCGACGCGCCGCATCAGCATAAGGTGTGCTGTGGAAAGGTGAGCACCTCTTACGGACTTCCTTAAACGAAATATATTCTTTGAGTTTGAGGGTAATTATGTCCTTTTCTTTTTTCCAGTTCGGACAGGAGCGTGAGTAGGCTGGATGGTCTCCACTGCAGTTCACACAGTGAGGTGCGCAACTGCACTTGTCGGAAGGGTGGCCCTGGGCTCCACACTTTGCACAAGTTATTTGACCACGGCAGCTCTGCGAGCCATGGCCAAACCTCTGACATTTGAAACACCGTCTCGGGTTGGGGATATATGGTCCCACAGTTAACCTGATATATCCTGTTTCTATGGTTTCTGGTAGTACGCTGGATGCAAATGTTAAGATAAGATGCTTGGTTGGAATTTCCTTATTGTCCCGTCTAATTAAAACACGCTTTACATCGGTCACATTTTGAATTTTCCACCCTTCCAGGAGTTCAGCTTCTGTCAAATCCTGAAGGTCTGCCTCTGACATGACTCCGCGTGAGCTGTTCATTGACCGGTGTGGTGTAACAGAAACTGGTATGTTACCAAAGGTCACCAGACTGCCTAGCTTTTCGTATTGATTTTTCTGTGGGATCTCAAGAAGAAGATCTCCGCTTGCCATTTTCGTCACCTTATAACCTGACCCTAAGGCTTCGGTCAAAGATTTTGAAACTATGAATGGTGAAATGAGTCTGGCCTGTTTTGCAGCGTTCTCACTATGTACAACATGGTATTTCGGGTAGTTCTCTTTTGTGCGGGTCAAATATGTATTTAAGTCATCGGTGCGTCCCCTCTTCTGAGGGTGACGATCAAGTAGGCGGGGAAATGCGGGTGTTCCCAAGGTATTTCGGTTCGTTTTCGACAGCAACTGCGGCCACTCACCATGGAGCCCAACATGGGGACGCTGCAGAACTTAACGGGTAAGGCTGCGGGTGCCAACCGTGCATTGCCACTATAACCTAATATATTATACCCAAGGGAGGGCACATACACAAGGTTAACCCTAGGCGCCCTAGGAAATCAGGAAGTGATGGAAGAGAAGAGATGATAGAACAGTAAAAGAAAGATGATAGGAAAGAAAACAGATTGAAGAGGGGGACGGGAAAAGGCGACTGCCGATTTCCCCCGGGTGGGTCAGTCCGGGGGTGCCGTCTATGTGAAGCAGAGGCCAAAGAGGCTTGTAGCCTCCGCCGGGGGGCCTTAAAGATCCAAACAACCGGCATGGGCTCAACCCCCAGGATCCCCCTTTCCCCAGACACGGCTAAGCCGCGCACGGCTACACGCGGGAGGGTCCAACCCTCATGTGCTCGGGTACGTGGTGTCGCAACACACCAAACGCCTGCTGACGCAGACGCCCCTGCTGGGAAGCTCAAGTGGGAAACGCTGCAATATCCGCCATACATCCCAGATATGTCGCCTTGCGACTTCCACATTTTGGGGCAACTGATAACAACAGCTCAAGGCAACCAGATTCTTGTCAGACGATGACGTGAAAGAGTCAGTTGCAGATTTTTTTGGAGCAGCAACCCAAGGAATTTTATGAGACGGGAATCACGCCACTCGTTAGTCAATGAGACAAATGTCTGATTCCTCATGGAGACTACTTTAAATAAAGTACACCGTTTGTCATATATTCGCACTGGATCACTTTCATTTAACTCGCCCTCGTATATATTGCAAAACTCCTGCTTTTTATACGTGCCCTCTGTTGCGACTATAATTTCGGTGCAGTTACTTACGATACAGGACCGGTGACAGCTGCTTCTGCGTAATACATCGGAGCAAATGACACCATCATTGGCATTTTTCACTGGCCGTTCCGTGTTCAAGAATGTAAAAAACGTTCTCGAATCACAAAGTTTCATTAACATTTATCTTCAACTTGTTCCTTTATTGGCCATTACATCTTTAATATCAGCGGCATGCAATGCGTTGCTGGTTTCGAACTGATATAGTTTTAAGGTTCGTGTGATATCTTCTTTACTTATTCAATAGACAAAAACATGGAAGCATTGATGTCAGTTACAATTCTTGGCACATGAGTATATTCTTTTATAAAAAAAAACTAATTACTTGCTTTGACAGTGCGTAGCGTTCAAGAATTCGTTTGCACGATCTTCGCAACGGCAATGAAGTTATTATTCATGTATTTGATCCCTCGACAAATTTAAGACGAAGCTTTAGCTCGGGCCCAACTTCGAATTTATCTATTCAGATACATGTAAAACGCAGAAACGCTTTTCTGAGATAACCCCTGGATCGATTATAATGAAATTTGTTGCATTTCTGGGAGAAAGCTGATTTCTAATGTCTGTTGGAAGCGGAATTTCAATTTAGGGCCTGAATTTTGTTTAAAATATTTTGAAAAATTCGAAAGTTCGAAAAAATAGAAGCACGATGTTTACAAACTAATACGTCTGCATCAAGAACAGATATCGCCGTTCTGTAAACGGCATCTACTATAACAGTCAAAGCGGACAAATTTGATATATCAGTTTGGATCTTACGTGAATTGGTCACGTTGTGTACAAGGGTTCTGCAAAAGCCGTATTTCCATAATACTAAATTTTTTGAGACTCATGTGTAACATATCAACTTTGTCCGCTGTAGATGCACTGTTAGGTGCAATTTACAGAATTGTGATATCATTTTTTATTGTTGAGTTAGAGTTATAAACTTGACAGTTTCATTTTCTGAAAATTTGCAGTTTTTGCCATTTTTTAATAAAGAATTGACAACCTAAATAAAAATTCGAAACAAACAGTCACTAGAATGTTTTTCTTTTAAATGCAATAAACCTCGTCAAATTCGGTGCAGTAGTTGCCGAGAAAAACGAATTCTCCTTCTACATGTATTTAGATAGGAGCGCCAGAGCTAAGGCTTCCTAGGAGGCCGAACTGCAACGGGAGCCCCCCCCCCCCCCTCCCGAACGAAATTTCTGGCTACGCCACTGCAACTGGCCTACAGTGTTCGTTATTATCTAGGGTTAAAGCAGGCCTACAGCAACTGTGCGAGCGTCCGTTTAAACTCATTTCCAAGCCGTCTGCACTCAAGCGCCGAGCTGGGTCGACCACGCCACCGAGTTTCTCGACAGCTGGCTTCGTGCATAACTCCCTCCCGCCCTCCCTCCCGCGTAGGAGTTGTGCAACAGCCGTGAAGTCCCTGACCAGATCACGTGGCACTCTGTCTCCCGAGCGGCGAGATATCGCCCGCTCATGCCAACGTGTGCTGCCCATAAAGCGGCTCCGTTGGGTCGCGTGAAACGCCCCAGAGATGGACGTCGAGGTCCGCCTCTGTAGAATTTATTGCTCGAATTAGCCGGCGTCCATTGTTCTCGACTAGCGTGTGTGTTTGCCGCATTCACTCCCACCGCTTTGCTGGATGGCTACGTGCCTACTCATCACGCGGCCGCAGCAGAGGTTATCGCTACGACTCGGGTGGCTTTCTGTGATGGGCAACGCGTTTATTCACTATACGCCACAGCGGCCATTCGAAACAGAATAGCTATCTGGAACCACTGGCTCCGAATGTTTAACGTAAAACGTGATTGCTGCTTTACTCGCTACATTTTCATCGTCTATCCCCTGGCTCATTGATCCTATATAAGGGTTTTACTGAGAGGACCCACGTACTCCTTATTTTTTATTTTTTTATCTCTGAGCTACCATTCTATAAAAGCAACCCACCGCCGTAGTTTGGTGGCTGTTTGATTCTGATGTTAAGTGCCAGGTTCCCGGTTCAATTTCTGACGGCGACTGCCATATCTCTTGGGTTGCGGAGTGGACGGCGATGGATTGGGAAAGCGCTCTTGTAACGTGCTTTGACCCCTTAAGAAATTAAGAAAAACAAAAGAACAAGCCATCGTGAATAATCGGAATACCCCCCCCCCCACCCTCCTTGCAGGCTACACTCAAGAATTGGTTGTTGATGCCGTTGCTGTTTCTTTACTTTTTTTGCACTAAGTTTCAATTCCTTGAACGCACTGCCTTCATCATCAGCCGGTTTCGTGTCTATACAGCAGCCATATTAGCGATTTTCTTTAGCCCTGTCCTCTGCCAGACGAGCGCGCTCATGCCTGCAAGCTTCCTCGTTTCCTCGCATGCCGAGTGTATCCCATTATTCTAAATTTCCTAATCTCATCGCACTACCTAGGTCTCTGCCAATATTGGCTACGTTTTCCTACACCTCGCGCCCACCTTCTTACTCTGACAGACCACTTTTCATCTGATCTAATTATTACACACCTTCTTCCTCTTAACTTCAACAATATTCGCTACTTGCTTTCGCTCTTCAGTTCCCATCCCAGTCTTCTTATATCTTAACGTTGCCCCTCCTTCCACTTCATCAATTGTTGCGCTGTTCCTATAGCTTCATTTGAAGTTCCTCAGTTATCCTTAAAGTTTCCGTCTCTTGATTTATGACTGCGTATCACGTATGTTTCTTTTCAGTGACACTGTAAATTATTGTTCATAACTCATGAATGTTTGTGGTATGTGTGATACAAACAACTTTAATTCGTTTGAGGTATTCTTCCTTTCTTGATTCCGGTCCTCAGTGGCTACTTTGTATAGATAAATGCTTTCCTTGGCTCCTTTAAGACGCTCGCGGCCAATAACAGAGAGTTGCTTCCATCATTTATCACTTCGTACCGAGCTTATCACGCCACCCACTTATCGCTGATCACGGATTGGCCATAAACGCAAAGTTAAAGGCATTTTTGGTAACACAAACACATTTCATTATTCCTTCATACCGCACACCTCCAACGATTGGAACCACCTACCTGGCGATATTGTTTCCATTTCTGATCGTTGTCTTTTTTCCCATTCTTTATCTGCGCACCTGCATTGGGATAGCCCTGCTTAACCATCTCGCGTATCTCTCCTCCCCACTCCTTTTTTTTTTCCTTTTACATGTGCCGTCATGCCTGCGATTTCTTTTGCTTTTTCACGTTCTTTCTTCCTTACTTGTTTTTTTTTCTCCCTTTCCCAAATTTCTCTTACGCTCTTATTTGCCATTAGTATTGTGTAACATGCTGTGTTTATTTCTGTTCAGTTCAGTTATATTTATTTTAGTACCATTCTGTTATATTTCATTTCCCTTTTACAATTTGTAGCTAATACTGTATAACGCTGCACGTTTCATTCTGTTCTTTTCTTTGTGTATATGTTGTCACCCACGCCCCTCTGCAATGCCTCGGCGATTGAGGGCATCAAAAATAATTACAATAATTATTTAATTAGGTAATCAATGTTTCCTTAAGACTACCCTTCGCCGAATATTAGTATCGTGCATGTTGTTCTTTAAAGCTGAATTAACGTATCCTGTTCGGTGATGTATAATTTTTGTAAGCCATTTCTCGCTTTGCGGCAGGGGACGACATGTACAAACTAGTTTTTTTTCTCGTTTAGCTTTACATCTAATCTTTATAAGTCTACCTCACGCCCCGTCGCAAATGTTTTGGAAACGGAGAACCCAAGAAAGATCAAAATTTCGCTGCAGCCAGTAGATCCGCCTTTGAATCTAGATGCTAAGTATTGTTACTTCTCTATAAAAATTCTACTTTATTCACAAACACTAAAGCGAGAAAGTCGGAACAAAATGTGATTTTATCTTTACTTCGCTTCCCCGGTAACTACTGCAGTCGGCTGCACATGTCTAATCGTTACATTTATGAACGAAGAAATTTCTCATTGGCATATGGCTTCGTTATGCAAACTCCACGAATGTGCCTTCTCTGCTTCTTTTACAGTTGGGGCCATAGTTCCCATTCAGACGTTCTGCGGCTTGGCCTTTTTTCGTTCACCATTAGATATAGGTCACCTGCGACCTTTTTCAATATTAGTTCTTCCTCAGCGAACACGCATCAGTTGGGGTCGACATTGGTGCGTAGACCTACGGTAATTAATATTTACTCCTCTAATTTATTTTCATCATAACTCCTGCTACGTTTTCGTTAAAGCCATAAAAATTTATTTATTTATTTATTTATTTATTTATTTATTTATTTATTTATTTATTTATTTATTTATTTATTTGTCTAATATAGTCTCGATGCTTGATGGCGTTACAGAGAGGAAAGGTGAATCATTATACAACGTTAGATATAGCAGTCTGAAACGATGGATGAACCGAATCGCTGGCGACCGAGGCGGGGAGGTGGTTCCATTCGGATGCTGTCTTGGGTAGAAATTAATTGAATAAAAGGTTTGTGCGGCAGCTTGGTACTTGTATCTTGACGTTGTGGTCGATTCGCGATTAACTAGAAAGGGGTGATTTTAAAAGATAATTTTTTTTAGTTCTGGGTTAGTATAGCACATTTTATGAAAGAGTGATAACCGGGCGAGTTTCCTTCTTGATGATAGGTCTGGCAGATGAAGGCTAGTTTTGATGGCGGATACAATGGCACTGCGGGAATAATCGCATACAATGAAACGTTCCCCATTCCCCTGTTATCCCCGTTCTCTGCTATGTTCTTCTTTCATATTAGGAATCCTACGTCATAATTTCTTTCATAGGAAAGGCCTCTATAAAAAAGGCAATGAGTACTGAATGCGCCTTAGCGCTACGTGCCACCCCATTTCTAGTTTCGTCAACGCAAATGACACTGCAGTAGATGCTTGGTAAATCTCTAGAGGCTTGATGTAGTCTATAGCTTCATCCGATAGGGTTCGCCGTGCTCAACGCTGTAAGGTCCACTTTGCTGTGTTCGAACCCCTATTCGTAAATTTATCGTGATCCCTCGCATTTTTTATAAGGACGCTCGACTCTAATAATAACACAGCAGTTCATCTTCATCGCATGATTTCACGTCTAACAAAATGGTGCGTATAAAAGCGGTGGCATCCTTGCGGAAGACAGCCTTGAAGCGGCGGGAAGCGGCAGGTTGCAACACTTTAAGATTTTCCCCATTGCGCCAGGCACCGTTGCAAATACAAAATGCTGCATGCGTCATGCGCGCCAGAAATAGCCCGAAGACACACAGAGTAAGGTCGCCACAAATTGCGTTGGACTACACTTAAACGTTTTATAAGAATGCTAGCACTGAACGTTACCCTAGATACACGCTCGCCTATTCGGACCTAGATAAACCGTTAACGGTAGCCGTGCCTTCTAGCCGCCTTCGACGAATTTTACTGAAGTATCACTATGTATTGTTGCGTATTACTACGTATTACTATGTGTTCTCGCCATTGTACCTATTGCTCACGTAGTGAGTTAGAAAGGAATACATTGGTTATGGCTACCACAGTCACTCCCATTTAGAACGATTCAACGTCGAGCAAGTTGGTGGCGTACTCATTTGGCCGAAAGGCCGACGTTCAAACGCGGACACAAGCAAAACAAAATGGACAACACAAGTTCCGTTTGGCAGGTTCACTTCTTTCGGTCTGCTTGCGCACGTGCTTCAACGCCTGCTTTCCAGCGAGATGAATTCGACGCCTTCTTCCATTTGGAAAATCGGCCTTTCCTACAGTGCGGAATGTGAGAACGTAAAGGGACGTCAGTGTGCATTGCCCGCACGGCGACCTCCCTAGACAGTTTAACAGAGCGGCTTCGACGATCAGCTTAATGCTTTTCAAAAGCAAGACGTAATAAAAAGCTAGTACCTGCTTTATTTGCTCTATATGTTAACGGTCTTATACTGGGGCCCTATAACGTAAAACTATTCCAATATGATTTTATTCCAATCTCCTGACGTCAAACCTGACGTAACCTGGCGTAACCGCTGGCGCAAGCATAGGGCGGTCACCCGCAGGGTTGTCTGAACACACCAACCAAACGCTCTCCTCATTCATAGGAGGTCACTTTCGTTTGCTTGAAAAACGGATAACATTGCCTACAATGAGCGGCTTGTCTTGTCTAATTGGCTCACAAGAGGCGAGGAGCACGCTCCAGTGGAGAGGGATTCGATGGGGCCGAGCCACTGCACTGAAAATCAATTACCGGATGAAGAGGGTAGTGCCGGCGTCTGCGATTGTTCCGCTTTCCCTTACTTAGCTTGCAATTGGTGGTCCAAAATCGCGGTGGCATGCAACGGAAACTTAAGAAAGAAGCTAAAACGGATCCTCAGCGAAGAAGTGTTGGCAGAACGAGGTCGTAAACATGCTGAAAGTGCTCGAAAACGTTACACGGCCAGGCAAAACGTTTTATTTCACGCAAATAAACCCATGCTCTCCGGCAGGATCGAGTAGCCTGTGCCTGAGCGATCGGCTGCAGCCATCTTTTACTTCTTTCGGAATGGGGAGCCTGCGGCTATTCAGAAGAAAATTCAGTTTGTTCGGCATATTAATGCATCTTTAACGCGAACACGTTACTTTGACGTGGTGAGTTCTTGCGGTTTTGTGACGTCGTGTGAGAGGCAGGTGAAGTGGGTGCAGCCCGAAAACTTTTGACCAATAGCGGAGAGCTAATGGAGAAAAGGCGTCGAATCAGAAATAACTATTTTTCTTTCGTTCGGTCAAATCGTGCATAATCAGTGTGTACACGTCATATAAGATGGGGAGCTCTCGCGGTTTTCGTGACCTCGCGTGACAGACAGGTGAAGTGGGGGTGGTCAAAAAATGTTTTTGACCAATTGCGAAGAGCTGATTGCAGAATTGGAATAGAAAAGTTTCGGATAGTTTTACGTTATAGCGCCCAGATGCTTCTTATCGGTGTCCAACCTGCGCTTTGTCACTCTGTAGGATGGCAATCTCCGAGGCATTGTTATCATGTGTCATTTCTATGGTTATCCTTAGTGCACCGTTTTGCGCTGTTTTTCTTTCTAACCAAAACAGGGGCCCTATAACGTAAAACTATTCCAATCTGTTCTTATTCCAATCTCCTGACGTAAAATTTACGCAAACACCGACGCAAGCATCGGGCGTTAACCTACAGCGTTGTTTGAAAAGCCCAAGCAAACGGGGTCCTTGTTAATAGCAGGACACTTATTCTGCTTTCAAAGCGAATAGCATTGTCTGCATTGAGCGGTTTTTCTTATTTAATTGGCTGACACGAGGCAAGGAGCACGCTCAAGTGGAGAAAGTTTCGATGGGGCGGAGCCAGCACAGTGAAATCAGATAAGCGGATGGAACAGGTGGTGTCGGCGTCTCTGATTGGCCCGCTTTCCCTTGCTTAGCTTGCGGTACCTGGTCGAAAATCGCGGCGGTTTGAAACGGAAGGTTAGAAATGCCGCTAAAACGGATCCTCGGCAAAGAAGAGTTGGCAAAGCGAGGTCGTAAACGTGCCAAAAGTGCTCGAAAATGTTACACAGCCACGCAAAAAGTTTTATGATACGCAAACGAACCAATGGTCTGCGGCAGGTGCGAGTCGCCAGTGCCTGAGAGATCGGCGACAGCCATCCTTTATTTCTTTCGGAACGGGCCATCCTGCGGCTATTCAGAAAAAAAGTTCAGTTTTGTTCGGAATATTAATGCGCTTTTAACGCGCACACGTCACTTTGACGCGGTGCATTTTCGCGGTTTTATGACGTAGTGTGACAGACAGGCGAAGTGAGCACAGCCCAACAATGTTTTACCAATAACAGAAGACAAATGGAGAAAACGCGTCGAATCAGGAATAAGTATGTTTCTTTCGTTTAGTATAATCACGCATAATCAGGGTGCACCCATCATATCAAATGGGGCGTTTTCGCCGTTTTCGTGTCGTCGCGTGACAGACAGGCCAAGTGGAGGGGATCAGGAAAATTTTAGACCAATCGTTGAGGGCTGATTACAAAAGTGGAATAGAAAAGTTTGGAATAGCTTTACGTTATAGCGTCCCAGCTACGCTGGAAAAATACGATGCAAAAGCTTCTGTATTTTTGCGAACGCTTTTGTGCCATCCGACCAACGATGGACGAACAAGTGAAGCCTCAGCCTTGTGCTAACGTTTAGACATAGGATCTGGCATTCGTCAGTGAAACTACGACGACTGCTGGTTGCCCTGAGGAAGACACGAATACTCTTGTCGAAACGTTTTCTGCAGCCTGAGGCCTCATTCGTGCAACCGCTTCAACTTTGCGACACTTTTCCCTTGCTTGGACGATGTGCTCACGGTTTCACTTGTATCGCACCGTCCCGCGCTGCTGCAGCTTAGATGTACTGGCTGTTGCCATGGTGACGCATAATGACAATCGGCGACGACAGATGTACTGTTGCAGATCGTCAAGCGCTATTTGGTTTTCATATTCCCTTACCGCAAGCTGTATCATATGAGGTACGCGTAGGACAACTTGTATCATAACAGGATCGAAAAGAAACTGCTACATATTCACCTGGAATCGATGTTATCTGTAGCAATGAAGCACATAGCGACTTTAGCAATGGACATAAACATGGAGGTATTCTTTTTCTCTTTAAAATGTGCAAAACGTGAGAAATTTTCGTACATAAACAGGTTATTCCCACAATTTTTTCACTTGTAATCAGCGCACATATTATCAGTGTACCTATTTACGATGCAAAAGCCTCTTGGAAGTAGGGGGAAAAGTATGCTTTCGGCTTGCGCGAAAATCATGAAGACTGTGCAAACCGAAAATTACCATAAAACCACGGTCTTTAAATCAACCGGCCTAATATTTAAAGTATCGCTACTGCAAAATCCACATGTCCCATAACTCCCATATCCAATAATCTGATATGAAAAATGTAGAATCCAATATAAAAACCCGTTTTTCCTATATGTGATATGATGTTATTCGACATAGGAGTTATGGGGAATACGGGGTTTTTTCAGAAGGAATGGAATATTATTGAAGGATAAAGTCATAACATTTAATAAAACGCACTAGTTGTAACTATAAGAAATACGCTCCATCTCTTAAAGCAATGTGTTAAGCTTTTTCAATTGTTGTGATATGTTCTGCAAGGTATCTACAGTTAAAATGCATTTTGCACGTCAATAAATATACCCATAACTGCACGTTGTATCATATATCTTATGGTAAAATTTTTCTTCGTGAATCTGCAACCAAGCGTTTCTTCAGCAAGTGTGCTTGGTTTACGCGTATGTGGCCTGACCTAATTCCTGTGTAATTTTTACGCAGAAAAATAAAACTGCATGCAGTAAGTGGATATTACGAAAAATTGCGCCACTTATAAATGCTTAATACAGCTTTTAATACAATGTTTCCCATAAATGCAACGCTCTTCTAGGCCTAGCTATTTTTCTTCTAATTGTGCCGTATTGGGCACGGCGGCTGCAATCCCGCCAACATGCTGAGCAGTCCTTTTGGCCTCGTGCTACAGATTACGCCGCTTCTTCTGAGAAAACAGGCTTTTACCAGCGCCTGCGCTGCTGCGACTACGACGGCGGACCAGAGCTACGAACTTGGCGCGCATTCATCGACTCGTGGAGAATGCGGCGTCGTGGACCGGCTGATTCTTTCCATGCAACACGGGTACAGATATCGCCTCTACATCAGTGACGTCAAGTTACGTGCCTTTTCGGACAGCTGTAAAGACGCTCGAATAACTGTGTTCACCAGAGGGCATGGTGGCAGCAATCCGGACCACATGCTGAGCAGTCCTTTTTTGCCTCATGCTACATGTTGGCAGATACATGCCGACTCATGATTATCGATCTGGCAATCACTATTTACTGCTGCTGCCGTGCTCATTCTGTGCTAATTGTCTTTCGAGGTGCATTAGTTCATTTAGCAGAAATTTTCTGGTTTGCGAAGCTGTGGAAGTAAATCTCGGTGCCTCAGGAAAATAACTTTCGTTAGAACTGCTAAATGGCAAAGCGAAATCTTTTGAACTATACGGGACATACAAGACGATGAGCAACACGAGAACAAGGGGAGAGCAGGAGCCAACGTTTCGACAAGTGGACTTGTCTTCTTCAAGCCGACATATGAGGACCACACGTCGCCTTGAGAAAGACAAGTCCTGTTGCCGAAACGTTGGCTCCTGCTCTTACCATGCTCTCGTGTTACTCATCGTCGCGAATTTCCATTTCCCGCATTCCCCGCGTTTGCACAGGACACACAATTGGCACAAAAAGAAATGCAAAGGAATCTATCCAGCTTAGCAAAAAGAACTGATGACATTCAGCGACGGTCGGGTCGTATAAACATGCTAAACTCCCAAGTGCATAGTATAGAATGAACAATAGCGAACTACGAGAGAAAACTCGCGAATATTGTAAAACGGGTCGATAACCTAGATAACTGAGGCAGGAGAAATTACCTAATCATTTATGGCTTACGTGAGCCTAAAGTTGAGACGACGGAAGAACTAGAACAAGAAGTAAAAGACGAGCTGTTTAAGCAAACACTAGGCACAAACCAAACTGGTATCGAGAAGTATCAGAGACCCGGAAGAACAACTGAAAATGAAACCCGTCCGTTGAACCTAGATTGGTAGACTACCCCGAAAAAAAAAAATCCTTGTTGAAAGCATCACATAAACTAAAAGGTTGTCGCTATCTGTAAACTTTTCTGGGAGGGTACGTAGCGTACGGAAGCTTTCGTGGGGTAGTTCAGTAGACGAAATTCAGAAAAGTATCAAAGTTGCTTTATTATAAGCTGAGTATTGACGGTGCTGTGTTTGGCTGAGACGCTGATAAAAACTCCAGCTGTAAGCTCAAGAAATCAGGGAATCAAAATTCATGGCGCAGGCACAAGCCTGGGCCTTTAGGAATACTTAATATAAATTGTAGGAGTGTGATGAACAAGCGTGCTGGTTTGGAGGCAATTCTTTTGTAATATAATCCAGATATTGTGGTTTTAACGGCGACATGGCTTAGTAAGGAAATATATGATAGTCAGTTCATTACAACTGGCAATAGTGCATTTAGGAAAGGTAAGGGAAGCAAGGGTGGTGGTGTAATCATTCCTTTTAAGGATGACATTGAAATAGGGAAAATGTCAGGTGTAATAGACGTTGAGTGTACTTGTGCCAGGCCTACCATGAAAACATCTGATATATTTGACCTGCTCTGTACATACCTGCTAGCTTCCATATTAATGTTTTAGATTATGTGAAACCTGATGGCCGCGTTGTCCTTTCAGGAGATTTTATTTTGTTAATTGTTGATTGAGAAACTATGCCGCTCAAAAGTGATAATGACATTCTATATGAGGACAGGCTAGGCATTGCCTTTTCGTATAACTTATTGCGGTTAGTAGGTATTCAGGGAACGGTTACTAGTATTCAGGGAAGCTCTAAAACAATCTTGCACCACTTCTTTGTAAGGGGAGCAATAGCTAGTCAAAGTAGATGCGACTCATTTCCCGGTATATCGGATCCCGAGGCTGTGTTATTAAAAATAAATCATGTAAACGTGAAACATAACTATGATAACGTTGTTTCTCGTATTTTTTGTCATACGGAGGATGTCTCGATTGTGGAGATGCTTTCACTTCATTTGGATACACTTTCGCAAAATACAGTAGACGTACATGAGCTATGGGATAGCCAAGTGTTCGACGAAAACTTGTCTGGCGAGGAAACATATTGGCACCAAAAAAACGTGCACTCGCCAAAAATAAAATAAAAATAATTAACAGACTTTTCGTGCCCCGTACGGATCCCCTTGATCACAATGAAGATGTAAGCATGGGCTCGCGCCTATTTATGGATGAGGTGGCGCAGCGTTCGGGTGTATATCTCGGGAAGATCAGCCAGGCGTCCTGCTTATCGTTTGTCTAGGTGATTGAATGTGAAATTATTCCAAAAGCAAACGGGCAGATAAGTGTTTCTCTTTTGCGATGATGGCTGCCGAGTCCCAGTCAATGATGTGTCCGATTAGTTCGTGATCTTTCGCCAGGCCGTTCGCGGCTGCGTGGCCCTTGGTGACGTCATTCATGGGTTGTTTCAAGTGCCGTTTAAAATTTCCTGATTGGATGTAAAATGATTCTAAAAGCAAACGGGCAGATAAGTGTTTCTCTTTTGCGATGATGGTTGCCGAGTCCCAGTCAATGATGTGTCCGGTTAGTTCGTGATGTACCGCCAGGCCGTTCGCGGCTGTGTGGCCCTTGGTGGCGTCATTCATGTGTTGTTTCAAGCGCCGTTTAAAATCTCCTCATTGTATGTAAAATGATTCCAAAAGCAAGCAGGCAGATAATTGTTTCTGTTTTGCGATAATGGCTGCCGAGTCCCAGTCAATGATGTGTCCGGTTAGTTCGTGATGTTCCGCCAGGCCGTTCACGGCTGTGTGGCCCTTGGTGACGTCATTCATGTGTTGTTTCAAGCGCCGTTTAAAATTTCGTGATTGGATGTAAAATTATTCCAAAAGCAAACGGGCAGATAAGTGTTTCTCTTTTGCGATGATGGCTGCCGAGTCCCAGTCAATGATGTGTCCGGTTAGTTCGTGATGTTCCGCCAGGCCGTTCGCGGCTGTGTGGCCTTTGGTGACGTCATTCATGTGTTGTTTCAAGCGCCGTTTAAAATTTCGTGATTGGATGTAAAATTATTCCAAAAGCAAACGGGCAGATAAGTGTTTCTCTTTTGCGATGATGGCTGCCGAGTCCCAGTCAATGATGTGTCCGGTTAGTTCGTGATGTGCCGCCAGGCCGTTCACGGCTGTGTGGCCCTTGGTGACGTCATTCATGTGTTGTTTCAAGCACCGTTTAAAATCTCCTCATTGTATGTAAAATGATTCCAAAAGCAAGCAGGCAGATAATTGTTTCTGTTTTGCGATAATGGCTGCCGAGTCCCAGTCAATGATGTGTCCGGTTAGTTCGTGATGTTCCGCCAGGCCGTTCGCGGCTGTGTGGCCTTTGGTGACGTCATTCATGGGTTGTTTCAAGCGCCGTTTAAAATTTCGTGATTGGATGTAAAATTATTCCAAAAGCAAACGGGCAGATAAGTGTTTCTTTTTTGCGATGATGGCTGCCGAGTCCCAGTCAATGATGTGTCCGGTTAGTTCGTGATGTGCCGCCAGGCCGTTCACGGCTGTGTGGCCCTTGGTGACGTCATTCATGTGTTGTTTCAAGCACCGTTTAAAATCTCCTCATTGTATGTAAAATGATTCCAAAAGCAAGCAGGCAGATAATTGTTTCTGTTTTGCGATAATGGCTGCCGAGTCCCAGTCAATGATGTGTCCGGTTAGTTCGTGATGTTTCGCCAGGCCGTTCGCGGCTGTGTGGCCTTTGGTGACGTCATTCATGTGTTGTTTCAAGCGCCGTTTAAAATTTCGTGATTGGATGTAAAATTATTCCAAAAGCAAACGGGCAGATAAGTGTTTCTCTTTTGCGATGATGGCTGCCGAGTCCCAGTCAATGACGTGTCCGGTTAGTTCGTGATGTTCCGCCAGGCCGTTCACGGCTGTGTGGCCCTTGGTGACGTCATTCATGTGTTGTTTCAAGCACCGTTTAAAATCTCCTCATTGTATGTAAAATGATTCCAAAAGCAAGCAGGCAGATAATTGTTTCTGTTTTGCGATAAAGGCTGCCGAGTCCCAGTCAATGATGTGTCCGGTTAGTTCGTGATGTTCCGCCAGGCCGTTCGCGGCTGTGTGGCCTTTGGTGACGTCATTCATGTGTTGTTTCAAGCGCCGTTTAAAATTTCGTGATTGGATGTAAAATTATTCCAAAAGCAAACGGGCAGATAAGTGTTTCTCTTTTGCGATGATGGCTGCCGAGTCCCAGTCAATGATGTGTCCGGTTAGTTCGTGATGTGCCGCCAGGCCGTTCGCGGCTGTGTGGCCCTTAGCGGAAATTTTGAACAGCTTCCTATTTGTTTACTTTTCATTTGTCACAGTACTTGTATGGCTCTTTTATTTCCTGGGTCGATAGTGCGCCGTACATGCATACTAACTGTGCGTTTTTGTGCGCCATGCTATGTCATCCTTATCTGCGCTATGTCTCTCTCTCTCTCTCTCTGTTGGCCTTTTCCTTCAGCGCCTAACTTAGGCGCAGGGCCAGGCCAGGTCACAAAGCTTCGCTGGCGGACCGTCGACCTTCCTCGGAATTCATCTCTATTTTCACACACACACACACACACACACACACACACACACACACACACACACACACACACACACACACACACACACGCACACACGCACGCACGCACGCACGCACGCACATATATACATACATATACCCGTTGACAGAAGTTGTAGCCCATACAAAGTCTTCAAAGCTTGCGCAAACGCCCTCGAGAATACCGATGGACCAAATATGAGCCAACCGTCACGTACGGTAAGGCCCCAAATATAATCGCCGCTCACCCACCTCTGCGCACGTAGCCACATATTTGTTCCGCAGATGAAGCAATATTGAGCAACACGACGAGCGAATCGGCGACATTGTGAAACAGCACTGAGGTGCACAGTTTACATAAGCCAGGTACCTAAGGAAGCCTGCAATTAAGTCGCAAGGAGAGAAAACATGGGTGCAGCGACGATATGGCTCCACTCACGAGGATCCCAATATGGACTTCTAAGACGTGGCCCGCACGGTAATGCTGCGTACATGCGATCTCGACATTTATTTATTTATTTATTTATTTATTTATTTATTTATTTATTTATTTACTTATTTATTTATTTATAACTTATGTATAGCGTCGTGCGCACTTGCAGAACTCGACAAGAGCGGAATGAAATGCGCAAGATGCCAGCGTGTACGCTCGAATCTGCGCCCGTATGAACAAAAATTGTTCCTACGCTAAAACCTCCACGTGCCAGCCGGTCGTAACAATGACATTGTCATTATAGAAGGCGGGGAGCCCACGGCAAACAGCAGTTACGAACGAAAATCTCTGAAACGGGCCACTAAACTGGAATTCGCAAAGCCTTTTTTTCGTGAGGACTCTTTGCCATGGACCTTCGATAATGATGTGTCCAGCATACGTATATGGCTGGTGTGTGGTTTTCTGAACAGTTCTTGCGTAAGAACATTTTACAGAATAAGAGCCATGAGCTCGTGTTAACAATTCTGTCTTAAGATAACATTGTTCGTAATAGAAAATTTTGGTTAATCCTGGTTCCGGGCCGTTCACGTGTATTACATAATTTTAACAATGCTTAACAAGACTAACAGAATGCTAGGATACTTCCGTCATAACTTCTCACGAGCATGGTCGTCCCTGAAACTTGTAATGCACGCTACACTGGTTCGCTCGAGAGTTGAACACGCTGCTTCAGCATGGGACCCACATAATAACAATTTAATCTACTCGTTAGAAGTAGTTCAAAATAAGTTTGTTCGCTTCATCCTCGGCAATTACAACAGAACGGCTAGCATAACTGACAAGATAAAAAAGTATTGATTCGCAATTTCTAGAATCCAGTGGCAAATCACGTTGTCTGAGTGTTTTCTCACGCACTATTTCGTCATCTCCAGTTAAGAAATTAGCTTGTTTCATTTCGACAAGATTAGACAACTCTCATAGAGCTGCTAATTAGGCGTGCAACACTAACGTTTTCTTACGGTCAATCATACCCTGGACTTTTTAAGAGTGAAATCGCCTTCTTGCCGAGACAGCAACTATCGAGGAATATCATCTTTTCGAAAACCCACTAGATAAACTTGTATAAAAAAGCATGTGGGCTCATGTACTGTAAGCTATTGCCTTGTTAGCTTTTTGTCACTTTGAACCACACCCCTCTCTAATTATCGTGGTCCTAAGATGATAATAAATAAACAATGTTAGTATTAGCTAAGGCGGCTGACCAATCGCAAAGAATGCTTTCGAAGAAAAAAGCTTTCTGAATACGGCCCCTGACTCTTGAGACCTATAGCATACCCACAGCCTCAAATGCCGCACTCGTCCTTTTCGAGTCTTCTTCGAGACAAGGGTAGACATCTCGTCTTTAGAAAATCGGGGCTTCGAAGCCGGCCAGCCACTTGCAGGTCTATTTCACGGGGGCCACTAACTTAGTTTACGCACGCGGGCCGTCCCAACGAATCCTACACGCGTTGTCGCCACACGTGGCCCGGCCTTTCGCAAAGTACACTTGCGAGCAGCGGGCGGGCGTCGCGATCGTACGCCAAAACTATCTAATATCAGTATTTTCGTCTGCAAATAAAACTGCAGATGAAAGCACAACATTTTTGTTCATAGGAACTCTCTGCCTTTGGCAGGCTGCCTTACCCATATGTTCGCTGTCATGATTGAGCAATTCCCGCGTTTACGACCTGTTCTAATGCAAACTGTCCTGTGAAAAAAAAAATACGGGCTCAGTTGATTTTCCATTTCTACGCTCTAACTACAGCCGGAACCTCGTTGGTTGCGTAGAGTCGTTCCCAAATGTAAACTGATTCAGTGGCCTGTAGATGAGGTCAAGCTTTGGAAACGTTGAAGTACTTTTAGCTTTCGATTATATTCGCACACGCTGCGTACGCTTGGTCCGTAATAGGAGAAAGGATAATTTAGTGCAGCGCTAGAGGTCCTCGACACCCTCACTGAAATCTAAAACCGCTAATTACGCGGTTCCGCTCTTGCGAGACCTCGCCTACTTGTCATCGCGTCCTCGCCGCTTGGAGAACCTGCAATTACAGAAGAAGCTGATTGACTCCCGGAACCGGCGGCGTCCTTGTATGCTCTCACTAATATACCCCGTTCACTCCGATAAGAGATACATGTAACGACCTCACGCCCTATCACGGGTAGGCGCGCCCGGCGCGTGTCCTTTCCTACGAAACAGTTTGCCCAATCCGAACCCAATCGATGGATTCCTTTTTATTGCCCAAGTTGCATGCTTTTTGTTTTGTTTGTGTGATGGTTATGCAATGCTGGACGGGCTCGCAAAGGCTCACTTTGGGCAACTATCGTTTCCACAACTGCTCCCGCTGTTCCCCGAGGTTTGCGCCGAGATGGTCGCCATGCGCACTTATCGAAGATCGCATCGCTCGATCGTGACCACCGCCAACGCTATGGTGGCCGACCTGCTTGACCCCTCCCACCCACTCGCGCCGAGGGACTCTCGCCGAGGCCGAGCCTAATATCTTCGCCGCCTTTCGTGGTCTGACGCGGAGTGCGCGTTCGGTGTGCGCCGGAATCATCTGGAACCGGCCATTCGTTCGCCGTGTATAACAGAGTGTCCGCTCGTGCTCGCGCTATGCATACAACGTCCGCACTGCGCGCGAAATGGGCGCTTTGAATGCGCGCGGTCGTGTTTGCCTAACAACTTTGGCCCTGACGCTAACTGCCGGCATGCAGGTATAGGCAATTCGATGCAGTGCCCCTAAGCCTCGAGGCGTACGCCAATATTCTCGTTTGCAAAGCCACTGTCTTCGAGGGGAGACTTGTGTAGAAGACAGTGGCAGAACCACACAGAAATCAGTACCAAACGTGAGATAGGGGCCACTCGAAATGCTTCCGAACCAAGAGTGTTTTTTTAGCGTTTGAAACATATACCGGCTAGCCCAAAGCATCGTTGTTCTACACAAAACAGTGCAGCAGACGATGCAGGACCCGCTTACGCATGCGACAGAGACTCATGTCCTCTATCAAGATTGTCACTTTCATGATGATGTAACCAGCGCAGGAACGGACACAGAACACAGCAAAGGCGACAGAAAGGCGATGGTTACATCATCATAGAATACCAACTAGTCCGGTCTCACAACTTGTGTGTCATTTTCATTCGGGCTATTCTGTTGCGTTCTCTCGGAGAACTGAAAATTCCTTACGTCACGCCCAGACCTAATTCCAGTTACGCCAAGTTTTGTTGTCTTGGAGAAGCACAGTAATATTGGCAACAAGATGTACCCTCTTCACATAAACCTAATTCTTCCCAATAGTGCTTGAGAAAAAACTTAGAGGTGTTTTAGCACGCACTATGACGCTGGAACGAAATGGTGTCACAAGAAAACGAACTAGAATGCTAATTTTCCTTTCCACATTCCGCGCTGTGTATGGCGCCGGGGTGATGCTATCATAGAGGCTGAGCTCTGGAGCGGGAGCGTTGTTAAGAGCCCGCTATATTTACGGTGACCGAGCTTGGCTTTCAGCACGTATTCAAACGTACGACAATTCCCTTTGGTTTTAATTAATTCTGTCTCGCGTTTCACACCAGCGTGATAACACGTACGTTCTTGGTCAAAAAGTGCACGGGCTATCTTGTCTGGGACCGAGACCCTGGCGACAAGCTGTTTAAGGGAGCTACGGGGGTGTGTCATAAGTTACACTGCCATGGTTCGGGGGGGGGAGGGGGGAGGACAAAAATAACTCTGATATAGAACAGCCATCGAGGAGCTCTAGACTGTCAGCGGCGACGCCGAGAACGCACCAAACAGCGGCGGCCTGTACGAACATATTCCTTTGGGACGAATACAGGACGAGTCGCAGCCTCGGCGGTGCTGCACGGATAGCAGTGCGCTCCATTCGTCCAGGGATTGTTGAACGCTGCAGCACGAACGCGAGATGAGCTTCGAACAGAATTTAGCGGCGGGAAACCTTGAGTTTGCCGTCCATGGTATGCGAAAAGTCATCTCCGCCGTGCGTCTCTGGCCTTCGTCGAGGTTTCCATGTGACAGGGGTTGACTTATTTCATCGCATTGTCAGCCAGAACCGCTCGAAAAGGTACTGTGAACGTGCTTCGCGTTTCTACCGCTGTGGGCCGACCGCCATTTCCCGTGCGTGGCCAACAATCTTTTCTTGGCTTTTTTCTTCTGTGCTTTGAGTCAATTCAGCGCGTAATGATATCTGAACTCTAGTAACTCTTTCACTTCCTTTACCTTAAAGAACAGCGGTTGTGGCTGCCCAAGTGTACGAAGACTCTCACGCGGTACTGAAATGACTTCCCACCCTCCCAACCTGTACACAAGGAAAACATCAACATAAAGGCAGTGCCACACTCAAACAATAAATGATTAAATTCCACAACAGCGCGTGAGTATTCCACCGCAGGTTCAAGAAGCGTGTTAGTTGCATACAGCAGCACAAGTAAATTGGCGCTGTTTTTTTCTTTCCACATTTCATTCCCGGATGCGCGAACCTCGTTTACAACAGGTGCAGCCCTATTTCAACTGCAGTAGGGTGAGAAATAACCTGCCTCTGAACCAACATTGCAAGCATGCAACTTTGCAATATCAGTGCTGTAGTCATGGTGGCACGATATCAAACCTGACAGGAAACAATCGGCGTTTGTGATCACCGAAAACTTATATTGAGCCCTGACAAACTTAGCTCCTGCGTCGTATAAATAGCGTGCTGTAACCAGAGATCCCCGCAAAGATTACATGGAGGAAGTCTGGCGTTGCTGTCTTTAAGAGCTACATGCATGACGGCTCACCTATCATGGGAATGACTATTATACTATGTGGATGTTTTTCTTTTATTTCATTTACAGAATTCTTGTACCACCGTAGTGACATTACTGCGGGGTAAGGGGGAGGGTGGGTAGGTGCACATACCAAGTCAACGTTGAAACAATTTGCAATGAATATGCATTCACTCAGAGTGGCATTGCCCTCGGCATTTATAGGAATAGCTTGGAAATTTAGCTAGAATAGCTGCTTGGGGCTCGTTGGTTTTCCATCCTGGTGTTAACAGCGCAAAACCTAGACGGGATGCGAGACGAGAAGACGACACCACGGCGCTTGTGGTATCGTCATCTCGTTTCATGGCCCGTTTATGTTCTGCACTGTTAACGCCAGGTTGGAAATTTAGGTCAATAAATCCAGATGAAGCATAGTGAATAAAGCCACAAGAACGTCTGAAGCCAGAAGCCCGAAGATCAGACTGATTCATATACTAACTTCCATTCCCCGCAGAAACTGAGCGATAGCAACCCCAGAGTAGTGCCTCTAGTAATTATAGTACGAATCTCTATGGCGCTAGCCGCTTGCTGAACTGGTGGGAGTCTATCAGTTACCATTCAACAAGTATCCTGCCAGTTAGGTGAAAGGAACCACAACCCCCGAGCGCTCAAAGTGTGGCGGATGCTTCTGGTAAGGCGCGTTAGGAATGGGTTTCGCTACGTTAGACACGGACCCTGCATGGTGCGGAGGGGCGTGTGTTAACGCCGGCTCCGGGCGACCGCGTTTCATAAAAAGCGCAGACAACACCAGATCTTAACCCCCTTCATTGCCCCAGCTGCATTTCGTGTCAAGATCCTAACCTGTCCAAGATTATATGTTGGTATAAATTGAAGGTTCAGAGATTGCAAATCAGTTCGGCGGAAATCCGCAGGGGGGTGAAAGTTTCATGAAAGGGGAAGATTCGGCATCCACCTGGACCGTAGCCCGAAGCTACAAAGTAATCAATACGGGGTTTTTACGACAGAGCCGTTTGGTTTCCTTTGTATAGCTTCATGCTACAGTCCATGTGTATGCCAATTCTCCCTTACATGTAATTCAAGTTTCAGAGCGAACATTTTTGATAGTACTAATGGTAAGCACTTTCTAAGGGCCGATCGCGTTTGCCTTTCCTGCCGTGTGTTATGACAGGACCAGGTCATAGGTAACATCCTATGCCATCGCTACGAGCTGTATCATATCCTGAAGTATTCAGTTCAAAGTTTCCTAGCCAGCGTTAGCAGGCAACCACTTCGGAGGAAGCTATCCTAGGCCCATGGCCTGACACTGCAACTTCAATGCGTGCAAGTAATTTCTGCAGGACACCAAGCTCGACGAGCTGCTCTAGCAAGGCAACTGTCTCATTTACATAAGCACTCAACACTTCTCTTATCATCATCACCCATCCCAGTACTTTCTCTCCCCTTCTCTCTTCCCCAGTGCAGTGTAGCAGACTAGAACGCACTAGCTCAGGTTGACCTCTCTGTCTTTCCTGTCAATAAATTCTATTCTCTCTCTCTCTATCTCTCACTCTCTCTCTCTCTCTCTCTCTCTCTCTCTCAGTGTCTCGGCACCTAAAAAACAAACAGCATCCTAAAGAGAGATTTATTACCCATGTCTCATTAGCGGCATGGTTAGAGCAGATAGTACGGCAATCCTTTTTGACCATCAGCTCTGGGTAGGTACAACGCACATAATCGCCGTATTGCCATACGAATGAGAGGTAAGCGTGGCACAGCTGAAACTCTATAATTCCAGTCGCACTGTTCAGGACCTGAACACAAGCTTCCTAAGACGCATGTACGGGACTGTATAATTTCTTTTCACTGCTCTTAAGTTTTCCGGGGCTGCATAAATGTTCATACATGTTGAAGCAGGCGCGTTTTCCGCTTATAAGCCGTCAGCGAAGGATGCTGGTGACCATGAAGCCAGAAGTCGCAGTCAAGCGGCCTCGTAGGGTGAACTAGATATACTGTTATCTCTTTCTGCTGCGATCTCTATTTGTTTATATCTGGTCAAAGTGACTGCTGCCCCGAAAACAGTTCGTTGTTACTGCTTTATCGTGACAGGCGCTGTTTTTGTTTTCTCAAATGTAGCAGCGGCAGGCGACGGTAACTAGTTGCCCATGGGACGCAATCAGCGTAAACAAACTATTTACATTGAGGACGCGCCGCATAATCAAGACGTTATCCATCAAAGCAGGGACAATGAGTAAAACATGCCCAGCTTAACTGCTCCAAAGAATCATCCACCTTGGAATCCCGTACGCCATCCGCATGCATATATACTTTGCGGACACGTCCTGGTCACTTTTGAAAGATTGCGAGGCGCTGATCTCGTGGTCGGCTGTGGCACAGGGCTCAGGGCATGGAGACTGGCCAGGCGGCGCCAAGGAAACAACAGCAACCCGTTGCGACCCAAGCTGGACAATGAGAGTCCTCTGCCCTCCTTCTCGCCTTCCTCCTCTCGTCAGCGGGCAGATCCGAAGCTGGGCCGGTGGCGTGCCTCGAAAATCGTGCGCGCTCACCGTCGCCCAGGTGCGCTTGGGAAAGGGAGTGGGCCGGACACGCTGCGTTATGCGGCCCCGCATAAAAACCTCGAATCCGGAGCGTCCGGCACCATAATTCACCGGCTTGGTGTCCGCATCCGCTGGGAAGACCTTCTCTGGAAAAGGAGCACCTAAAGGACTTGACGCTATGAACATGAAGGTGAACACAAACCCCTATTTTCTGTCTGCATCGTTTTCTTTTTCGTTTTTTTTTACCTTTCAATTTATTTTTTGAATTTGATAGTTCTATTTGAGTGCGATGAGAGCAACTTTTTCACACGTTTTTACCGCATGTGAACACTTCATAGTGTACTACCATTGAAGAACTCAGTCAAAGTTTTTAATATTTGATTTCAAGATGTCCTACATCAAAATCCGAGATGCTGTGCCTGCTAAACAGTTACTTGAATGTTACAGTTTATTGCGGGATAGGGTTGAACCTAACTGCTAGCTGACTTTGAAAAAATAAGCAAACCCCTAGTTCTTTTCGTGACAGTAACCTTAATCCACATTTTTGGAACAACCATAAGCTCCATTGACCTTCGATTCGACTGCTCAGAAAGAAGGGCAGGAATCACTCAGTTTTTCAGAATTTGTACGTAAATTTCTCGTGCTCGAAAGCCTTAAGCTATGTCACGGCTAGCCTAGCGCAGGCTAGCGCATTGCAACGCTAGCCTGCGTTCTAGTACTCCTCACTTTTCGTTTCGCTGACACCAATTTGCCATGCTCCTACATAACTACATGATTAATATTGCATTTCAATATTGTTATTAGTATACCTCCAGCTAAAGCGAAACTTATGTATAGGATATAGTCTGTTTTGCATAATTGGGGTACATACCAGCTAAAGCGAAACTTATCTACTGGATATAGTCTGTCTTGAAGGATTGGGGTACAGGCGTCAGTAGAAAGATCGAACGCGCGATGTATCTGAGAACACATTCTCGAGTGACCGTAGAAATTGAGACTGCAATTGTATATCCCTACAGGCAGGACTCTGTCTTCCTGTACCTTCCTGTCACCTAGTTCTCATGTGTTCGAAGGTATAGCAGCTTTAACTCTTACACGGGACACGAAACCGGGAACAGTCGTAGCTGTCATATGCAGCGGACGCGTCAATCTTGAGATCACTCCCTTCCTGAGTATGACAAGGTACTTTACTTTTAAAGTCTGAGAGAGAGAGAGAGACAGAGGAAAGGCAGGGAGGTTAACCAGATATCAGTGTCCTGTTTGCTACCCTACGCTTGGGACGGGTGATGGGAGTTAGAAAGAGAACAGAGAGAAAAGCGTTAAAAACACACGCACACACAGAGACACACTCATACACACAAAAGGTGTTCCAGTTAAAGACGTTCACAAAGGCAGGTAGAAAATGTCAGAAAAGAGCGAATGGCTTCACCGCTGAGGTGTCGTCGGCGGAAAACAGAGCAGAGCACGGCCACATTCTCCAGAAGGCTCAGTTTGTCCAGAAGCTTCAGGCTACGCTGAGGCCTCTTAACGTCGACGATGGGCATTGCCAAGCATGGTCCCACACTGGAAGAGTCATCCGCTGGACTTTTCCGTGCATAAGCGGTAGTTTTGCATCATACAATGCGGTCTGAGCGCATACACAATGGCCTAATAACTTCTACGACCACGTCAGATCCATCGTGGCGTCCTAGTTCAAAAGCTCAGCATGATCACGCACCGGCATAGCCGACCATTCGGTCGTTTTCCTAGGTGTCATTCAGTGAATTCAAAAGGTGAAAGTGTTTTCACTGATGAGCTTTTTTTTCTACTGCAGCAGTAATCCAGACAGTCCCGGATAACTGGTGCAAATGTATCTAATTTTGTCTTTTAGAGAGCTATCGTATCCGACAGCTTCTCTACGAAGTAATCATAGTGTTATCGAACACCTTGCACATGCGGTAGTTGTCTGCAGCACATCCGTCCAAAAGAGGTTTCCGAAAGCAGGAACCTCCAAATATAGGCAGCAATCGTATATCTCACTTAGACATACCAGCCCGCCTTCTTTACATGCTCGTAAGCGTAAATGGTTCGTCGAAGCCTATTGCGCTGTTGCGCAGTGATGAGCTCGAATAGGCTGTGAGCAACGTCCACCGCGAGGACGGCGAGTCGCCGAAGAATGCGAAATTGCGATGGTCCGATGATAAATTCAAGACGTCCACGTCTCTCTTAACCCATTGCGTCTGCAATGTCAAAATCAGTTTCATTCTTCGCGTCGTTACGCAAAACTTCCTCGGACCGGTTTCAGAAGCGCCGTTGCTGATGTCGGCTTTTCCTTATCGACCTGTTAATAATTTTCGAATAATTAGCTTCCAGATTGCTTAGTTGGTGCGTCTTTGACGTGAGGTATACAGCGCGACGCGCTCGATCAATACATAGGCACACAGACACGACTGGTAGACAGCTTGCGCGGATCTACATTTCTTTGCGTCGCCATCGCCCACTTCTTGCTAAATTTTGTATAAACGCTCTCGCATCAAGCTGTAAGGGCTGCCGACAGTAATGAAGCAGAGAAAAAGTTTTCATTATTTTCCCAGGCTGCAGCCCGTGGCGCAGTGTGTATATTTCGGTGACAGAAATCTTTGATGACTGAAGAGTTCTAAGAAACCTGCCCATTATTATTGCGATAAATCCACCAGCCCGAGGATACGTTGGCTTCGTATGATAGATAGATAGATAGATAGATAGATAGATAGATAGATAGATAGATAGATAGATAGATAGATAGATAGATAGATAGATAGATAGATAGATAGATAGATAGATAGATAGATAGATAGGCCACAATTAGTACACGACCGGGGTTGTTGGAGAAGTATGGGAGAGGCCTTTGCCCTGCAGTGGGCGTAACCAGGCTGATGATGATGATGATGATGATGATGATGATGATGATGATGATGATGATGATGATAGATAGATAGATAGATAGATAGATAGATAGATAGATAGATAGATAGATAGATAGATAGATAGACAGACAGACAGACAGACAGACAGACAGACAGACAGACAGACAGACAGACAGATAGATAGATAGATAGATAGATAGATAGATAGATAGATAGATAGATAGATAGATAGATAGATAGATAGATAGATAGATACCATTTTGTATCGAGGATGTAACTCATGGGTATCACCTCGTTGTAAGAGCAAATGTATTTACAGGAATGTAATTTGTCATGATGATGATGATTACGATGACCTAAGGTCTCCTTTCAAACAGGGGGATAGCACTTGTCACCAACCTGTTCACTGCCGTATGTATAAAACCAAGCCTGTCATAAGCAGAAGAGCATTTTTTTATTCAAATCTTTTTCTCGTTTTTGCATTCACATTCGCAGGTTCTCTTGGCTCTGGCAGCCGTGCTGATTGTGGCGGCAGCCGAACGCGCAGGCTACAATGCCGGCGCGTACAACCCGGCTCTTTACAACACCGGAGCTTATTCCGGTGACTACTACAACCGAGGCTACTACGCTCGCCAAGGCTATGCCGATCAGTACTATGGCAGGGACGGCTACTACGGTGCCTACACTGGTGGACGCTACACAGCCCCGTACCGATCAGCGTACGGATACGCGCCGGGATACGCACCAAGCTATTCGACCGGCTCCAACAGGCCATACAGCGGCGCCTACGGTGGCTACTCTGGCTACAGGGGCTACGGAGCATACGGCTCACATGCAGGGTACACAGGTTACCCAGGTTATGCCGATGGTCGTTACGGACGTTATCGTTACGGAGGTGCCTACAACCCGTACGGTTCCTACAGAGGTGGCCTCTTTGACGACCGTTACAACCAATACATGCACCAGCGAGGCTACAACACGGTGCCTTACGGGGGAGCCTACGGCCCCTACGAACAGCGCACGTCGCAGGGATACAGCTACGGCTACACTTCGCCTAACAGCCAGGTCTACAGTGCCGCGGGATACCGTGCTTAGAGGCGCTTTACGGAAGGGTAACCGTCTCGAGTTGCGTAACAAGACGTCCGGCATTGCTTTCTTGGACAACGTCGGCAAATGATTTTGGTTCTACTTTTCATTTGTTTATATCGTTTCAGCCACAGTTATTTTTATAATCAGTGAAACGCAAAAGCGAGCACATCCAGGCGTATGACTGGTGGCGTCCATGCAATAAATTTGTTTTTTTTTACAACGGCACCTTGTCGCTTTGTGTTACTAGCCGCTAACACTGAAACTTCTATCCGGGCTGATAAAGCTTTTCCATCTGTAAGAACTGTTTGTCATTGCAGGCCGCCTTCGTCTATCATCGTTTCGTCCTTTATCCCTATGCGGCGGTGCTACAATTTTTTACGAATAATTGAATTACGTGCGTGCGAAAGGCGTCGTGAATCTTCCCCACATTATCCTAGATCATAACGAACATTGTCGCCCTTTTCTTTGATGTCACACGTGTATGCGGAGAGCCCATGCGGCTACATGGCGACTCCGACAATTAAGCGCGCATGTTCTTTTGTTATTTTGCCTCATGCAGTTTCGCAGCTGCCGTAGGAAGTTTTACTGGCGGGGCACCTACACATACGATGAGGAGAATAAAATATGGGGATGCAAGCCTTCTATATTGAAATCCTTAAGGCAACCAGAATGACAACGAAAGGCAGCCAATTTGGTGCGGATTCGTAAATTATCCGGGGCAGCCTGACATAACTCAGATAAAAGTGACACACAAAATATCTGGCAGCTTATGTGATATTGACAGACTAATTCATTAATTCAGTTAGTTAGTTAGTTAGTTAGTTAGTTAGTTAGTTAGTTAGTTAGTTAGTTAGTTAGTTAGTTAGTTTGAAATGCTGGCAACAAATATATAGCCGGCTTCTCAACAACGCTGAATAATTGTAAGAACGAAAAGATGACGTGAGGCAAGGTGAATCCTTGCAGGTATTGCCCAATTCGCTACCACATGCATGGAATTCACACAAATCAACAACAGAGCGGCCCAAAATAAAGAAAAACAAGAATATAGCGATTTCCACATAGTCTAATGTAGACGTGGCCCTGTGGCTTAGTGAGTGCGGCATTCTTTAATTGACCACATGGTGGTTGGTTCGACTCCCCACCGTGGCGAGCGCATTTCGATGGCGGTGAAATGCAAAAAACACTCGTGCGCTTCGATTAGGGCGCACGTCTTAAAAAAAGATCTGTGCGTGCTTTTTCCTTTAATTTTTAAGTTTTTAAGTTTATGAAGTTTTAGTTTTATGTTGGTAATGTTTCAAAGCAATGTTCAGTATTCAGGACTGTATTTCTTCTTTCGTTTGGTTAAATGGGTTCACCACGGATGTGAGACGCCTGTGTGTCATACGCATGAAACAGCGCGAAAAGCAGATGAACGAAGCACAAGACGTGAGCGCTCGTTCAATCTTGAACATTTCCTGGAAAACTAGAAATCGCAGTAGTTTCGCCCAAATCACACTAACGTGAGAGCGTTGGCTAGCGCATTATTACCTTAGTAGGACTGGCCCCAGCTCTCTCAGTTCACTTCAGGTTTCGTGCGGACAATGTGATCGACCAGGAGCGACAAAACTCCCATTTTCTACACTCTAAAAACTAAGGGAGTGCCGGGCACTCTCTTTGAGGGAGTAGCTGCTTGTCCCATATTTCACTCTCTTTTCGAGAGTAGATCGACCCTCTTTGAGAGAGAGTAGGTCAACTCCTCCTGACAGAGTTTTGTTACTCCACCGCAAGGGATTGCTAGTACTCTTCCGCAGAGTGATAATACTCTTCCCACAGGGAGTGCTAGTACTCTTCCGCAGAGTGCTAATACTCTCCCCGCAGGGTTAATAGTACACCGCCAGACCGAGTACTTCTACTCCCCCAAACAGAGTGCTTGTACTCCTTCAGAACAGAGTGCTAGTACTCTTCCCAATACCCTCTTAGCCAAGTCCTGGTCACGCATGCAGGCAGGAAATCAGATCAAATTAGGGCCGCTGATATACTGTTCTCTAGGCGGCTCCTCAGAGACACTGGCCCGATTCCAAGCAGCCTTCAGAATAGGCGTGAGCAAAGTTATGCAGGATTTTAAAGTCATTTTTTCCTGGCTATTTGCTGCCTACCGTGAGGCGTGACTGCTCTGAAGCGGCGTATGCGTATGCGTCACGAACGCCACTGAGGAGAAAAAAAAGCGAATCAACACTTAATCAGCAAATATCTTCGCAAATTTCACAATCAGGAGTCACACAATCTAATTAATACAATTGTCAAGGGAATCACATACTTATCATGAATCACAATTGCTCTATACATCATGTGAATTCGAACCCACGTACACTCGCACTTGTACAATTCAAAACACACATCATAACCATTACACCACAGCGCCGCCACACCCAGTCGTATTATTTTAGAGGTTATATATATACCAAACGTATTTGATGAATCGGCTGTGGTGGGTGGGGTTTCTCTGCAGTGTGCTGTGCTGTTGTGTACTGGAATACGTGTGCATTTGCATCATTTCCATTCCTTGCTACGACTAACGAAGGAAGACAACGTAGACGACAACGTGAGAACTATTCACGGCTTGTCGTCACCGCAGGAAAATAACAAATGTGCCGTTCAGCTCATGATCGAGTGCTTTTCCAGTCCATGCATCATATGTTCTCCAAAATACGCGGATACAAAGTATTGCGCCAACCATCCACGTATGTGAATTTAATTCGCGCGTATACTGGTGAGCAACTGCGACGCCAGTACCAGGCATTTCGACGTGCCTCACGCTGCCGTGTAGGCGTTCAAGTGCATTAGTTTGGAGTTTGGTTCAGTCCGCTGTGAGCTGTTGTCCTGCATTAGCAGCGGATCGTTAGCGTTTTGAAGAGCATGCATTCCAGCATTTGGAGACTGCTTATGCCGATAGCCGCGTCAAATGCATTGGCACGCATGTTTAAATGACTAATGTGTCCACTTGTTACGCGTGCACTGCTCGTATCCTGTGGCAGTGCTCGTTCTAAAAGCTTCGAAGACCATCTACACTCATGCGTGTGTTCAATTTATATATGCACAGGATGGACTTGCCGGCTAGTTGGTTGAGCATTTTAGAAGAAACAGCGCAACACAAGGACGACGCAAAAACATGCCACACCACGAAGCGCTGGTGTGGTTGATGCTTTTTTTCGTCCTTGTGTTTGCGCTGTTTCTTCTTCCACGATACACGCACACCACAGGTACGCGAAAGTTTAGGAGCATAAGTGGTTAACTCTGTTTTCCCCGTTTTCTCTCAGTGTCAATGGCACAGTGCGTTGCCCGAAATTGTGCACGCTTACCCCCATATGCAGAAATGCATCATAACTTGAAGCCCATGCTTGACTTGATCTAAACGACGCAAGTCGTGAACGCACCAAAAGAAAGGCAGTGAGCGTCTTGGGGGACGTTCGCACCAGGCGTCGTTTATATCAAGTCAAGCATGAGCTTTGTATTAAGATACATTTCTGAATACGGGGGCTAGACATCTGCTTCTTCCAGAAAATGCCGAAGAAACGCCCGCCAAAACCAGGCACATTCGTAAACTTAACTAGGCAATACGAAGCTCCATAGAAAAAAAGAAGAGTGGTATTAAAAGCTTTCAGTATTTTTCTTTACTCCAAAATAGTTGCGCTCTCGTGGCTTCACTGTACAGAGATAGTGCAGCGTTAGCTAGAAAGCATGAATTTCCTAAATCCATGCCAAAATAAGCTTGTAAAATTATTTAGGTGCTAGAATCCAGGGTTTGTAGCGAGCCTTGAAAATCCTTTATTTCTAAAATGCCATTTTCAAGGCATTGAAAACCCTTGAATTTTTAGAAGTACTGGAAAGTCCTTAAACTTGTACACTTGGCTAGACTTAGCAGACATTGCCAAGCGCTTTTTTTCCCTTCTGTGACACTCTTTCGCATGTCACAGAAAATTGTCTCTGGAGGTAATAGAAGGAAAGCGACATCCTTAAAGTTGAAATTACAAAGGAGCTGCAGATACCAGTTTTATGCACATGGAACCGGCGATAAATGTGCTTGGAGGAGCAGAAGCAGGAAGCTCAACAGTTGAGGCATTCAAAGAGAAGCCGTGAAGAGTAAATTGAGAGCGACAGACACAATAAAAAGAAATTAGAAATGACTATTGCTTATTTGATGGTGAAAAAAGCTGAGGCAACAGATGACATCACATACACTGTCAAACCGAACAGTATTCAAAAACTGCAAATGTTGCAGGTCCAAGTAGTTAATTGTGCTATTGCAGAAAAACTTTGAGCGCTTTCTTGAAATGCTTCCTTGTGTGCGTTTAGTGGTGGGCGGTGAAAGGCAAATTAGCAGTCTTTCAAATGTTTGAAATCACTGAAATGCGATTTGTTTTGTTTTCTTTTGTTTGCATTAAAGTTAACGGTGTTCTTGAACAAGTTATTGCCTGTCCAAACTACTACACACATTGCACGGGGTCCTTGAAGTTACTGTGTCGGTGCCTCGAAAGTCCTTGAAAACCATTGAATTTTTTTCTTCAATATTGCTACGAACCCAGTAGAACAACTGTCATGGAGTAAAAACCTTGGCTGAACAGGGGCTTATACGCAGAGCACAGGAAGACTAGAAATGCAGTAGTAGGCATGGAGGGCCCTGAAAAAAATGTGCCACATCCACTCGTCTGCCTTATGTTTCTGCACCGACTGTCGCATTTTTAATAGAAGTGCACTTTCTGTTCTACTCCAATAAACGCAACATTACGAACTCCAGTGTGGGGCAGTCCTTCAGCCAGTGCAGAACTTTTTCTGTACATCCGAGTCAGCTCTGTCATTTTTCCAGCATTGTAGTACAAGATTTGTTAAACTGGTTTAGCAGAATATGAGCAGTATACTCTTAAATTAGCTGTTTATTTGTATGCACAAGTTCAGGTCCTCAGTTTGGTTACACGACAAATTGCCATACCTCAATAGATACAAGACACAATTTTATTACAGTTTAATAAAATCCAAACAGTAATAATCACAACAATATAATGACATACATTTCTTTTGGTACGTATACAGCCCATGTCCTGGCAGTGTATAAATTCAACTATACACCGCAAGTACTGTGTCCTGACCACTATTATTCACATGTGTAAAACCATCACAGCAATTCAACAAATATCACAGTAATTAGTGACATACACTTTGTAACTGCTTTACATGAGCATAATGTATACAAATGGTCCCTGTGTACCTACACATGACTAGTGCCACCCGAGTACTATTACTCACAGGTGTAAAACCAACAAAGCAGTTCATTAAAAAATATCACAGCGCTTAGTGACGTACATGCTGTAACTCCCTTGTAGAAACTTAATACAAACACGTGAGGACACAGAAAGCTAGCAGTGGGCATACATGGGAATACCACCGCCTCAATACTAATTCACAAGTGTAAAACCAACCAAGCAGTTCTTTAAAGAATATCACAATGCTTAGTGACATACATTTTCTAACTAGCTTATATAAGCTTTATACAAACATGAGAACATACACAAAGCTAGCGGTGCACCCGCATAGAAGTGCGGCCATCTGAACACGATTATTTGCAAGTGTAAGCTCAACAGAACAGTTCGTTATAGTGACGCACATTTTGTAACTGCCTTATACAAGCTTAGTGCAAGCACAAGAATGCAGAAAAATATAAATTAAAAACTTGCTCTATGCATACACAAACAGATCAACACAAATGGTAAACACCGCTTTAAAGACAAATGTGACTGTGGCAAAGCGCAGTGCTGTGCCGGTTGAAATTGCCACCCACAAAAGTATTGAGCAATGCTTAAACCACAGGCAATAAAGTGCTGAAAGACTGCATCTCTAACGTAACTATTTTAATTCAAATTTCTTGAATATAGGGCTCGCTTGCAGATAAGGCATCTGATCCAACTGACCTGATTTTACACCTGCTACATGCATACAATGCACTCAGATATAACTGGTAATAATAATTATAAAAGGCATTTAAAAACTTGATAGTATGATGAAGATGCATGACTAGAAAAGTTCTGTCCCCCTCGTACTTGTTAAAAAGGTGTAAGTACGACACATGTTCTTTTTTTCCTCAATTTTTGCATTAATGGACAGCCGGGAACCTCGAACAGACACAAAAAAATAGATACTGCTATGTTAATAGTGTTATGAATAATTTTTTGCGAAAGCTTTTTTACAGACAAGTTGCAGTCTCGTTTCTGGAGGTTGAGCTGTATCTTGCAAAATAACTTGAAAAGTGGTCACATGGGAGCATGACACTATATCATAATGTTAGTTTCAGTTGACTCTCTTGCCCTACAAGTCGCTGCTCACTGTGGCCAGTGATGCAACAGCAGTGTCTGTGTGATTTTCATCACACTTCCGTCCTATGCCATTCTTACCAGAGTTGGCGGCACATAGATACCCAAATTTCGTTAGTGTTGCTTTCTCAGGTGGTTGCTTTTGATTTGCTCAATATCAGTTGGCACTTCAGCTGCATCAAACTTCTTTTTTACCTCTTCAACAACAACATCAACAACAATCTTATGACACCTGTGTTGTCCTTCTAGTTGCCTACAAAGACCAGTCAATCTAGCAACAACACTGACAGTCTCTACTATCTTGTAATGGGAGAGAGGTGTGTCCCACCATGTGTTCCACATTGTTGTCACTATGTGGGCTGGCTGGGGAGGCAACAACTGTAATATGTTTGCATTTGCATATATTAAAGTGATGCTTGTACTGTGTTATAACGCCTAACTTAGTCTTGCACTTGCTGCACAATAACACTGGCTCACAGTCGTGGTGAAAAGCTTTTGTATGTTGAGCAAATGAGTTGTATCCACTACAAAAAAAGTCAGTGATAGCACACATGTTGCTCTACCAGGCCTGGTGTGGTTCCTTCTGACACTGCTGCTGATGCTGACGCGCTGCCGCTTGCCTCGTACACTGCTGCAGCTGCAGTAGACATGGCAGTCTCTGTATCTATTGCTGCCGTGTCATCTGTCATGGTAACTTCCAAGTGGTATCGGGCTCACTTCTGCAACGGAGATGTTGTTTGCCCCTTGAGGGCTCTCATGATCAGGGCCAATAATTTCGTAGGCATTGTCTCCTGCATCGAAGAACCAATAAGAACAGCATGAATTAATAAACATAGCTCTAAAAAGTACGGACATCAAGACTTAACCACAAGCTTTGCACATAAGTGACCGGGCTTAATGAATAATACTTGCAGGACGAGTTACACAATTGTTTGTGTATATTACAGTAAAGCCTCATCAGAAGATATTCAAGAGGCACGGGAAACATGTCTCTCGAAACCAAAAATTTTAAGACACTGAGGAGCCAGACTAGATCACTCTATTATGCATCATCACTAAAGTATGTTTTGATATATCTGAAGGAATAAATGCTCAGGGTGGCTTAAAGGGCCCCTAAACCACTTCTCGACATTTTTTGAACATTTCAAGTAAACACGCGTATCGAAATCAGAATGCCTTCACGATCGACGAAGCCAAATGCCAGAGTGCGTAGCACTGCCGGAGCACCACAATATGAAGAAAATGACCCCGTGCGCCTCTCTGGACCTATCCTGCACCCCCCAGTTTGTCCTGACGTCACCAGGCTGTCTCTGATGATGTCACCAGTTTCCGGTGCTGTTGATTGGTCGAATGAAAGTGTACGACTGCCGGCAAGGCCTGCAAGCAAATACACACACTCCTTCTTCCTCGTCGCGTTGCGTGCGATGCCATTGTGGGCAGCCAATGGGGGCAAAGAACAGAAACGCCAACAGAAGGGTCTCCCTATGAGGCTCTTCAACACGAGTCACCATACAGTTCCGTTGTATTAGCGCCACTCCTCGCAGGACGACGGGCCAGCGCGGCAGCAACAGGGCTCGTTGGTGTTGGCCTGTCCCGTAACATTTGGAGGTGTACTAGGCAAGGAAAAGACGACACTGTCCATATGGCGTGTACCAGATGAAAGAGTAAAATGAGTGGGGACTACTTTTCGATAATCAAACACATGTAGCTCCACTATTACTGCACCGTTTCGAAAAATTCTCGTGGCTACCTGTTCATTGCCTTATTGTGTAGAACTGCAACACCGCAACTAAATTTCAACCTCGGTGGTTTAGAGGCCCTTTAAAGAAGACATTCACAGCTTTTTAGTGACTGTAGATTGTGTTAGCTTCTTTCCCAACTTCTGGAATTTGAACACTTCACTTTGCAAGCCTTGTTGCTCGCAGTACCTTTGAGGTGCTCTTAGACTCTCGTCAGCTTCAACTGCCGACACTTTCTGCCCTGCACTGTCCTCGTTGCCCTCCTTTTCTGGTTCATGCTAAAAGAGACATGCACGATTGACTTGTGTAAGGATTGCGTGATCTTTACGCCCTTCGGAGCACACAAGGTGCACAAAGTGAATGTGTCTGGGTTGTGTGCCTTCGAAGTAGTGAATACTTAAAAAGTCATCCTTAGTAACAAAGGTGTCTCTTGTATACAGTATTGTTAACGTGGCAAACATCAGAAAACCAACCAAACCATTTTCAGATGTCTCTTACAACCAAGTGCATCTTGTAATGAGATTCTACTGTACTGAATATTTTTCAACTATGGATCATCTGCATGTACATATAGTCACAAAGACATGTTGTGTGGAATGGCGAATCGGGAAACAGTTCGTACTCTTACTTTTTGTCCCTAACATAAGCAGCTGATAACAATATGATAAAAAAGCAGGCAATGAGGCTAGAATGGAACATAATCCTTCAGCTCTAAACAGTTTTTTGGGCCCACATCATTCCCTCATATGACATAAGGAAACAACTTGATTGCAGTAATGGCTGCATGTGATCTGAGTTGATTGAAACAAACTATACGTAAGGTTGTCCTGCTGGTGATCCTGGCTGCGCGATGCTTCTCATGCTTTTTGGCACAATTCCTTTTTTTCCACTCCACTTTTTTTTTCAGATTTTCTCCCCTTTCCCTTCCCCCTTGTGTAAAATAGCACACTTGAAGTATCAAATCTGTTGAACTAACGTGTGTATCAAACCTGTTAACATGTGTGCTTCTCTGTGGTCTGTGTTGTATTTTTGCGCTGCACAATTCAATTCAAGATGAAAGATGGAACGTCCCTGCCTTTAGTTTAATTGTGTGTGTGTGTGTGTCTCATGTTTTGAAATATATGTACATTCAGGAGTGCCTGCATGCCCTTCTCTCCTGCTCCAGTGACGAAAAGGAGAGCCTGTTTATGTACCATAGTAAAAAATTCAAAGGTTTTCGCTGTGCCTATTACATCCCTTATCATATGGATCTGTCACAATACAGAGTAGCAGTGGTCCATAATACTAGCCCATCCCAACATAATTATAAATTAACACATACCGACATGCTACGAAACAGCTGTTGCAAAGCCGCTGGTGAAGGCAATTTCCGCAGCACTGCAGTGGTACAGCCGAGTTTCACCTGTATAGTGACAAATCCATATGCGTGTTAGCAACTCAGTAGTTGCTGATGGTTTCATAAGCTTTACACTACACAATAAAGTAATCTAGACAACTTTGTTGGAACAAATGCACATAATTAGGACACCACTTAAACACTAACACGATTAATTGCCCCCAATCTCTCACTCACTAAGGGATAATACTACGGAAACATCGGTGGAGAGCTCAGATTAACACAGCCCATAAAGGACAAGCGTTCTTTGAGGAAAACAGCTATAACAGCGGTTAGTTTTCTTGATCATTTTATCTGGTAGCTTTGATTTAAATGTCATGTAGTACTATAATATACGAAGTGCCGCATTTCTAGCAGCAGAAGGCGTCGTCAGGCTCATGGTACAACAGATTTTTGCACTGTTTGTCAGTGAGCCGACACATACAAAGAAAACCGAATTCACACATACATATACAGTGTCAAGTGCACTTCTCCTTCTGAAAACGCAGCCACCAGTTCCAATGTTGCTGAAAGGAAAGGTAATATAAAGTGCGAGACTGCATGGAACTGCCACTTATGACTGTAAATGTATGGTCTGCTGATTGCAGAGGTAGTCACATGCTATTTCTAGTCTCTTTTAGAAGCATTACTAAAGAATAAATTAAAATCTATTCATAAGTCACGAATTTCATGCATCCACAGTTTGGCTAAATAACTTGTGAGAAAAAGACATGTTTACCTGGAATAGCAACCTTTTTTCCTGCTGCAAAACTTTCCTTCGAATTAATGAAATAACTTTACAGTGTCATAATGCGTTTCTCGCAACTACTTGCCGGCAGTGGCGAGTTAGTGTTTATATCCGACTCATTGGGCGACAATACTGCCAAACACAAATGCTTCACGAACAGGAGAACACGTCCCTCGCAGAGAATAGCAACCATATATGCCTCTGTGAGACATGATCGCACCTTTGTGGTCAAAATGTACATTAGAACGACATCACCATCTCATTAAAAAAAAAAGCCTCCGTACAAGGCAGCCGCCAACTGCATAATGTGAAATTGCAACTGATGTCCACTTACTGGTGGCCTGTGTTTGAGTCACTTTTGGCAGTTGACTGGGTGCTGAGAAATGCATAACCCTGCAAAACATAGGGTTATGTCAAATGTTGAAAATATATATATGCCGGCATTTCATCAGTTGCAAAACAAACGAGTAAACTAATTAACAACTGTAATGTAAGCAGAGTACACATAAGATAGGCTCTCAACTGTTAATGCATTACGCAAAAAACCTAATGCATAGGAAAGACTATATGTATACACACGAAGCTGACACACAATTTAATTCGCTCTAGGTTTTTCCGTGCAGTATATTCAAATTATTATGTCTCGTGGTTAGAGCAAAATTAGTGTAAATTACGAACTAAATTATCTACCCTGGAAACTTTTCTTCAATATGCACCTGTGCGCGCTTCGAACGAGTAGCGTTGTAAAATTTACGTACATGGCATTTAACATAGTTGCTGAACACGGATTTCCTTTGCCCTGTGTCGTGTACGGTGAGCTACATATATCTGCCCCCCCCCCCTTTTTTGTACTAGCCATACTACGTGCCATTGCACCTATACGCACGTCAATAAACCTCACGACACAGAAATAAAAAAAGCGCCAATCACCCATGCCTGCATGTTGTAGTGGGCCTAACCTAACCAAGCATGGGCTGTTGCTTTTTATAGTAAACACAGGCACCGTGCTCATTGCAAGTATGTATCATGTCGCTAAGCAAATATGCAATTTCATTGTACCACTATTTTTTTATCACATGGATATATCTGTTGAGAGGCAAGACAAAAAGCAGTCACTTCTCAGAACTAATCAGCTTTCCTAAAACACATTTATAACTTTTCAATGACACTTGCTGCTATGTGTTTGTCTCCAGAGAGCATACTTGATTTGACTTTCCAATCAGAGACATTACATAAATATACCATGTTAAGATGACTGCCTGGAGCACGTGAGAATTTTCATCTTCGTGTAACATACTCTATCTTGATTTTGTTGACATTTGGTCAAATGGTACACCCAATATACCCACATACTAGTTTTCTTGTCCAAATAACATGCCAATGTATTTTGATTTTTTGGCATTGGCTCCTCTGCACTACGTGAAGTCGCGCTGCACTGGCTCTTTCACATCCTCGTGTCCTTGCAGCTGCCTTCTTGCGTTATATAAAGCGGGTGCCTGAAAAATATCGTAGGCAAAAGTCAACACAAGGGCATGGTGCAAAACAACATCAAGACAGTAAACGCCATGGCAATAAAAAAGTCTTAGCTCTTAGTCTTCCTAGTGAAATGCATGCAAAACATCCAAATGACTGCAACAGTCAACTGCTAAACTAACTTCAATTTTTAGATTTAAGCAAAAAAACAAATAAACCACAGTTCATCCTTGTTTTTCATGAATGTTAGAATACTCCTGCTAATGAATAGAATATTGGTCATTTTCAGACGTCATAGGTCTGTCATGAGTCTGGTGTATCGCAAACACCACTTGTGACACATCGTAAGCAAGTGCCCAGTGTGCCCCCCTCCCCCGCACCATCCCTGGTTGTGCCACTGCTGAAGCCATAATTTCAGGATTATAGCTGCAAACATGATGCTCAGTAGGGATGAAAATATTGTCCTTCAGCTCAATGGATATATGGATGTGCCTATAAAAAAGGGCAACAAGGCTTGTTATGGCAAGCTTACCCACATTTCAATACTAACAAGTTCACTGCGGCCTGCATCTAAGCTTACTAAAAGGCATGAACTTATTTTCATGCATGAGGTGCGCAGGAGTTCATTTTTGACAGACCCGACTACTGCTGCAGTTTGAAATCTAGCATTTTAGATTCTTGTAGGCATGTAAAAGTTGCAATTAAACCGCAGTTATTAGTTTATTACACCAACCTATTGTTCTGTGTACGACAGACTGGTAACACAGAATTAAAGCAACATTTTATTTTGATATTTTATTTCTCTGCTAAAAATATTCAAGCGATAAACACATCTTGATCTGCCATGCTATAGCAAAATGCACACATTACGCTTGTAACCCCCAGAGGAAGGCTGATTTAGCTGTTCATATGACATAACTCTGACACGCCAACTCATATTAGCAAATGCACAGGCATGTCCAAAACAATAAGCGTACGCAAAGCGCCCCTGCAATTGTAATTCCACACAGCAGCCGTTATGTTCGATGCCGATGCGTAACTAGCTGCTCGACAATTCACCGAGTTCGTAGACATAAGCATCCTTTCAGTTTCGCACCGTGCACGAAAACCGCAACAGGAGACAAAACCACACCTATAATCACACCATTTCAACATGAGCAAAAACAGTTCAGTCTTAGGGATAAACACTGTGAGAGCGATTTAGTGCGCGACGGCGACGAGCGACGGCTTCGAGCGACAAAACGGGCCGTCGCTTGAACAGATGGCTCGGTTCTGGAAATCTAGAAATCGTCGCTCGTCGCCCAGAAGTGCTATGAGCGACTAGCCAATAGCGCGAAGCCGGAACTGGATGTACACACATCGCTCAAATACTACCGATTGTCGCGCGGAAAGAGCAAATGATTAAATTTTTATACGTGCAAGGATAAGGACGTACTGCAAGACCTCCGGAAATATTTTATGCTACTTTTTATAGTAAAATCCATCAACGTAAATTACTAAAGCACGCGTCACGCGTGACTGCAGCCCTCATGCCGGCAACACCGGGGAGGCGTCGCTCAAAATCGTCGCTCGCACGGAGTACGACTTGTAGGCGACGAGCGAACGCGACAGCCATCTCCGTCGCGTCGCTTGTAGCTGCCGCGCGCAAGATCGCTTATATGGGGTTTATACTTTTTTCAGCATAAAACATGGATTCCTCATGCGTTTTCAGTAAGTTCAAGATAACGCGTCCAACTGACCTCTTGCAGCATGCAGCTGAATGCCTGCGGCAAAGTTTCTAACTAGCACTGGTGCTGCACGTAACTTCAGTGGTCGCAGTTTCCCCCTGCGCGAGACACCGTCAAGCGCGCGGTTTATTTATAAAAAAAAAGAAGCATGCTGCCAGCAAAATGACGCCTTCTGTTATGTGATTCCTTAGTTCAACAGCGTTCCGTACACAGTAGACTGCCAAACTGAATAAATTCAAACACACAAAACGCACGCTAATCACGCTCCGCATAGGCTCGGAATCACGGGCTGGTGAACTAACCATATTAAGCGTCCTCTCGCCTGGCGTCTTATTGAACATACCATAGTTCTGGCAGCGTTTGCGATTTTTAAAGCTCTTACGGATAACGGCAAAGTGATAAAATCACATGCAGTTATCGCGACGACTGGCTTTTTCGATTGACATCGAGAGACAGCGCGTACGCGGTAACACTGAACTTAGTGTCACACATTACTTCCCCCCTTTCCTTTGGCTTCTGGATTGGATTGGCGCGGCTCGCTACGTGCTTACGCGCGCTTTCTGAGCGCAGATTGATGTGCGCCTGGTTTCTGCACTAGGCTTTTATACAGTCGCTTTTTCGAGCGCAGATTGGTGTGCGTCTGGTTTGTGCACTGCGCTTTTATACGATCGCTTGTCGCTGCTTTCCTTTTCTCTGGGTTGATTCGGTGCGGCTAGGTGCAGGCGCGCATATTTGGTGTGCGCCTGCGCCTGCTTTCTTGCGCTGGTCTTTGAACACATCGCTCGCTGCTCGCGCTTATATATAAGAAAACGCTGCGCCGCTGGCGTACCGTGTACGTAAGCGCGCAGCAATGCCGGGAAACATTCATACAAAAGCAAAGGGTCAGAACACTGCGCTTTGTTTTTCATTACTTTGTCATGTACCTTCACACTGGGTAGCGCCGAGCGATCGCTTCTAACAAACGCAGAAATGAGTCTTTGCAGCGCGTGTGGCCATTAATTGACTACCCAACACAGCCATGTGAGGTGCGACTCCAGGCGGAGAGGAGGTGGCGCTTCACTTTCTGCATGCCAATAACTTTCCATTTTTTGCGTGTGAACGCCCGTGATCGGGTCCACAAATTTCATGCTGTCTGGTTTAGTTTCCCATTGCAGATTGAGGCTCACTCCGTTAGCATCCGCTAAGTTCGGGATGCCGTTGTATGCGGCCCATTCATCACTGTGGATGGTGGCCCCCGGTTCAACGTTGGCTGCAATAATGGAGCCTACCGTCGCCGCGTCTCGTCTGTCGACCTTGAATAGTCGGAACTGCCCGGTCCATGGTCACGCAGGTCATGCCGAATACCCATGGTCCAAGGTCTGCAATGCCGCCGTGATTTTGCCGGCTCGGCGGAACCTTGTCGCCCGTCATCAGGCGGCCTCGATTGTGTTTTCGCTTGCCGCGAAGGAGGCGTTCATCAATATGCACAATCCTTCGGGGCCACCGAGTGGGTGTCGCGCCAGCAGCTCGTCCCGCACGACCTCATGAGCTATCGCGGGCATTCACACGCAAAAACTAGCAAGTTAATAAACTGAAGCGCCACCTCCTCTCCGCCGGCTGCAGGGTAACGGCACCGCTGCTGGAGTCGCACCTCACATGGCTGTGGTGGGAGTCAATTAATGGCCACACGCGCTGCAAAGACTCATTTCTGCGTTTGTTAGAAGCGACCGCTCGGTGCTACCCAGTGGTAAGGTACATGACAAAGTAATGGAAAACAAGGCGCAGTTTTCTGGCGCGCTTACATACACGGTACGCCCGCGGCGCAGCACTTCCTTAATATAAGCGCTAGCAGCGAGCGATGTGTTCGAAGACCAGCGCAAAAAAAAAAGCAGGCGCACACCAAGTATGCGCGCCTGCACCAAGCCGCACCGAATCAAGCCAGAGAAAAGGAAAGCAGCGACAAGCGATCGTATAAAAGCGCAGTGCACAAACCAGACGCACACCAATCTGCGCTCGAAAAAGCGACTATATAAAAGCCTAGTGCATAAACCAGGCGCACATCAATCTGCGCTCAGAAAAGCGCGCGTAAGCACGTAGTGAGCCGCGCCAATCCAATCCAGAAGCCAAGGAGAGGGGGGAAGTAATGTGTGACACTAAGTTGAGTGTTACCCGCGTACGCCTAGTCCTTTGTCAATCGCGTCGGCTAAGCGCAGCGACGACTTCCTGGCGATAGCATGACATATACGGAGAATGTGCACCTAAGTTAGAATTCACTTACCGTGGAGGATTTGTTGTTATATCCAAGGCATGACGAACGACTGTCGTGTTTTCGTGGCGACGCGAGATGGCTGAAACACGATCTCCCTCGGCTGGCCTTAGCTCGCTGGACGGTTCACCTTTCTCCGGTGCTGTGTTGTTCCGCGATCTTGAGCGCGCGCGCGCGCGGTGGAGCCACTCCGAGTGAAAAAGTAGAGCGCTCGCTACGCGTTCCTTTGAACTGCGGCGGCCTGTTCTCTTAGAAGCAAAACGATGTGTTCTTTGCTCAGCGTGCATGAATGATACATTGCCATGTTCGGGGCCAGCCACCTACGGTTGAAGCAGAAGATTACGCTACGTTTTGTTTTCTATTGCCGCAAGAGTCTCTTTTCTATTGTCGCAAGAGTCTTTTCACTCTCTCTCGCTGAAGGGGAGAGTGAAAAGCACATTTCACTCTCTCCTTGCTGACAGAGTGAACAATGCATTTCACTCTCCTCGACATTTTGCGAGAGTAAAACGACGCTTTGAAGAGTGAACCGGCAGCTTCACTCCTGCGATACCCTTCCTAGTCTTTAGAGTGTAGTATTGCCTAGGCATTGCCCGAGAACTGCAAGGCCTCCATCTCCATTGCAAACCCTCCTACGAACATGAAGCCGTGGCTGGCAGACGACAGCCCACGTCCCGCTCGGTAGAGGGCTTGACCTCCCCGACTGGTCCACCAACTCGGACGGACTTCAGTTGTCGTCAGTAAAGATCGCCAATGTCATAATTTACTAAGAGAGAGCTGGGGGCTTGCCGCCCCATTCGTGAACTAATGGGTATGCCACTGTGACGTCACGTACGCATTACTAAAAGGGCGGGTTTGAGCACTTAGACGAATTTCCTTCGCGAAAACCAGCGCTCTGGGACGCTTGGCGCTCGTGACGCGTGACGCCCCACTGCTCCAGAGCAGTTCCTGAGCCTGTATAGGGTGTCTCAGCCGACTTGCTTCACGCTTAAAGAAATCAACGTGCGCGCTTAGACAACGCCACAAAGTTAGCATTTTTCGCTGTCTTCTTTAGCAACTGAGAGTACTTTTCAACACGGGCTATGATCAATCAATAGTAAATAATTTACAAACCAACATTTGAGGTATCGCTTTAAGCACAAATGGAGAAGTTTAAAACCTGTCGAGAAATGTAGAAATAATTTATTTCCGTGAAGTTATCTGTTGTGGTCGTATTCTTCCAATCTCTAAGGAAAGCGTAAAAGATTTCGAAAACTACCAATTGCGTAGGCGCTTGTTCCTGGCGATATTAGCGCTCTCAAAGACGCTGGCAACGAATAATCCATGCCTCATGTTGACATGCATGCAGCAGCGAGTTTTAAATTTTGTCGGGATGCGTTGTCTGTTGAAACAAGCAGAGCGTTCGCGTAAGCTCGACCAAAATGGGTCTAGTCCTCTCGCCGCGCCATGATTTACTTGTGGCGCTCATGGTCGGGCTCATAGAACAACGAGTCGAATTGAGTCAGCCCGACTGCACGGGATGTGTTGTCCCATCACGCCCCAATTGAAGCACACTTGTATGCGCGAGCATGTCGGTACATCGGTAGTCCGCAGCCAGCAGTGATTAACCGGTCGCGCTGCCGTATGTCTGGCGCCCACGCAGGCTGTCGTAACAATCTCGATTCATCAGGTACGAGTCCTTGTAAACGCTGTCGTGTCGGACTGCCTGAGGGCTACTCCAAACTCGACGGCATTCTCTCGCGCTCCCGTAAACGTCGCCACTGATGCAAATGAAGCGATGAAAAATACACTAAATTGTGCATGGTAATTTTTGTAGATCTCTCTTTCTTTCCGATAAAACGTAACATAAAGCACAAGCAGGTTTTGGCAGCTCGTGGAGATGAATTGGACACGACGTTGTGGCCATCGCCTCTCATTTCAAAGCGAAGGTTTATGTCTTTTCCCTGGTATAGTGTGCTGCTGCTGTCTTGCACGCCGCGTCGAAAGGTGGTTCAGAGCGTGTATATACATAGGAGGACCGTGGCAGAGAGGAAAGGCAACGCGAGAAACTTTTTCGCACCTTTCCGTCGCGTCGCATGTGCACAATGCCGTCTGGAGCTACCTGGAGGTCGCCATACTAGTCTCTTGGCAGCTGTAGTTATCCGTGACTCCCTGCAAAAGCATTGGAGAAAATACAGCAGTTACCTTTCTAGTAACGTGCAGTTCCACATGGGAGGTGGATGAAATGGTAGAGAGGAGGAGGAGAGGAGGCAGAGAATGGATAGAACCCACCTATTCGCGAAACGAGTGCATAACAGCCTTGCCACTCTTCGCTCGCAGTTCCCATGCAGGGGGACAGGGCAGGTGAGGGAAACGTTGACGCAATATAGACACGACAGAGGTTGAGGGAAATCTGAAGGTACGGTGGGCTACGTTCCTGCGAAGCCACTGCTACCTGCCAAGTGTAGCTCAGCGGTGGCTTGCGCAGTCACTAACGATAATATGTGCAATATTACAAAATATTACAAAGTATAGAACATCTGCGTTCCAAGGTCACTGTGTGCAACAAGAATAAACATATCACAATCTAGCACACCCGGAAGCGATTAGGCAGAAAATAAAAAATCATATAGTGGAAGCACCGAGAAACGTTACTGAGATAGAAACATTGCAAAGCGCTGCTTCAGAGTGTTTGCAAATAAATAATGAAGACCAAACTGGACTGCGCCTAATTTAATTCCTCAGTGGAACGTTTGGAAAGCCTGGAATATACTTTTAGCCCCGCTTTCAGTACGAGCACCGCATAGGCTACATGCGCTATTTGGACAAGGCGTTATTAGCAGCAAAACCGTTTACAAGTCCTGTGAAGCTATGGCCAACGTTTCATGTCGCGAACCCACTGTCTACGATACCCGCCGAAACACAGGCTTGCTGAGCCGTACCGGACATCATGCACAGCCATTGAAAATACGGAGGCAGATGAGGCGAGCAATACACACAAACCACGTGATCAAACATAGCGGCGGCCTCGGGATCACCGGGAAAAGCGTGTAGAAAAGCCCACTCACGTGACGCCCTGATGAAATTCCGACGATCGATGAGTGCGCTCTCCGTTATTCTTGCGCGGGGCCTTACCTTTCTGCTGCACACAGGTTCGCCCAATTAACAGTTAGTTTCGTGACTTGCTTTGTGCCACTGTGGTTTATCACCGCCATTACAAGTGACCATATACCCTGCCGGTCGCAAAGCCCGAAAGCGGTCTTCAACGTTTTGGAACAGGCCACGCACACTGCAGCGAACAACCCGCTGCTAAGAGTCGGTGACATCACCGTAGCCTACCCCCTGTGGGCCACACCCATGCCAACTGCAGTGGAAGCCTGCTTCACAAACGTATTGAGGACGTGGACCTCACACCCTCACTGGTCCCAAGAACAGCGACAGGCTCGACGCAAGTGTTACAAGGGACACCATTACCGACCCGACACTGCTAGCCACCACCCTTCATTGGCTGAAATACAAGGCCAGGATTACACGGCGAATGCGGGAGATGGAAATTCAAGACGATGGGCAAAACGTGAACAAGGTGAATGCAGTCAGCCAACAGTATTCCCCCGTAATAAAAGCATGTTGTCACCCTAGGTGCAAAACCTGCAGACACCTTCAAAGTGACATTAAAATTAAAAGCACCGCAAATAGTTATACACATGAAGTCAAATATAGCTTCCCTTGTATAAGTTCGGATGTGATTTATATACTTGAATGTTCCTTCTGTAAGAAACAATATATCGGTGAAAGAGGACACTCAATGAACGTCAGATTAAACGAACATTGCGCGGACACAGCTAAAGAGCTTTCCAAAGCCGTCGCGCAGCATTTCAACCAACCAGATCATAACTTTGATGAACTTAAACTCTACATCTTACAGTCAAATTTCCGTTCTGATTGAGAAAGAAAATACAGAGAATCATACCTTATCCATAAGTTCAAGACATTGCAATCAATAGGCATAAACGTTTCAAAGGGTGCTTTAGAATCTATTCGCTATGCTAAACTTCAAGCTATAGGCAACAACACTTTGTTTGATTTCTTGGCGTATCCCCCCTTTCTTTTTTTTTTCAGCCGGCGTGTCAGACGCCCTTGACACGCCCGTTAACACGCGTGCGTTGACAAACCGGGGTGGCCCTGGCTTTGGCCTCGTGCACAGTGTTCCTTTACTCTCAATTCTACACGCTAACATACCTTCCTTCGTTTCGGCACCCTCTCACCTCACACCCTCTCCCCTTTAGAAGAACCCCACCTGTATATATTTTGGCGAGGAAAGCGTGCGTCGCCTTGAAGAAGACAAGTCCACTTGTCGAAACGTTGCTCCTGCATTCACCTTGTTCACGTTTTGCTCAAGGCCAGGATTGGCACTCTTCGCCTCACGGACTGGGCTAAACTGAGGGAGACAAGCACACAACAACCTAGAAACGAAGACAGCCAGCATCACTTCCCCATCCGGTTTTGAATCACCCAACTCTATCAGAAGGTGAAGGCGCACACCAAGACGCTACAAACGTCCACCACCGCTCCGTGCATCGACGCCAGCTTGTACATGTGTGAAGCCCTGCAGAGCATGCTGAAGCGGTTTAAAAGCCCATTGAATCGCTAACTCACCCTATTGAGAAATTTTATTTGGATTCATACAGGATTGTGCAGGTTTAAAATGGGCTTTACATGGTCCAGTTTGCAAACAATTTGGTACAAACAGCAACCATTTACGTGCAAACAGGTCTGCACCGGATTCTGTTTGGCTCGCAAACAGGTTTAAACTGGGCCCTCTGACATATAAACAGGTCTAAACAGGAGCCGTTTTTGATAAGTAAACTGGTTACTACTGGACACCGGCAACAAATGGGTCTAAACAAGGACCCGTTTGGCCAGCAAACTGGTTTAAACAGGCCTCTCCTACACAGAAATGGGCCTAAACAGTGGCCCTGTTTGGTAATTAAACTAACTCATACTGGTCCCACTGGCACCAAACAGGTCTATACAGGGCCTGTATGGCACAAAACCTCGGTCAAACTGGACCTTTGTAACAGCGGTACTGGATGAAATTATATCAAGTTTAGGAACTTTTGTCTGACTGCCGAGACATTTTTAACACCTAGTAAGTAGTCCACAGGGACAATTTTTTTAGCTGTATAGAAATTGTGTGACCAATATCTGGCATTATGGCTTTCAATAAAGCTACATGCTAGAATGCACACAGATACATGCACGAAACCCTCTTGCAAGCAATCTCCTTGATTAACATGTGTACATTTTATATAAATCATCAGTGCAGAAACGTTCATTTGCAATCAGATAGAGCAAAACCTCGTTAAGCTGTATAGCTCCATGCAATTAAACAGTAGCAATACAACCTGAAACTGTGACATCTAATGCTACCATTGAACTTTACGCATTTTGTGACCACCTAAATCGTAGTGATTTATCTCGTACCGCTAGGTTACCGTACAGATCTTCCTTTCTTACTGCGAGATTTTCAGGATGTACTGCAGGTTCAACTGCAATTATTATTCTTATTAAAAGCACAATGTATAGCTAGCACCTGAAATAGAGACAACAAATTTGCAGACATGACCAGGGCCAGCCCCATTCTGGCTCAGCGTGGCTTTGGTACGCAATTTCAAAAAGTGTTGTTTATAGGGATCGACGTATCTGGACGTCGAAGAGGCATTAAAGCTTAGCCACAAAAGTTTTTTGTCAGCAGACCCTTCTTGCTTGAAAAAAACGAAAATATTTGCTATTCGCACAGGCGAGATCCTTCTTTGTAGAATTGGGTCCCTGTCAAGGTTTAAGAACCGCTACTGCCTCAGGGCGAGAGTGATGTACAGAGAAGGCACTGCAGCAGACACACTTGCTGCAGAGGATTGGAAGCACTGGCAACTTCGCGAGTTCTTGGAAAACTATCCCACCAAGGACATATCTATTATGGGCCGATCTGCCCTGTACCACAAGCTACAGCCTGAAAGTTGTATAGGCCCCACGCTGGCGAGACAGAATTCCTGTGTCTTTGGTTGTCAACATGACAGGAAGTGACTACCCGCCACTCTTGGTAATAGGAAAGTCTGGCAAGCCAATATGCTCGAAGGGTAGCCGACTGCCATCGGCATGCTGTATCGCAGGAAGAAAGCATGGATGGCGACCAAGCTATATGATGAATATGCGAGGAACCTGGATCGCATTAGTGCTGGGAAGAAACATCCGTTTCGTGGTAGGCATTGTGTCATCACACGTTGAAGTGCAAAACCTCTCAGCCATAAAGATAGTCTTTCTGACTCCCAAAACAACCACTGTTACACTGCCTTCGATCCAGGGTGTCATCTGCACTGTGAAGCAAAACTACCAAAAGAACCTGCTGTGTAGCATCCTGCTTGCGATGGAACAAGGGAAATCCTACTCTATTGACTTCTCGGAGCCTTGCATCCAATTGCTCACTTACTAGTGGTAGCAAGGAGAGCAACAGCCGTGCAACCAGCTTTATGCGTACCAAGTTTGACTCATGTACGGGTGATGCTTGCTACGTGCGACACAGGGTGACGTTGAGGACGATCGACGCTTGTACCAGCCTCCTAGCGGAGGTTTTGGAGCAGCAAGGGGCAGCAAGCAACATCCCATTCTGTGCATTCCGTGACATTGACAGCAACATTGCAACGTGTCCAGACTTAACTGACGACCCTGTTGGCATTGTTGCACCCCAACCATCGCTGGGAGTATGCCCCAACGACGAGACAGATGCAATGTTAAATGTGCCATGCCCAAGAGTTTCGGATGCTGCAAAGGCACTGGATGTAACGCGCCTGTTTGCGATGAAAGGAGAGTGGATGGAAAAGCTGACACCCGTGTAAAACAAATTTGAGGCTGCAGTTGTCTTGTCCAGGCTGCTAAAGTGTCACATTTTTTCACTGCACTTGAGAACAAAAGCAACTTCGGATGCTTTTTTCACTGAGCAGTGCATCTGAACTTTTTTAAGTACGTCGCTGGCAAATTTCTTGTCACCTGCTAAGCCGTACTACCAGTTTGTGCATATTTTTTCTTCATCCCTGCCAGGTACGGTTTTACAAGGTATCATCTTACATATGTAAGCTCTGATAAACATACAGGGCCATCCGCTATAAAACGAAACTTGCGAGTGCCCCTACACTTTGGGTACGGCAAAATCGGCCACTAGAACTAATTATGCAGGTGCATTGAGCCAGAGGCAGCGCGTCTAGCGTGTCATCTGCTACTTTGCCAGCCTGTGCACAGCCTCGCGTGATAATGGCATCGAAGATTTTTCTTGCATAGCAGTGCCCAAGCGCCACTCTTTCATATCGCTCTACATAAAGCTCTGAGTGTTTTGAAATAGCAAAGAAGTGGTCCGAGACTTATTTTCAATAGAAGTGTGCTGCCAAGCACTGAAGCAATTGCTTCAAGGCTTGACACAGTTTCGCGTGTGCGAGAACAGTAGGAGATGAGAAGCCGCGAACCCCGCCTTTGGCTCTCAAGGTGAATATGTAAGCAGTTTGTCCAATGGCCGCATCTGGCGCTTCTCGGAGCGCGGCCACGTGCATTTTCCCTAAAAGTAGATTATTTTGTGCATCATTTACAGCCATTCTTTCTCCCTTCCACATGAGCAACACCCTGCAATACTGAAATGCTCATACATTTTTCAATTTCTTCCACAAAACAGTGCATAACAATCTACAATAGCATAATACATCTTTCATTCTCTGGAAACTAAAGATCTTAAAAACAACCGGAGTCACTTGCAAATTATGTGTACAAATAAAAGCAGCAGAAGGCACTTTTTATACAAATGTGAGTTTTCAGATAAAGCATGAATGAACTCTTTTGTTCCGTACCTGTAGGTTGAACAATTTTGCAAGAATCAGTATGTATTTCTAACACATTTTGATCATGAGTGAACCCATAGCCATAAAAGCTAATAGGGCTCAAGGATATAAACAAAACAATATGATAAGCAGTAGTTTCATATTTCAACAGGAAAACAACACAATAAAAGTATGTTAAAATGGCAAACATTCGTAAAGCACATATGATACTGTTTTTCAAACGCAACTTTCTGTGAGAATTTAAGAAATTTATAAAACAAAAATTAAAATTACTCAATTTTTAGATCACTTCGCACTCAATTGCAGGTAAACTCTTCCGTAAATTCGAACAATATTCTGTCATTTGTCTCTCTGGCACAAGGTACATTCAAACAAATATTACCTTCAGCCCATCTGCTACACACTGTGAGCATAAGTATAGTAATGGACAATAGTTAATTGTCCATGATTAACCTATGTTATGTGCTATGCTGCTTTGCAGTGTAAATTACGTCTAAAAGAAGCACACAAATATACTAGAATAGAGACTGGCTTATTTATTTATTTACAATACCCCTAAAGGCCCTCTAAGGAGGGTATTACATAGGAGGGGGGGGGGAGGACTACAAGAAAAAACAAGTGTACATTCCGGTACAACATACATAAAAAGGAAAACATTTACAAGAGATTTTTACCGCTCAACAAGGCAGTGTAGTTATCATATTCAACCAAAAACAAAAAACAACGTACATAAAAACATCAGGAGCAAGCAACAACTCACAAAGCATCAAAAATGTCAGGGAAACACACTTAATAAGAAAACAACATTTTTAAGATCACGCCACAGTAGTGCAAATATTTCCTTAAATTTGGCTATGTCAGTTTCCATGGCTTTGTATGAGGGTAAATCGTTCCAATCGATGACAGTGAGTGCTACGAAGGATTGAGCGAAAATTAATGACCCACACAAAATGCGTTTCACTTTGTTAGGGTGATCGCAGCGAGAAAAGACAATCGGCGGTAATTGAAAAAAAGAATCATGAAGTGAGGAGTGGTGGAAAACTTTATGAAATAGTGATAAGCGACGATGTTTTCGGCAAAGATTCAAGGATTGCAAATCTGCACGTTTCTTTAAAGATGTAACGCTGGTGAATGTTGAATAATCTCAAAAAATAAATCGAGCAGCACGGTTCCGCAGGGCTTCAAGGTTAGAGGCTAGATATACCTGATGGAGATCCCAAATTGCCGCAGCATATTCAATTTTCGGGCGAATGATTGTGATATATGCCTGTTTTCGTACGAGTGGTGGCGCTTGCTTGAGGGTTCGTTTAAGTATTCCAAGAGTACGGTTAGCAGCTGGCAGGGTTAAATTGATATGGTGATGCCATGTTAGGTCAGACTGGAAATAAAGGCCAAGCTATTTGTAGGAAGTGGAAGACTCAATCGTGCTGTTATTTATGAAGTAAGTGTTTTCAATTCGAGGCTTTCGGCCGTTAACTGTCATTAAATTGCTTTTAGAGATATTAAGCGACATTAGCCATTTGGAGCCCCATAAGATAACTGCATCAAGGTCAGATTGCAAGCATTGACGATCGATATCAGAGTAAATTGTGCGGTAAATTACGACATCATCGGCAAAGAGACGAACCCGGGACGTTACGCAAGAAGGAAGATTGTTAATGTAGATGTAGCTTAAGTTGACATATATCACCTGCTTCTTTCTAAAGTAAAAAGAAACCTAATTCGTTTTGTGAAAATTTTTCATTATTCAGAAACCATGACAGAACACTGTTCAGTTTCTCATAGACAATAGTTTCTACTTCTGTAATGTTATCGCCAACAAAAATCAGTGTGGTGTTTTCTACGTGCATTGAGGTTTCCGGACTCCTTAGTATCGAAAGGAAATCATTCATTTATAGCATAAACAAGAGACGTCCAAGTAGGTAGCGCAAAGCTAGTTTTGATATGGCCGCAAATGCACAACATAAATCTTTTAGCTTGAAGAAAGAGTAGAAAATACAGGTGAAGTACCAATAAATGTCCCAGATCACTCAACTCTGCAACTCAAGAAACAGTATTCCCAATTTACACAATAGACAACATGTGGAAAAATTGACACATAAATATATATCTGTATATTATAACTGGAAAAGGCCAAGATTAATTGTATAGTTGTAGGAAATACAGAATGGGGCACATATTGCACATCATCATAATCATCAGCCTATTTTATGTCCACTGCAGGACGAAGGCCTCTCCCTGCGATTTCCAATCACCCCTGCCCAGCGCCAACCGATTCGAACTAGCAGCTGCAAATTTCCTAATTTAATCGAACCACCTAGGCTTCCACAGTCCTCTACTAAGCTTCCCTTCTCTTTGTATTCATTCTGTCACCCTAACGGTCCAACGGTTATCTAATCTGTGCATTACATGACCTGCCGAGCGCCATTTGTTTCTTTTATTGTCAATTAGAAAATCGTCTGTACCGATTTGCTCTCTGATCCAAATCGCTCTCTTTCTGTCTGTTAAAGGTATACCTAACATTCTTCGTTCGATCGCTCTTTCAGCGGTTCTTCACTTGTTCTCAAGCTTCTTTGTCAGTCTTCAAGTCTCGGCCCCATATGTCAGCAACGGAAAAATTCACTGATTGTACACTTTCCTTTTCAATGATAACGGTAAGCTTCCAGTCAAGAGCTCACGACGTCTGCCATATGTGATACAACCCATTTTTATTCTTCTGGTAATTTCCTTCTCATGATCAGGGTTTCGTGTGAATAATTGGCCTACGTAAACGTACTCCTTCACCGACTCTAAAGGCTGACTGGCGATCCTGAACTCTCGTTCCCTTGCGCGATTATTCATCATTATCGTTGTCTTCTGCATAATAATCTTCAGCCCCACTCTTACACTGTCCCTGTTAAGGTCCTCAATCATTTGTTGTAACTGGTATGCAGTGTTGCTGAATAGAACAACGTCATCGGCAAACCGAAGGTTACTGAGGTATTCGCCATCGATCCTTACTCCTAAGCGTTCCCAGTTTAATAGCTTGAATACTTCTTCCAAGCACGCAGTGACCAGCATTGGAGACATTGTGCCTCCTTGCCTGACCCCTTTCTTCATAGGCACTTTCCGACTTTTCATGTGTAGAATTAACGGGGTTGCGAAATCTTTGTAGGTATTTTCCAAGGCATTTACGTAAGCTGTCTTTACTCCTCGATTACACAATGCCTCTATGACTGCTCGTATCTCTACTGAATCGAATGCCTTTTCGTAATCTATGAAAACGATATAGAGAGGCTGATTGTACTCTTCTGATTTCTCAATTACCTTATTGATGGCATGGATATGATTCATTTTAGAGTATCCCTTCCTGAAACCTGCCTGTTCCCTTGGTTCACTAAAGTACAGTCCTACCGGTATCTTTTGCAGATTACCCTGGTGAATACATTATATAGTACTGGGAGTAAGCTTATGGACCTATATTTTTCAATTCTTTAACGTTTCTCTTTTTGGTATTAGTATAATGTTTGCAGTCTTCGAGTTTTCTGGGGCCCTTATAGCATCTCTCCTCTAGCGTTACTCGAATCGACGCCGTAGTTTCCAATTGCTTGTTCACCATCCTGCTGAAGTCGCCCATTACTACACTATACTGAGTTTGCACTTTTCTCATACCTAATTCCCCATCTCTATAAAACTGATCTGCTTCCTCATCAACGTGACTGGATGTTGGACAATAAGCTTCTACTACCTTTAATCTATACCTCTTAATAAATTTGATTGCGACTGGTGCTACCCTCTCATTATAGCTGTATAATTCCTTAATGTTGCCAGAGTCGTATGTCGAGCCGTCGTATGAGAGTATGTCGTTATGGATTAGGAATCCCACCCCGTATTGCTTCTTGTCTGGGAGAACTCTATAGCAGAGGACATGGCCATTATTGAGCAATGTATGAGCCTCACCAGTTCTTCTAATCTCACGAAGGCCAATGATATACCGAACAATGTCTGATAGTTCCTCAAAGGGTCCTACTAAGCTAGCCTCACTTCAGAGGGTTCGGGTGTTAAACGTTGTCATGGTCAGTTTCTATTGGTGGCCTGTCCGGACCCAGAGATTCTTAGCACCCTCTTCTGCGTTGCAGTTCTGACCACCGCCTTGGTTAGATTCTCCGCACGTGCTCAGGACTGAGGGCCGTGGATTAATTGTAGATATCATCAGGGAGGTTGTGGCCGAATACTGCACCAGGAAGGCCAATTCCTGCTCTGTTGAGGGAATGTCCTTGTTCAAGCTTAGTGGACCTTCCTAATTTGGTTGCACCTCGATTTGTATAGCCCCACTCGCTCTCGGCATCTTTCGCCGGTGCCAGGCGTCACTCCAAGCCTGCAGATGTATAGCATCACATGACCGGAATCTGCAAGTTTCAATGTTCATGACGGCTAAATTGCATTTGAAAAAAAAGCAAAACACGTACCATACAAGAAAATTTGCATGGCATAAATATTATAAAAAGAATATAGCACCATCTTTTCTTTCCTAGTAGGAATAAAAGCACCCTGTTGAACTTAAGTGATACTGTCTAAAAGTGAGGATAGCTTGCAAGAGTCAAATGTCTTTGTAAATTTGCCGCTATTTTCAGCCAGTTCAAGACTGTGGGCCCCAAGCAGTAATGAATGCAGCATAGCAATGTATGCACTCTAAAAGTTTCAAGATTTGCAAGATTTTAACACCTCCTTCAGGATAACACCCATCCCTCAATCATGTGATCAGTCTAAATTTTAAAGCATATAATTTTGATGCAAAGGCGTCAACTGACCCATTGAGTGAAAAAAGCCAGCGTCTTGTCATCTGTAGCAGCTAACCGGCAATTCCCGTTGGCTGCCATGCCACGAGCGGGTCTCAACGGAGTTTCCATTGGCTGCAACGCCATATCACAAGCGCGTCTCAACGGAGTAGAGCAGGTAAAAGTCAATTCCTGTAGCTGCGATAGCGTGCAAGGTGTTGTGTGAGGGGAGAGAGCAGCGCTGCGATGCCTTATCACCCTCGTCGTCCGAAGCCTGTGTTATCCGTGCGTTCCTTGTCCCTGCAAGCTATCGCTTGCGTACTAACTGCGCCTCGGTAAGGTGAAAGTAAAACAAGGAAAGCATCTCAACGCGCTTACTTGCCCGCGAGGAGTTCATAACTCAAAGGACCGCTCTGTAGCGATCAACAAGACATTATAATGCTTTCGTATTCGCAACTCATAAGAAGTACTTAAGTGTCTTCGGAATTTTCCTGAAAAGTTTTGAGGATACTTGCTTAGTTTTAGATCTTGTTCATAAGTTGATGCAGTGCGAAATGAGATCACCAATCATTTCGTATAGTTCAAACTAGTTGAAAGCTTTACTTATGCAAGTAACTGCTCGTGCAACAACACCCCTAAGCTTAGTATTATGTACTCCGTCAAGTAAAACTTAGCTATTCCCAGTCACCTGTATTCATAGAAAGAAGTTTTACTTATGTTCCAAGGGACCCATTGGCACCTAAAATGTTTCACAAGCACACCTTGCACATCTTGAACACAAGTAAAAGTCTTCGCTATACTTAAAGTAGTCACAAAAGTAGGCTCACGACTTCCTTAAAAAAATTGTCTATTATTCAAGGGCCTTCTGTTTTGAACTGCAAATAGAAAGCCTACCATTCATTGATTGATTTGTAGCGTTTATTGGCGCAAGGGCCAGATGTGGCCAAAGAGTGCCAAGCCGATGATTCGTGCTTCTCAATGATATATGAGTGTTAATTGCGGGGAGTATATGAAACACGGCTGTACAGAGGCCTAAAAATATTCGCTAGCAAGTGCAAAATATACATGCGGTGCAATGTGGCTGCAAAAGGGCCTCAAGGTTATTCGCTCTGAAGTGCGTAAAATACAAGTATATACATATTAAAAAATGACAGTGATCGATCGTGTCTGCGATAATAGATGTTTCACGAGATATGGATGGTCAGCAAAATATGTAATGGCTGTTGCACTAGTGCCTCAGCAAGGCCTTGAAAGCAAGGGCTGGGAGGCACGTGCTCTATAAAATGGTTTCATTGCAGCTACGACCTCTAGGTGGAGGCCGTGCTACAAGTAGCCTGGCCAAATTACATCTAAGGTGTCTGTTTCAGTTAAAAAGTTTAATACTGTTTGAAAACTAAAAAGGGGTTCATTGCTCAGAAAGAGTGCTGGGTGTAACGGTATGTGTTGGAGATAAGCGGAGGGGAAGTACTTTTTCCTTTCTGCCTCTATTGCAATGCATTGTATAAGAACATGAATAACTGTAAGCCTGTTGCCACATTTGGCACATGTCGGAGGTTCGCTTCCAGTCAAAAGGTAGGAGTGAGTGGCGTAAGTATGTCCTATTTTTATTCTACAAAGAAGCACTTCCTTATGTCTTGCTGTTCTTTTAGATATCCCGTTCCCTAATTTTGGTTTGATAACGTGTAGCTTATTTACTACTGCATTATCCCATTGGTCCTGCCAGTGCTTCCTCAGTTTGTGGCGTAAGAATTAAGGGCTTAAGTTCTGTTGCTGGTATGGGTTTATTCATATCTGTTTCAATAAAGGCGACTGACGTTGCATTTTTAGTCAGCATCTACATTACCTTTTATGCCCCTATGGTCAGGTACCCAACATAGAACGATGTTTTGGTTGTACATTAAGGCTAAGCATAGTTGCGTGTATAGTTCATTAAAAACAGCGTTTTTATGTATTCGAACACTCATTAAGGCCCTTTCTACGCTTAATGAATCTGTTAAGATGATGGTCTCATTGAGATTTGTTTGTCCGATGTGCTTTACAAGTGAGAGTATCGCATACGCTTAAGCCGTAAAAATACTTGTGTTGGGGTTTAGAGTACCGGAGGTGGAAAAAAATGGCCCAAGAGCTGCATACATGACACAAGCAGATGATTTAGAAGCATCTGTATAAAACTCGGCACAGCAGTACTTCGCTTGGAGTTCGACGAAGTGTGATCGTATCTGTGCCTCAGGTGCATGTTTTGTTATTTCGACAAAAGAGATATCGCACTCCATGGTCTGCCATTCCCAAGGCAGTGGAAGGCGAGTGGGAGGCACTAGAATATTTTCTGGGAGATGGATGTCTGTTTCTTCAGCCATTTCTTCCAAGCGTAGGCTCAAACGAGTTCTAATATGTGAGCGGTTACTGTAAAGTCTGACAACGGACAGGTCACTAACGATGAAATGACATGGATGTTTGGTGTCTGATTTTACTTTAGTGTAGTATGAAAAACTTAAGAATGTTCTGCGTAGACGTAAGGGCCATTCATTAGACTCAACGTAGAGACTTTCAACAGGGCTCGTTCTAAAGGCGCCTGGTGCCAGTCGTATACCGAGGTTGTGGACTGGGTCGAGAATCTTTAGCGCACTCTCTGTTGCGGACTGGTACACCACGGCTCCGTAGTCGAGGCGTGATTGTACGAGACTCTTATACAGGCTAAGCTGACACTTCCTGTCACTGCGCCATGTTGTTCGAGAGAGCAGCTTGAGGAGGTCCACGGTCTTCAGACACATTTGTTTAAGGTATTTTAAGTGGGGAATGAAGTTAAGTTTTGTGTCCAGGATAACATTTAAGAAATTGTGTTCAAGGCTGATAGTTAGTATTTCTCTATTAAGGTTAATATCTGGTTGTGGTAGTACATCTCTCTTGTTTGAGAACAGGACACATGTGCTTTTTTGAGGGTTCAATCTAAAACCATACTCGTCCGCCCACTTTGAGAATCTATTCAAGCCAAGCTGTAGCTGCCTCTCGCAAATGCTAAGATTGCACGACGTGAACCCAATCTGTACATCGTCCACATAGACGGAGTAGGAGAGTGTGCGAGGTAATATGGTGTGGCGGGAGTTCATTTTAACAATAAATAGCGTACAGCTCAGTACTCCACCCGGCGGCACCCTGTGGCTCTCGACATTATTCACGCCTATGCCACGGAAACGGGTTTACACACTGCCCCTGACAAAACAGAGTTTGTCTTCATTCATGGTAGCAGGTCTACCTTTGGCAAGCAGGAAGAAAAGCAGTCTTTTAAACTGTACATCGGTGACCAACCCATCACACGAAAATCTTCTATCCGAATACTCGGTATGCACCTAGACGAGAACTGCACAGCGAACATTTGGTTCCAATACGTTACGAAGACCAGCAAACAAATCCTGCATGCTCTACGCAGAATCTCTACCCGCACCCGTGGAGTAAACGAACGTGAAATGCGGCAGTTCGCTCAAGCTTTTCTTGTCTCCCGTATCATGTACGGGCTGCCGTATCATCCAGTCAACCGCACACAGATGCACGTGCTCGACCGGTTACTTAACGAAGCCAAACGCATTGTAACTGCACTCCCAAGGTACACAAGCCTCGAAGCGCTTAAAAGTTGTAGCAAACTCAACAACCTGTCCGAGCTCGTAGACATGCACATCTACACACAAGAGACGAGACTTCGCGCCACAAAAGCCGGGCGACACACGCTCATGCTCCTCTGGTATGACGTCCACAAAATGCCGATTTTGCCCAACAACACGCCGCCGTGGGAAATCACGGCTCTCACCGATGGCAGGCCACTTCCTCTCAATATGGACCCTACTCAGCGAATGCGGCGCCTTGCATATGCCAAGAGGCATGCTAAGGCTACGAGTTCACTCTCCTTGACTGAATGCATCGTATACACGGACGCTGCACTGCCTGCAGACGACGTTAGTAACACCTGTTATGCGACTGCGTGGTACGACCAGACAAATGAAAATCAGAACCGCCGCCGTCATATATCAGCAGAAGCAATGTCCAGCACCCGCGCTGAGCTAATGGCCATCCTAGATTATTGGAGTGGGCCCTCGCAACTTCGTCTCAAACTGACCCTGTTCACCATCCTGTGTACACAGATTCCCAGGCTGCCCATCGGGCATGTGCTAATATTATTTACACAGATCCCGTACTGCAGAATATCCGGCACCAAGCACGCCTGCTCCGCGAATGCGGTCACGATGTTACCATTCACTGGGTCCCTGCGCACTGCGGTATCCCCGGAAACGGGAAGGCTCATAGACTGGCGCGCGCTCATCTCTCTACCGCGCTAGCCAGAGCCTCCGATAATCCTTATCCTCTCCTAGCTACCACACCTGAGGTAGCAGACCCAATGGCAGACAAGCATGCGACCGAACAACGACGTGCCGCCTACCTCGCAGCAGTGGGCAATCCACTCTATACCCTCACTTCCACCGAAGGTATTCACACGGCGAGAGTCAGTCTTGCTTCGGAGAATCCAGACAAGCATCCTCCTTACTCCTCACTTGTTGAACCGTTTCCACAAGGGTGGCACACCACCACCCGCAAGTGGGTTCTGTTCCATGTGCACATGTCGTGCTGATCTAAACCACCTTTGTTGGGAGTGCCCCCTCTACATCCCACCAAGGCTTCGTGCCCTGGCCACCATACAGCGGGGACCCTGGCCTTCTTCTCTCCGGACTTGGGCTTGCCCGGATACCACGTCTCCGGACCACGCCATCGTGGCGAGCACTGCTGCTGTTCCTTCAGGACCCTGCAGCACCACCCGTCGGCGATCGACTCCGCGACAGCCACAAGTGTCATGCCGCCCCACTTAGCTGCCTCCGGGACGTTCATTAATAAAACGGAGGGAGCCTTACCCTTCTTCTTTTCCAATAACACCCCTCCTCTTTCCACCGCAGCGTCTTCGACGCATTTTAATGTGGAATAAAACGTGGTTTCATTCATTCATTCCACCCTGCGGTACTCCTGTTTCCTGTATGAATGGTCGAGACTGCACGTTGCCAACTCTAACACGAAATGTCCTGTCAGAGAGATAACTTTCAATTATTATCAGCACGTTGCCGCGAATGCCCATTGCAGAAAGATCCCGAAGGATCCCAAAGCGCCACGTAGTATCATACGCCTTCTCCATGTCAAGAAACGCTGATAATACAAGGTGTTTGTGGACAAAGGCATCCCTGATGTACATTTCCATGCGCACATGCTGATCTGTCGTCGATCTGCCTTCTCTGAAAACACACTGATATGGGTCTAATTACTTGTTTATTTCTAGATAGTGGACCAGGCGGCTCTTTACCATCTTCTCAAAAACTTTGCATAAGCTGCTCATCAATGCTATAGGCCTATAACTATTTGCCAAAGAAGGGTCCTTACCCTGTTTCAAAATGGGAATTATAATGACCTCTTTCCGAGTAGAGGGAATGTGGCCGGAAGACCATATAGAATTGTAGAGACAAAGAAGGGTTTTTTGTGTTTCAGACGGCAAGTGTTTGAGCATTTCATATAGGATGCGGTCAGAACCTGGGGCAGACTTGTTACAGCTGTTTAGTGCTGCCTGAAGCTCTGCCATGCAAAAACGTCTATTGTATGCCTCGCATTTTGTGTTTTTCCGTTCTGATGGTTGTCCTATTTGCCTTTCGTACCTTTGGAATGTTTCGGAGTAGTGCGACGAGCTGGATATCTGTTCGAAATGTGCGCCTAGAAAGTTCGCCTGATCTTCCATGCTGTCGCTTCGAGTATTCAGCACGGGCAGTGCGTAAGGCTGTCGACCCTTTATTCTCTTCACTCTATTCCAGACCTTTGTCTCATCAGTGTAAGAGTTAATTCCCGATATATACTTTCTCCAACTCTCTCTTCTAGATTGTCGCCACGTTCTCCGACCCTGGGATTTGACCTTCTTGAAATTGACGAGATTTTCTGCTGTCGGAGAATCCCGAAGTAAACCCCATGCCTTGTTCTGCTTCTTCCGCCCTATTCGACACTCATCCTTCCACCACGGAAGACGGCGTTTTGTGGACAATTCATTTGTTACAGGGATACATTTGGAGGAAATGTCAAGGAGAAAAACCGTTAAATATTTAACCGCAGCGTCTATGCTTAAAGGACACATGTCGTCCCAGGATACAGAAGCAAGATTTTTGAACTTTTCGCAGTCAGCTGAGTCAGTTTTCCTGCGAGGTAATTGTGGAGGACATTCATTAGACATTGGCGTGCATTGAACCACAGGAAAATGGTCACTTCAATAAGGGTTTTGATTAACTTTCCATTTAAAGTAAGCTAGAAGAGTAGGAGACGCAATGCTAAGATCTATTGAGGAGTATATTTTGTTTGCCCGATTATTATACGTGGGCTCCTTCCCATTCAAAAGACATGCACCTGAAGAAAAAGGGAACTGTTCAATCAAGCGACCTCTCGCGTCGCAGCGCGAGTCGCCCCATAGGTTGCTGTGTGCATTTAAATCTCCAAGCACAAGATATGGTTCAGGTAACTGATCTATTAATGTTTAGAATTCTTCTTTGTGAAGCGGAAAATGCGTCGGTATATATAAAGAGTAGATGCTTATCAGTTTATTTAAAAATACAGCTCGAACGGCCACTGCCTCAAGGGCTGTTTGTAGCTGTAAATGTTGACAGGCTATAGATTTGTCAGCTATGATGGCTACGCCACCGGATGACGCGAGGGCATTATCGCGATCCTTCCGAAAAATGACAGTGGCGAAGGAAGTGTTTATGTTTAGATTTCAGATGGGGTCTTTGGACACACAGCACTTTTGGAGTTAGTTCATTAACGATTTCTTAGACATCATCGAGGTTGCAAAGTAGGCCTCTGATATTTCACTGAGTAATCACTGTATTCACATTAAAATAAATGTTGTGCTATGTGCCAAAGAGAATCAACTTGGTTTAGCTTACAGTGCCCTTTTGGAGTCCTATAATTGGAGTTTTGTATTTCCTGGAGCGGCCGGCAAAATCGCCCTGCTCCTTAGGCGTCAACTGCGCCTTCTGACTGGGTGTTGTGTCCATGGCCTCTTGCGAGCGGTGTGTTTTCCGTGAAGGTCTTGTCTCGGAAGACATGGCCTTGGAGCCCACCGTCCTGGTGGTTGATGGGCTTGTCTTGACCTCTGAGCTGCGCTGACTGGTGCCAGCACTAGCAGAGGCCTCCGCTGTAGTCAAGTTCGGGAGAGGTAGGGCAGCCTTCGCTGCTCCGACCATGGGGGCGGGTGGCGTTGCCGCACGCTCGCTACGCGTGGCGCTGGCGTCCACCAAGTGTCGTTGTGGTACTGCCCTCCGACGTACCACTTCGGCGAAAGATGCGCTCTGTGCAAATGCTGGTGAGATGCGTTGCCTTGCTTTTCTGGAAGTTATGTTCTCCTTTACCTTTATTGCAATGATTTCTTTTTCTTTCTTCCAGACTGCACATGATCGAGAATATGCAGGGTGGCCACCATTACAATTGCTAAAACGGGGCCCAGCCTTACAGTCATCTGCAGAGTGATCAGTGATGCCACATTTCACACACGTTAGCCACCCTCGGCAGCTCTGGGAAGCGTGACCAAACCTCAGGCATTTAAAACCACGTCGCGGGTTTGGGATGTACGGTCGTACTCCAATTTTGGTATATCCTGTTTCTAATGTGTCTGGTAACGTGCTAGAGCCAAAGGTAACTATCAGGTGCTTACTTGGCAGCTCCTTGTTGTCACATCTGATCTTTATTCTTTGTACACTTATTACGTTTTCACCCTTCTATCCTTCCAGGAGCTCTTCTTTGGTCAAGTCCATCAAGTCAATGTCAGAAATTACGCCTTTGGCCGTATTCATGGTTCGGTGTGCTGTTACACTGACAGGGATGTCTCTAAGTTGTACAAGGTACGTTAGCTTGTCGTGTTGTCGTGTCTTTCAGTTCGAGTAATAGGTCCCCACTGGGCAGTTTGGTACATTTATAGCCGCCCCCAATGGTCTTTGTGAGATACTTCGCCACAACGAATGTGGAAGTCGTTCTTTGTTTCTTGTCAGGTTTATCACCGTGGACAACGTGAAATTTCGGGAAAGTTTGAGTGTCTTTTAGAAAAAACTTAAATGCGGCATCGGTGCGCCCCCATTTAGAGGGACGATCGGTTGAGAAGGGGTTGGAAGTTCCCATGAAATATGTTGCGCATTCAGCGACAATGCCAGTCACCCACCACAGAGCTCAACAAGGGGATAAGGCAGGGTATGTGGTGAAACAAGCCCTATCATGCCAACTTTACGTAGTCGCCACATATTGTCACGTGGTGGTGACGTTGAAGAACACAGTAGCAAATACTGTGAAAGACAAAACTAACTTTTATTGGGCGAACCTGTGCCCACGAAAACAGGCTACAATATAGCACCACGATAGCGGCAAACACGGTCGGCGATCGTCGAAAATCTGATCAGCGGGTCAAGTGCATCGGCTTTTATACAGCAGTCATCGAATGTTCCAGACTAATCGTTGGTACCCGCATGCCTTCCACAAAGTTCTACAACATTCGAGTCACGCGATGAAATCAGATAACACAAGGTTCGGCGACAACAGACAGCGGATAGAAGCATCCATAGCTTTCCAGAAACTTCGGATACATGCAGACGCATCCCTCGCTGTGCGACAACATTTGTTAGGCGGCGAAACGTGGTCGCCCGTTAAAAATAAGTACACGTGTCAATACCCCCCTCTTAAAAAGCATCAACCCGATGCTGCCAAGAAACGAAAGTAATAAAAGAAAAGCACTCCTAGCAAAGAAAACAACAAAATAAGGAAGTTCGTCAGCGTCCGTAAAAGGGTTTAAGACGCACCACGTGGATCACTTCAGATCGTTCGCGGCGTCACTGTGAATGCGAAATGCCGTCTGGCACGACCTCATAGTCCAGTGCGCCAATACGTCGGATGCCCTTGTAGGGTCAGAAATATCGTCCCAGTAGTTTTTCACTGAGTCCTCATCGGCGTATCGGGGTCCACACCCAAATACGGTCGCCGGGCTGGTACTCGACGAAGCGTCGTCGGAGGTTGTAGTGTCGGCTGTCGGTCCTCTGCTGGTTCTTGATCCGCAGGCGGGCGAGCTGTCGGGCTTCTTCGGCGCGCTGGAGGTAGGTAGCGACGTCAAGGTTCTCCTCGTCAGTGACGTGCGGCAGCATGGCGTCGAGCGTCGTCGTCGGGTTCCTGCCGTAGACCAGCTTGAACGGCGTGATTTGTGTTGTTTCTTGCACCGCCGTGTTGTAAGCGAATGTTACGTACGGCAGGACGGCATCCCAGGTCTTGTGTTCGACGTCGACGTACATCGCTAGCATGTCGGCGAGGGTCTTATTCAGCCGCTCCGTAAGACCATTCGTCTGCGGGTGGTAGGCCGCCGTCCTCCTGTGCCTTGTCTGACTGTATTTCAGAATGGCTTGGGTGAGCTCCGCTGTAAAGGCCGTTCCTCTGTCGGTCATGAGGACTTCTGAGGCGCCATGTCGCCGCAGGATGCTTTCGACAAAGAATTTAACCACTTCGGCTGCGCTACCTTTAGGCAGTGCTTTTGTTTCAGCGAAGCGGGTGAGGTAGTCCGTCGCCACGACGATCCACTTATTTCCGGTTATTGACGTCGGAAAGGGTCCCAGCAAGTCCATCCCGATCTGCTGGAATGGTCGGCAAGGAGGCTCGATTGGCTGTAGTAATCCGGCTGGCCTTGTCGGCGGTGTCTTGCGTCGCTGACAGTCTCGGCATGTTCTGACATATCGGGCGACGTCGGCGGTCAGGCGCGGCCAATAATACTTTTCTTGTATCCTCGATAGTGTCCGGGAAAAACTGAGGTGTCCACCAGTCGGATCGTCATGTAGGGCATGCAATACTTCTGGACGAAGTCCTGACGGGACAACAAGAAGGTAATTGGCGCGGACTGGTGAGAAGTGTTCTTCACGAGTAGATTGTTTTGAAGCCTGAAGGAAGATAATGCGCGCTTAAATGCCCTGGGGACAACGTCGGTGTGCCCTTCCAAATATTCGACGAGGCCTTTTAGCTCCGGGTCTGCCCGTTGCTGTTCAGCGAAGTCTTCCGCGCTTATAATTCCAAGGAAGGCGTCGTCATTCTCGTCACCTTGCGGCGGCGTGTCAGTGGGTGCGCGTGATAGGCAATCGGCATCGGAGTGTTTTCGTCCGGACTTGTAGGTTATAGTGATGTCGTATTCTTGTAGTCTGAGGCTCCACCGCGCCAGTCGTCCTGAAGGATCCTTAATATTCGCTAGCCGACGCAACGGGTGATGGTCACTGACGACTTTGAATGGCCTGCCGTAAAGATAAGGGCGAAATTTAGCTGTAGCCCAAACGATGGCGAGGCATTCCTTTTCGGTCGTAGAATAGTTGCCTTCCGCTTTTGACAGCGACCGGCTAGCGTAAGCTATCACCTGTTCGACTCTGTTTCTTCTGTGGTCTAGAACGGCACCGAGGCCTAGGCTACTGGCGTCAGTATGGATTTCTGTATCGGCGTACTCGTCGAAGTGCGCAAGTACCGGCGGCGACTGCATGCGTCGTTTGAGTTCTTCAAATGCGTCGGCCTGCGGCGTTTCCCACTTGAAGTCAACATCACATTTAGTTAGACGTGTCAAAGGCTCGGCGATGCGTGAAAGGTTTTTGACAAAGCGGTTGTAGTAGGCACACATGCCAAGGAATCTACGCACTGCCTTCTTGTTGATGGGTTGCGGGAACTGTGCGATGGCAGCTGTCTTTTGCGGGTCTGGACCGACACCAGATTTGCTGATTACGTGGCCTAGGAACAGAAGCTCATCGTAAGCGAAGCGGCATTTTTCCGGCTTCAGAGTAAGCCCTGACGACTTGATGGCCTCTAGTACTGTCGCAAGCCGCCTGAGGTGATCGCCGAAATTTCCAGCGAAGACGATGACGTCATCCAAATAAACGAGACAGGTCTGCCACTTCAATCCTGCTAACACCGTGTCCATGACGCGCTGGAACGTTGCAGGCGCCGAGCACAGTCCGAATGGCATAACTTTGAACTCGTAGAGGCCGTCTGGGGTGATGAAGGCCGTCTTTTCGCGATCTCTTTCGTCGACTTCCATTTGCCAATAGCCAGACTTGAGGTCCATCGACGAGAAGTATTTAGCGTTGCAGAGCCGATCCAATGCGTCGTCTATTCGTGGGAGGGGGTATACGTCCTTCTTCGTGATCTTGTTCAGACGACGATAATCGACGCAGAACCGTAGGGCTCCGTCCTTTTTCTTTACCAGGACAACAGGGGATGCCCACGGGCTTTTCGACTGCTGGATGATGTCGTTGCGCAGCATTTAATAATAATAATATTTGGGGTTTTACGTGCCAAAACCACTTTCTGATTATGAGGCACGCCGTAGTGGAGGACTCCGGAAATTTTGACCACCTGGGGTTCTTTAACGTGCACCTAAATCTAAGCACACGGGTGTTTTCGCATTTCGCCCCCGTCGAAATGCGGCCGCCGTGGCCGGGATTCCATCCCGCGACCTCGTGCTCAGCAGCCCAACACCATAGCCACTGAGCAACCACGGCGGGTGCGCAGCATTTCGTCGGCTTGTTCTCTTATAGCTGCAGGTTCTCGCGGCGAAACTCGGTAAGGGCTCTGGCGGAGTGGTCGAGCGCACTTCTCGGTAATTATGCGATGCTTGGCGACTGGCGTTTGTCGAATCCTCGATGACGTCGAAAAGCAGCCTTTGTATCGTCCGAGCAGACTTCTGAGCTGCTGTTGCTTAATCAAGGGGAGACTTGGATTAATGCCATAGTCTGTTTCGGGAACCATGGTCGTCGGGGTAGATGCGGCGGAATCCGAGAGGACAAACGCGTTACTGGTTTCCAGAATTTCCTCGATGTACGCGATCGTTGTGCCCTTGTTGATGTGCTTGAACTCCCGGCTGAAGTTTGTCAGCAACACTTCAGTTTTCCCTCCATGCACTCGAGCGATCCGTCTTGCGACGCAAATTTCACGGTCTAGCAGTAGACGTTGGTCGCCTTCGATGACGCCTTCTACGTCAGCGGGTGTTTCGGGGCCGACCGAAATAACAATGCTGGAGCGAGGCGGGATGCTCACTTGATCTTCGAGCACACTCAAGGCGTGGTGACTACGAGGGCTCTCCGGCGGCATCGCTTTATCTTCCGACAGCGTTATTGACTTCGACTTCAGGTCGATGATTGCGCAGTGTTGGTCCAGGAAGTCCATACCGAGAATGACGTCTCGTGAACGCTGTGGGAGGATAACGAAGGTGGCAGGGTAAGTCCGGTCATGAACGGTTATTCTTGCCATGCAGATTCCAGTCGGCGTGATGAGGTGACCTCCAGTGGTCCGAATTAGAGGGCCTTCCCATGCAGTCTTAACCTTCTTCAACTGGGCGGCGATGTGTCCACTCATTACGGAGTAATCGGCTCCTGTGTCGACTAAGGCAGTGACTGCGTGGCCGTCGAGAAGTACGTCGAGGTCGGTGGTTCTTTGGCGTTGCAGTTGGATCTTGGCGTCGGATCACGGCTGCGTCGTGTTGAAGTGCAGCTGGAACGTCGCGTCGTCAAGCCGTCTTTCGTCGGTGTAGTCTTGGCTTCCTGACTTCGTCGGGATGGCGGCGTGTCGTCATTAGGTCGTCGAGATGGTTTCTTGGTCGTCTTCGTCGGCGGTGGAGGATCTTCGTCAGTTCGACGAACAGCAACCGCACCTCCATCGGTTGCTGCTTTTAGTTTTCCGGATATGGGCTCGCTGAGCGGCCCCGGGCTGGGCCAGTGTATGGTCGGCGCTGCGGCGAGAGGTAGCGGCCTGGTGATGACGAACGCGACGGTCGTCGAGAGCTCCACTGCGTAGCGGCGAGGTAGTCGGCCATATCGCGAGGGCGTTCACCTTGCTGCGGGTGCGGAGCGTTGACGGCGAAACCTCGCTGTCCCATCTCCCGGTATGGGCATCGGCGATACACATGGCCGGCTTCTCCGCAGTAACAGCAGAGCGGGCGGAGGTCGGGGGCTCGCCAAATGTCCGTCTTCCTCGCGTAGGTGCGCTGGGCTACGGTAATTGTGGTTGCAGCTCGGGAACTCCAAGCTATCGGTGCACCTCTTCTTTCACGATGTCGGCGATGGAAGCCACTTGGCGCTGCGACGAAGGCAGGACCTTGCGCAGGTCTTCGCCCACAATGGCTCTGACGGTCTCCTGAAGGTCGCCGGAATCCAGTGCTTGGACGGTGTACTGCGGCATGAGCCCTTGGCGGTTATAGTGCCGGGTGCGCATCTCCAGAGTTTTCTCGATCGTCGATGCCTCTGCAGAAAACTCAGCTACGAGCTTCGGCGGGTTACGAATAAGTCCTGCGAAAAGTTCTTGCTTGACACCCCGCATCAGAAAGCGGACTTTTTTCTCCTCTGACATTTCCGGGTCGGCGTGCCGGAAACTAGGGGCCATCTCCTCCTTGAAGATCGCGATCGTCTCGTTTGGCAGCTGCACTCGGGTTTCTAGTAGTGCTTGGGCTCGCTCTTTTCGCACGACGCTTGTAAACGTTTGCAAGAAGCCGCTTCGGAACAGGTCCCACGTCGTTAAGGTGGCTTCTCGATTGTCGAACCAGGTCCTGGCGGCGTCTTCCAGTGCGAAATAGATATGCCGCAGCTTGTCGTCGCTGTCCCAACTGTTAAACGTAGCGACCCTCTCATACGTCTCGAGCCAGGTTTCCGAGTCCTCGAATGTTGATCCGCGGAAAGTCGGAGGTTCCCTGAGCTGCTGCAGCACGATGGGGGACGCTGGGGCTGCCAGTGGGGTTGCCTCGTCCACAATATTCTTGGTCTTCTCAGGTAGAAGTCCGTGCTCCGGGGGCAGCTGTTGAAGAAGGCGGCTTGCTCGATGCTCCGGGACTACGTTGGTGTTCTCTTTGCGGTCCGGACTTGGATCACGGCTTGCCGGGGGCGTCCGGTACATGAACGAAAAGCACCTCCACCAGATGTCACGTGGTGGTGACGTTGAAGAACACAGTAGCAAATACTGTGAAAGACAAAACTAATTTTTTGGGCGAACCTGTGCCCACAAAAACAGGCTACACTTATAGCACAGCGATAGCGGCGAACATGGTCGGCGATCGTCGAAAATCTGATCAGTGGGTCAAGTGCGTCGGCTTTTATACAGCAGTCATTGAATGTTCCAGACTAATCGTTGGGACCCGCATGCCTTCCACAAAGTTCTACAACATTCGAGTCACGCGATGAAATCACATAACACAAGGTTCGGCGACAACAGACAGCGGATAGAAGCATCGATAACTTTCCAGAAACTTCGGATACATGCAGGCGCGTCCCGCGCTGTGTGATAGCATTTGTTAGACGGCGAAACGTGGTCGCCCGTTAAATATAAGTACACGTGTCAATATGTTATAACCAAGGTAGGTCATAGCGCACCAGGTTAACCCTCGCCGCGCGGAATGTTGGAAGTTATCAGAAGAAAAAAGAAGAAAGGAAAGACTAAAAGTGAGAGGGGAAGACGAAGGTGTACGAAGAGAGAGACAAGAAAAGGTGACTGCCGATTTCCTCCGGGTGGGTGAATCCGGAGGTGCCGTCTACGTGACGCAGAGGCCGAAGAGGTGGGTTGTTTCCGCCGACGGGCCTTAAAGGTCCAAACACTGGGCGTCTGCTCAACCCCCAGGACCCTCTTTTCCCTGGACACGGCTAAGCTGCGCACAGCTACACGCGGGAAGGTCCAACCCTCATGTGCTCGGGTATGTGGTGTCGCAACACACCAAACGCCTGCTGACGCAGACGCCCCTGCGGGGAAAACTACCATTGAACATGTCTAAATTTCAGTGGCTTCTCTGGACGCGAGTAGAAATTTTTAATATGTAATGCTCAGATCTGTGCAGTCTCCTTTTAAAACTGTGTATGTACGTCCACAACACAGATTTCTGGACACGATGACAATGTCAATGCCGGTAAAAGCGAGAAACTGGTAGGGCATCGGGTAGGGCATTGGGGCCAAGAAGATGGTTTCGAGGGGGACGGACGTGATCACAGAAAACAGTACTAGCAAAAAAAGAGTAGTGGCTATTCCGTACATTCATTCAGTGTCGCATAGGCTTAACAAAGTTGCAAGTAGATATGATGCTAATGTTGCTTTCACTGCTCCCAATAAGCTAGGTGAGATATGCGCTGCCGTACACAAGAAAAAGGAGCTGGTAAAAGTCAAAACAAGAACAGATATTTGTCCGGTCAAGCACAATAAGAACAACAGTTTTACTGACTGTCGTATGGGTGTGGTTTATAAAATTCCCCTCAGCTGTGGCCAGTTCTACGTAGGGCAAACAGGACGGTGTATCAATCAGAGGCTAATGGAACATAAAAGGTCATTACCCGTTGGATGACCTTCTAATCTTTCTGTGCATTGCCAAGATTGTAACTGCACGCCAGAGTTAGATGAATGCGCGATATTGTACAGGCATAAGAATGAAGATACGCGTCTTATGGTAGAGGCATGGTATATCTATAATGGTGGAAGTGCGTGCGTGAGTCAGCCTTCGATTACTTTACATCAGGAAGAGATTAAGTGCCTTAACAGTTATCTCTCACGTAGACCGGCACATATACCCGACTGACTCGTGGTGATACATTTCCTGAGCTTGCGCAGATGAGTTTTGTGTCTTCTTTCTTTTTTCGCTTCAGTGCTCCCTTCAGTTGATAGTCCGCGTTCGTGTTGTCCCCTTCTCTACTCTTGTGTCCTGTCTGCACGCCTCGCCTTTTTTGCACAATCAACCCTTAACAACTAGCTCAGTTTTCTGTCATTCTATGTAACACCACAATGGTTCGCGAAGTTTTTGAAGCCATGTGTCAGCCTATCTACAAAAGCAATAACTGCATGCTTTTTGCGATCACCAATGCCATTTCCACCGTTTGCTCTTTCTCTACTTTTTAACCATTTCGCCAGTTTTTGGCAGTCGTCCTGATTGTGTTCGGGGTAACCAGCCATGGTTAGCATGTTGACTTGATCCTTAGCCCCTTCCAGCAAGCGGTGCTCACAAGAATTAGTTATGGCGGGACGGAGGCAAAACAGGGCGATACCATTCTTTACCTATTTGCTGTGTCCCAAATTGTATCGTAGCAAAGGCTTCAGAGAACGGGGCTTGTACATCGACCACCGATGATTTTTCAAAAAACCTAGCCTCATATCTAGAAACTGAAGCGTATTATATTGAGGTAATTCAATGGTAAACTTGTGTCCCATTCCATTTTCGTGAAAAATCTTCAGTATGTTGACATACACTTGTCTAGACTCAGTATTGTCCACCAAAACTAAGTCATCCGCAAAACGGAAGATTTTCATGTCTAAACCACAGAGCTTCTCCTGATTTTTTTCTGTCCACGAAACCTAAATATATGTTAATAAGAACGGGGGCCACTTTTGCCCCAATGCAAACACCAGATTTTTGTAAATATAAGGCATTGTTCCAACACATCAGCGTGAAATTCAAGTACGTAGAAAGTAATTGAAGTAATGATTCCACGCTAATGCCGCACTGGTCAATGAATATTCTCTCATCATTTATATCCTAGATACAGGCTTTCACACTTCTTAGTAATTCTATATGTGGCAGTGAGTAGTATAGCTGTTCAATATCTATGCTACAAGCCTTCCTATTTCCTGGGTTATGGTCTCTCCGAAACTCGACGATTGATTCAGAATTCGGAATCATGAAAATATCAGAAAACCACAGTCTTGACAAATGTTCCTGCAGGTACGACGAAACCAACAACTGCCAAGAATTCCTTTCGGATAGAATGGTTTGGAAAGGGATAGTAGGCTTGTCGGTTTTCGCACTAAAGAGTTGAAGCTGGTTTTATTTTGCCACGTTAACTCTTGACAACATTTTATCAAGACCTAAGTCCAGCAATAAGCTTGCAGCCTTCGCAAATAAACTGGATGCATTTACGAAGATTTTTTGAAAATTCTTGTTCACTGCCTCTTCTGTTTTATCCGAAAAAAATCCTTTGGGCATCCCCGCAAAGTACCCTTCTTTGTCAGACACCAAGAACCGAAGATACTGAGACACAAGGTAATCTACAACCGAACGCGAGTTCCTTAGCACCCAATGCCTACCTATGTTTCTTTGGATGGTGTCAACACACTCCTCGATGCATCCGGACGGCTCAACTTCCGGAACGCGGTCCGAGATAGATCTGGACACGCACAGTTTTTCGATGGGGTATAACACAGGTTCGAAACAAAATCCGTAGTAAAGAATTTTCTTACATTCTGCCGTTAAGGACCGGGCTCAAAGCAATAGAATCTTGCCTTCAATTTGAACCGGCTTCTCTTTCGTTGGTAGTTGTGGACAAATGGGACTATTGGATTTCCGTTGCCTGGTCAGCAACACTGCACCACTCTCTGAAAAGGTCCTTCTTTCTTGATCCTGCAGTTATATATTCGGAGCAACAGCTACACGCATATGCTCTTTGTAGAATCTCGCCGAATGCCATCATTCCGAAGAGAGAATACGGCACACCCTTCTGGTATGGCCGGGTGAACACCCTAAGAAGCCGAACAGCCCTCGCACACTCGAAGAACAGGTGCCCTCTTTAAATGCCACGAAGCAACCCTCGCTTGACAAATGCAAATGGCTATGAGGGATGCTAGGAATGCTGGGTTATAAGTAGGAAAGTTAATACATGTAAAAAGGCCCGATGTATAAGGAATGAACGGGAGTACGGTAGCTAGTTGGGCGAGTTGGTACATCTGCATAATTATTACAAAAACATCGGAAAATGCGTTCAGTTTATTTGCGAAAGCTGTAGGCTTATTGCACGATTTATGTCTTGATAAATTGGTGTCAAGAGTGAGTGGCAAAAAACACCAGCTTCGACTCTTCTGCAGCGCGAAAACCAATAAGCCCACTATCCCTTTCCAAACGACTGTACCTGAAAGGAACTCTTGGCAGTTGTTAGTTTCGTCGTACCTTCAGGAACATCTGTCAAATCTGTCGTTTGATGATCATTTCATGATTCCGAATTCTGAGTCAATTTAGTTTCTGAGAGACCATAGCCCTGGAAATAGGAAGGCTCGTAGCATAGATATTGAAGATCTATACTGCTCACTGCCACATATAGAACTATTAAAAAGTGTGAAAGCCTGTATCTGCGATTTAAGTGATGAGAGAGCATTCATTGGCCAGTGTGGCATTAGCGTGGAATCATTCCTTGAATTACTTTATATGTACTTGAATTCTACGGTGATGTGTTGGAACAACGCCTTATATATACAAAAATCTGGTGTTTGCATTGGGGAAAAGTGGCCCTCGCTCCAAGTAACATATTATTAGGTTTTGTGGACAGCGAAATTCAGAAGAAGCTCTGTAGTTTGGCCATGAAAATCTTCCGTTTTGCGCATGAATACTTAGTTGTGGTTGATAACACTGAGTCTAGCCAGGTGTACGCCAACATACTGAATATTTGTCGCGAACATGGAATGAGGCTCAAGTCTACCATTGAATTATCTCAATACACTTCAATTTCTAGATCTGAGGCTAAGTTTTTTGTAAAATTATGTGCGCTGGATGTACAAGCCCCGTTTTTTGAAGCCTTTGCTGCTATACAATTCGGGACATAGCAAACTGCTAAAGGAGGATATCGCCCTGTCTTGCCTCCATTCCGCCATGACAAAGTCCTGTCAGCACCGCTTGTTGGAAGGGGCTAAGGATTAAGTCAACAGGCTAACCATGGCTGGTTACCCCGAACACACAATCAGGACGGCTGGCCAAAACTGGTAAAATGGTTAAAAAGCAGAGAAAGAGAAAGCGCGGGAAATGATCGCTGGAAAGTGATCACAACAGGCCAGCAGTTATTATGTACAGTCGCGTTCATAATTTTGGAGACCATGCGAGTCCTTGGCCATGTACATGCGCGCGCCGTCTGGCGGCTCGGTGCCTGCTGTCGAGAGTATCACAGTGCGCCAGCGCGTTCGTCCTATCTCGCTGACCTGCGTGTTCGCTCGCGGCGCACCGGCGCGCGAGCCGATTATGCTAATTTGCGTTCGTTGCCACCAGGGGCGCGATCGGAGATCTTTGTTCGTTTCCCGTTCACGCCCAGCTGCTGCAACGTAACAAAGTGGCAGTATGTAAAATTTCTGACAAGGGAGGGAGAGACCTGCCAATCGGCAAGCAATGAACTCCCCGGACGACAAACGTCCGGGGAGGTTGTTGTTTTTGGTGACGTCAAAATGACGACAGGCTCTTGTACATCATTTTGATTACGAGCAAGTCGACTGCATGGAGCAGAACGGGAGAGGGGAAGTTCGAGCGGTAATCCACTCGCTACGAGACCAGCTTCGCATGGCACGAATGGTGTACCGCCTGCTGATGGGTTGCACTCTCACTCCCGTTCTCACTAATTTTGCATATTGCCACTTTGTCACGTTGCAGCAACTGAACAGAGCTTCTTTCGAATAAAGATCTCCGATTGCGCCCCAGTAGTGCTGATGGCGAAGCAGCGGCGCAGCAGCCATGATGTCCAAGGCCCGAGCTTGGCCCTTTTGTGAATTATAGAAGTGTCTGCTAGCTACGCCGGTGCTGGCGAACATTTCGTCATGCTTATTGACAAGATACATGACTGCTTTATTTTCGTTGCTATATGCGTTTCTACCCTGGCTGTCTGGACGATGGACCGAGCTCGCGTTATCTGCAGAGCGGCTGCTCCCTGTACAAACCACTCTCGCTGGCGGAACGTAGCGATCAAAAAGCGCTATTTACTGACATTATTCTGCAATGCAAACGATGCTAAGCATGGCACGAAATTCACATGAGAACTTGCAGGCATGGTAACTAAAAAGGATAATTTCTTTATTCTGAATAAAAAATACGATTGTCGCAGTTTCAAGGAAGTGTTTCCTTGCATTTCCTTTTCAGTATTTTATCACACCGCCCTTGGCGGCAATGTCAAGTTGAATGCGTCGTGGCATGGAATCGTAAAGCGATTGCACCACCTGCTGACATGAGCCTGGGAGGGTCTCCGATTCGGAGTTCACAGCTGTCCACTAGGCGTCCGCCATTGTACTGCCAGGTTTGTGAGCAGCCAGCCGGCTCTTCATGATGCCCCAGATGTTTTCTGTGGAGTTCGTATGCGCCCCTACAGATCGTCACTGCAGTGTAGGGATAACGTGTTCTTCTAGGACTTTGGTCACTGAGCGCGCAGAGTAGATGGGGCTGCGGTCACGCTGAAAAGAATACATGCCGTCTTTGAAGGGTCCGTCAAGAATGTACGGGAGAAAGACGGGCTGAAGCACATCGCAGTAAGCGGCTGCAGTAAATGGACCTTCAATTCGTACAAGCCCGCCAAGGCCTTCTTTCGTCATGGCATCCCACACGCTGACGACACATTGGCCACTCTAGAAAATGCTCTGGGTGTAGTGACGGAGGTTCCTTGTGAGAAATAAGGGAAAATTTCGCCGATTACTGAATAAAACTTACTGTATAAGGGCACAGAAATGCCGATTTACGCTGGTGGTGACAGGGCGAACCTATAAAAACCATATTTAACAACAGAAACAACAACAACAAAAATTCTGCACGGAACGGCTTTTCAGAAACGAAAAGTTATGATGCCACCAAGGGGTCGCATCTGAGAGCTACGGACCACAACACTGCTTCATGTGCACTTACTCGTATAAGACACAAAGATATCAATGGCACGTAAAACAAAGCAAATGAAATATCTACCAAATGAAATAAATGAAAAACTCCATATCTACTAAATATCTAACAGGCATACCTGCAAACTCATGTCGAGGCAGAGACCTGGGGAAATATAATTTTCATTCTCTGCACGCTGATATAACTGCTGAAGTAGATAACCGAGTGAAATGTTAACACTTACGGATAACTGCTTAAGGAAACAAGCGCATCAACTGGTTAGATTAAGCAGGCTAATCAGCTCGTTGGGCTTAACATTCCGGTCAATGAGAACGCGGTGTTTCGCCTACCTGCAATTCAACAGCCGGCAGACACGCCGCTGCTGGTCCCACCTGCTGGAAAAAGTAGACTCGTCGCTGAACACTACTATTGTCCACTGTTCAGCTCCCCGATCTTCCACACCTCGGGAAAATTCAAGACGCAGACGTCTCTGGTGGTCCGTAAGGCGTGGTTTATGTGATGCCACGCAATTTCCCAGTCTGGCTTTATTCAGCCGGCACCTGCTGGTGGCGCAAGAAAGAGAAAAGCTAAGTTGCTCGCGGATCTCTTCCGCACTTATGAATGGATCAGGTACTGCTGGTGCTAAAATTAGTCGATCAGTTTCCTCCTGCGGCATTCCACTCCTTTCCGCATCCACAAGGCGTCCATTGTCTCTCTCGCGAGAGAGAAAAGTATGCATAGAAAGGCAGGGAGGTTAACCAGAGGCGATAGACCTAGATAGCTCTGTTGATGGCTCTCTGTGATCTCTTTAGCAGATCGCAGGGCTGGCGCTGTGGTAAGCCTCCTAGAAATAACTCGACTATTCGCTTACTTTCCTCGAGTGGCACTCTTGGCCGCATGCTTGCAGAGGACTAAGCGACAATACGCAAAATGCGTTTATACACTTTCACAGTGTAAGGCTTCTCAAACAACGTCTGCGTCCGCCAATAGGGAGGCGCGATAACGCAGTTCAAATATCTGAGCATAGTAGAGTGGAAGCCTGACAATGCGTAGCGCTTCTTCGAACGTCGCATTCTGCTGACGATAGCACTCTGTGCTGGGAACGCCCCGCTCCGCAGAAAGCGCGAGGGGTGCGCATAGGCCACGGTGCAAGATATATACTCTTTAGGTGGGGAATCTTCTCGGCTTGCTGAGACACGATCAACCAGCTAAAGTTGCAACGGCGCGCTTCCATCGGCCCGGTGACGGCAGCGGATACCATATTGGTGGGACGACGCGACTTCAGTTAGAACGCAGGCGGGAGCTTCCGCGGACAAGGAACGCGCGCATAATACAACCAACCAGAGAACGGCGTCTGCACGCGGCGACGCGGCGCCGTATCTGCTCATTAGCCCGGCGATGCCCTCTCCCCCACCATCTCCCCTCACCATGGTGACCTATAAATATATATAATTATACTTTCGAGTGTCACTCGATCACTTCGGATTTTCCGCGAAGCGCCGTTATCATACCAAGGGGACATAAAACCAATGAAACATCTTATGTCTTGAAGTTGCGTCGTACCGCTGATAGGGGCATCCGCTACCATCGATGCGCGTGGTTGGACCTAAAGAGTAGATATCTTACACCGTGGTATCGGCCATACAGTCGTGACTGAAGCGGGGAAATCAGGCGCTTCCGTAGTTGAAAAACATCGCCGAGATCGGACCAAGGGGATCGAAGATGCTTCGCGAACAACACTATTGAGGACGGCGGCTGCAAAGTCCTGTGAACGGCGCGCTCGCGGGTACGCAGCGAGCGAGCGAGCAGGCCAGCGAGATAGGATGGACGCGCATGCGCACTGCGATACTCTCGACAGGAGGCACCGAGCCGCCAGACGGCGCGCGTATGCACACAGCCACGAGCTCGCATGGTCTACACATTTATCAACGCGACTGTACATAGGCTGGCAGACAGCTTCAAAAACGTCGCGAACCATAAAAGTGCTAGAGTTGCTTTCTCTTCTCCAAAGAAATTGTCTAGTCTGTGCCAGGCTGCGAAGTCACGAGCACAAATGTCAGATTCGGTTGCACACAATTCATGTAAGGTAAAGCATAGACCTAAATTCGCGGCGTGCCGCAACAATGTTGTGTACGGGATTCCCCTGTCATGCGGATCTTGTTATATCGGCGAAATGGGCAGGTGTATAAACAAAAGGTGGCAAGAACATTCCTCCAGAATGAAGAGCGATGGCCTATCACATATGACCACCCATTGCGCAGTTTGCGCAATGGGTGGTAGTTACAAGCCCATTTTTGAACACAAACGCGTAATCTGTACAAACAAAAATGAAAATGCCCCTTCATTTCAGAGGCCTACCTAATCAATAAATGTGGTGACAGATGCATAAGCCAGCCTTTGCTTGCGCTACACAACAAAGAAAAATATTTTTAGAAACATCTAATTGTTAAAATTATCCGACTTCTTGCTTTAGCGCTCGCCTTTGTTGCTTTGCTTTTGGCTGAGGGAATGTACGGTGCGCGGGGGTATGCATGTATCAGTTTTTCCTATTTATATGGCTGTTTAAACGCGATAAACCTTTAATCGTGAGTTAGCGCTCGTGCTTCGTGTGTATTTCTCGTCCGTGCTTTTTTAGTGCGCGCTCTGTGTAATTAATTATGTCATGCATGGGCTCCATGGTAACTAAATTTAGCCACTAGTAAACTCACTGTGAGATAGTGTTGAGCAAACTATAATAGGTGAATAAGCGACGACGTAATTAGTTAAGTGCGACATCGGAAGGCAGCGTAGCAATGTAAAATTATAGCCTGAGCTCGCAACTGTGTCGTGTGGTCAGGCGACCAAAATATATGAATATTTAAAAGGGAATGAACAGTGCTACTGCCAGTACGAAGTGATGGCGACAGACACAGCAACATACTGCCTTTGTCCTGCCTGTAGCCCTGTTCGACTCCCTTCCAAACATACACAAGGATGCCACATTCAGAACACTCCTGCAGTTTGGTCTAAATACTTCAATTTGCCAAGCAGGTTAAATGATGACACGCTAGCATAGTGGAAGCTATTCTGCAACTTGTGTAAGCTTTTAAAATGTGTCGTGAAGATACTTCACTGTTAAAAAATTGGTGTACAATCGCACAAAGCAGCATCAATAGCTCCCATGTTGTGTCAAGGGTCTGTGCATATTTCGTAAGATAATCCTTCAGTCGTCGGCCGGTTTTTCCTAGATAATTGCTGCTGCAAGACAGTGGGATGTTGTAAACGGCACCAACCGTACTTCCTACAACTCCAGCGCATACTTCTTGATGCAAACTTCACGTCTTGGACTGGTCCGGTTAGCATTCTTCCCAGATTGCTTGGCACTGAAAATAAAAAAATTGTTCCAACTCTCTAAGCAATTTGCTTGAATTGACGACTGCCTTTGTGCACAGATTGTATAGCAGCCGCAGGCCTCGGCTTCATTGAAGTTGTCTGGCCGGAGACGTCATCTACGTTCAACTCTATTAAATGCTTCTTGGAAACGCATGCCAAAAGGCAGTGAGAACGCACTGTTAAAACCAAACATTGTACTTGGTTATGGGAGCTCCCTTCCACTTCGGGGTGATACCAAGTGTTAAGGGTGCTCTCTTGTGTTCCTGTAGCAACAGCATGCTTCAGTGTTCAAGTGCACTAATAGGAAAGGCCAAAACACTTGATTGCAGGGCTAAGTTGTAGCTCGATGCTCAACACAAAAAATCTTCAGGCCAAAATAGCGGAGCGTGCCTTTCAGTAGTAGTTTTGCATACCTTAACAAGCGTTGAACTTTGTAGGAGACGCTATAAAGTTGCCAAATCCCTTTATTATCTGCTTTTTACAGCCAATAACACTGTCAACTTATCGTAAAACACTCTCTGCTGTGAGAACCAGCACAGTAAAGGTATTCTTCTTCATTGGAAACGTTCTACTCTATGTGATGTGAAGTAAGGCGACTAAATGGGTAGAGTGATTGCTTTTCTGTGGTAGTTGGTGTGGCATACAGGATGTCCTACGTAACTTCAGCCAAACATCAAGAATATGCAAATGCCACATAGCTGGGCACAACCAAAGTAATGTTGTTTGTCGTCGCTTGGAGGTATTCAGATATCTTTTCATTGTGCGTAATTGTATCGTTAGTCTTAATTATTTACTCAACTTCTCAATTATTATAGTTAGATAGAAAGTGACCACGAGAAAATTGTAGAGCAACATAAAAAACTCCTTACACAGCTTTCTGTTGCTCAAATACGTGCTACATAAAAGTGTTTGTTTTTTTTCGAGCATGAAAGAAGCCCGCAAATGAGCACGAGGTCGCGGGATCGAATCCCGGCCACGGCGGCCGCATTGCGATGGGGGCGAAATGCGAAAACACCCGTGGTATACTTAGATTTAGGTGTACGTTAATGAACCCCAGGTGGTCGAAATTTCCGGAGTCATCCACTACGGCATGCGTCATAATCAGAAAGTGTTTTGGCATGCAAAACCCTATAATTTTTAAAGAAGCCCGCAAATACATGCAAAACCGTGCGACTGGCCAATCGCGGCACTTTGCCTGTATTCGCTGACTTCTTTCACGCTGTGAAAAGCACTTCGATGTAGCACGTCGCGAACAGAAACTGTATGGGGAGCTTTTTCTTAATTTTATTATGGACATTTCTAATCTAACTATAATATTTGAAATGTTTATTAATTAACTAAGACTCATTCTTTAATTAGGCCGAGGGAAAAAACCTCTGAGTATCTCCACACAACGTACGGCAAACAACATTACTTTGGCTTTGTCCAGTTACGTGGCATTTGACATTCTTAATGTTTGGCTAAAGTTATGTGGGACACCCTGTATAATCAGAACTTTGCCAATTGCTGTTGATATGTATGTTGATCCCTAATGTTACCAAGTTCAATCATTTACTTTTGGACTTGCAAGCTTAGTAGACAGTGTATACACAGAGAGCGTCTATAGACGCGCTCTTTCCTAGACACACGTCAGGGTTTCAGTAAACGGTTTCACAAGCTTTGAGGAACACGGCGTGTGCTTTCTGGTTGAAAAGTGGCGGGGAACGACCGCGATTTTGCTTATTTTCGTGTGGCAATGCCGCTTAAATTTCGCAGGCAATGAATGGATGTCTCCGGAAATTTCGACCACCTGGGGTTCATTAACGTACACCTAAATGAACTGCTGATTATGCAGCAGTTAAGGGGCGCAAATAGCGAGAGCCCGATGTAACCTGAGCTTTGTGAACATGTTGAATGTGCTCAGACTGCAATTCCATTATGCAAGCTTTATGGTTGTGTCGGCGACGTGGCCTTTCAGACTGCACCATTTTGGAGGCCAAGCTATTGAATTCCTTGGGTAGGGCGCTATCTACAAGTAGCTAAAAGCAGACGACGGCAGCCAGGAGAGTGACTTCCGATCACAGTGCTTTCAAACAAAAGCTCGGACAGTCCCCAACAGCTGGATGACGTGACTGTGATGCGCTCTTCTGTCAGTGCTAGCCAGACCGGAAGCCACAGGCGGTTTGCGTACAGTCTGGGACTAAATAATCAAATGGTCCAGTGCTCTCACATACATTATGTTCACTGCGGGACGAAGGCTTTTCCCAATAATCTGCAAATATATCTGGCTTGCGTCAACCGACTCCATCGTATGCTTGCATATCTACAAATTTCGTCATGGTGCCTAGTTCGTAAGATAAAAATATGCTGCCTCAACAGCACCTTTTTTTTATTTATCATGCATATAATTTTTTGTCGTTCCATTGCTTGTTGGCCAAGCCTTCACTTCTCAAGCCTTTGTTATTATGCCAGATTTCAGACTCTTAGGTTAGTTTTAGCACCACGCAATGATGGTAGTTTTTAAGAATAATATTAAGCTGTAGATTGTGACTCAGACCTTAATGATGAAACTTAGCAGGTTTAATATACATGGCAAAATTGTTAATTGGATCTCAAGTTTTTTAACGAATCGCTACCAATTCGTTTCCGAAAATGATCAGTTTTCCGCTTTAGCAGAAGTTAAATCTGGCGTTCCTCAGGGCTCCGTACTTGGACCAATGTTATTCTTAATTTACATTAATGACATCAGTAACAACCTGACCTCAACAGTTCCGTTGTTTGAGATGACTGCGTTCTTTACAGACAAATTATCACCTATGAAGATAAAAATATCTTACAGGCCGACCTCAACAAAATTTCACTTTGGTGCGAGCAATGGCAAATGGAAATTACTGTTTCTAAAACAAAAACAATGACATTTAGCAGAGCCAGTAACGTTCACTTAAGATCATATTTTATGAGCAACATATGCATAGAGAATGTGTCTGCATTAAAATACTTGGGCGTCCATTTAACTTCAAACCTTACATGGTATGATCACATTGATGAAATAATTTCGAAAGCAAATAAAACACTTGGATTCATCAGGCGAAATTTGTATTTAGCAAATCAGTCAACTTCAGTTCAGTCAAAGATTGAATACGCTTCCATAATATGGAATCCAAATCAGACTTACCTAATAAACAAGCTTGAATCTTTACAAAATAAAGCAGCACGTTTCATCACTAAAACCTCCTCTAGAACATCCAGCATCACGGCTTTCAAACAGTCCCTCCAATTACCCTCTCTAGAAACACGATGACTGTTAGCACTGCTTTCCCTCTTCCACAGATTGTATCATACCCCGTCATCCTATACAGCATCCCATATCAAACCCCCGCAAAAAATTTTCCCCCGCCTCGACCATCCCTTCAAAGTGCGTCCCATGTTTGCGCGTACGAATCTCCTTCGACCCTGTTGTTAACCCCCCCCCCCCAATACCCTGTTGTTAACCCCCCCCCATGCAATGCCTGTAAGGGCCTTTAAGGTATCTGAATTTAAAAAAAAGTAGTGTGTGGCATAAGTATTTCAAACCAATTTCAGTCGTTAAATTTTCTTCTACTCATCCAGGATTTCTGTGACTAACTGCCTTAAGGAAAATATTTCATCGCCTTCTTGCCCTAGAAACTATAACTGGTGCCTTCATGCAGGACTTTAAAGTGGCAACATGTGCACTGCAGACAGTAGGGAATGTTCAGATAAATTCAAGTGGACATGTCTGGTGACCACTTTTAATTTTGGTAAAAAAATTCTTATTGCTGCCTGAGCCAGACGACAATGAAATAAACCATAGTTTCGCGAGAAAAGAAAGGTGTCTTTGCAAAAAAATAGAATTGCCTGTTTAGTTAGAAGAATTTTCGCCGGATTTTACCGAATCTGCATTTTGTCCCAGACTGCAGCCCAATAGCCTTAATTCCAACTAATTACCACAGATCGCTAATCCACTAATCCCCATTGCGGTATAAAGAAGAAAAATTTGGAAACGCAAAATTGCACATATTAGCCAAAGTTCTTATTTCTCTGCATTTATTAACAGCACAGAATTTGGCCATCCTGTTGCCATGAATGTCGTAGAAATTTGAGCAAATAGCTCTGTCCTCATCGGCTCTCAACATCCACGGGAAGTGCTCATATTAATGAATTACTCTACTTTAAAACTTTTTTAGGAGAGGCTTGATTGATTTCAGAAATTTCCCGAATTAAATGCATTCACATGAAGCAACGCAATCTGGAAAAACATGTTGCATTATTTGTTTGGCTGTGGAATTTCAAGTCAAAGAACGGACAGAATAAGCAGTACTGCCTGCAGGGGCCATGTATGGGGTCCAGGCGCAGTTGCAGATTCCTTTACGTCACGAATAGGTTACAGGTTGCTTCGAGAAGCACACTAACAAAAGCGCACGTTTTTGGCGAACACAGTGCAATATTATAACTTTTTAAGAAGATGGGGAGGATATGTTGATGGATTCATGACCGTAACTTTCAATTTTCACTGCTTCAGAAAAAGTATATTACACATTGATAATTCTTTCGCTGCACAACAAGCCATGTCTGAAAGGGGCTGACGCTGTTGTGACACAGTTGTCGTGCAAGCATGGTTTCTTTGCATAGTTGGCTTGTTAGCAGCTTATCAGCTGGACAGTATCTTTGGCTTGCTTGCTCTGCATCGCAAGTAAGCAACATGCATGGTTTGAGCTTCTTTCAAGAGTGCTTCATTGTTTAGAGAAACAGTAAAATCTGCAAGGTTGTTTAATGGAGCAGTGAAAGTTGATAGCAATGGTCCGCAGAATGTGGCCGTGGCAGCGCTAGCTAAAAGTGGGAAATGTAACCCCTGGATGTCATAATGAGCACGTGACATCTTTGCCTGTTCCAACCAAACCATCAATTGAATTGGGTCCTTTCCATCTCAAGCTTTTTATGCAATAAGGCTACGGCTTTTGGCAGCGGGCGGTTGCGGTCGCGAGCAAGTCGCTAATCTACTTCTACTTTTGCCACAGCATATGCGGAACAATCCACGAGCCGAAGCAAGGAAAGGCTATCACCTCGACACGTGCGGTGCCCAGCTGACCACCTCGTCACGGCAGTGACTGGTCTGCTGCGTCTGCCCTCTGCCGGCCAAGCTCCCACATATAAGCAGGCATCGCTGACGCTGTCGCTCACTTTTGGCAGCGGCGGTTGCGGTCGCGAGCAAGTCGCTAATCTACTACTTTTGCCACAAGTTGGTCTTTTTTTTTCCTTTGCTTTCCAACCATATTTTTCTCTGTGTATACCGCTGCCGCTGCTGCCAAATTGCGTGCTGTTCACACAATGCCGACCAATGCTGAGTTGGCAAAAGAAATGGACGCTTTACGGGCTGAGGTTGCTGTGATGCGTGACAGCCTGAACATGTTTAATGAACTTTTCGAGACGGTTAAGAAGCAGAATATAGATCTTGCTGTTGAAAACAGGGCTCTGAAAGATGAAAATGTCGACTTGGCACGCAGGGTTTCTGAACTGGAACAGTACTCCCGACTACATAACGTAGAAATAAAACGTGTCCCTGCAACCAAAGGTGAAAGCTGTCTTGCGGTTGTTCATTCTATGGGTGAGGCTATAGGATGCAAAATTGCTCCTGATGATGTCGATACTGTACATCGTGTACCAGCTAAAAACGAAACAAATATTATTGCACGCTTTTGCTCCCGAGAAAAAAAGACTGAGTTCCTGAAAAAGGCACGCAAAGCTCGGCTGACCACTGTGAACCTTGGGCTTCCACAAAAGGATCAGAAGCCCTTATACGTTAATGAACATCTTACGCAAGAAAGAAAGCGGCTGTTCGCACAAGCTCTTGAGCTGAAAAAAGCAAGAGGCTGGAAACACCTCTGGACAGACCACTGCGTAATCAAGGCACGAAAGACAGATGACAGCCGTGTGTACCGGATTTCTAGTGCGGGTGATCTTACTGTTTTCACCTAGCTTACTAGTGTTTGCGGCTGCATATCTTAAACCTGCGCAAGAATGTTTTCTTGTCAGGATCTTAAAAAACATTTCAGTGATGAAACTCCCAAGTTATCGCTAATACATTTCAATATTCGTAGTCTACGAAAAAACTATGACAGCCTCATAGCATTTCTTTCCATAATTAATCGCAACTTCTCTTTTATCTGTCTATCTGAGTCATGGTTGCCAGACATGGTTGTCACCGGACGATAGAAATTTATATGCGCTGCCAGAGTACAATGCAGAGTACTGCTATCGTGCTACGCCACGTGGCGGCGGATCTGCCGTATTTATTAAATCGTCATTACCATACGAACGCCGCAATGATCTTGCCTTTTCTAATTTGATCTGCGAATCTATATGGTTAGAATTTGATCGGAGTGTTTTTTCAATTGATGGCCGGAACACAGTGTTAGCGTGTATTTATCGTTCACCATCGTCGTCATACTCTGAGTTTTGTCTGCCGTTTGAAAAGTTGTTGCACACTGTTGCGAACGAAAACAAAAATGTCATTATCTGCGGAGACATCAACATAAGCATTATCGACCCTAATAGTCCATCATGTTCTGATTATCTTGCGTGTTTTCTTAGCTATGGCCTTGCTTCTTTAATTACTTCTCCAACTAGATGTGACATGACAGGATCTAATACGTTAATTGACCACATGTTAACCAACTCTACGACAGATCATACGGCAGGAGTCATCGAGCACACCATAACCGACCACTACTCTATATTTTTGACTTTAGGTACAGAAAATTCTAAATCCACTGAAAAGAAAGAGAAAGTATATTTTGACTCTCAAAAATTTATCTCTATGATACAGTCAAATGACTGGGCCGCAGTACTCTGAATCTTCCGCGGAAGAGGCTTATCAGTTGTTCTTGGCTGAAGTTACACGCTGCATTCATGAATGCACTACTACATCTATCACAACTCGTTTCTTCAGTTCCCCTCGAAAACCTTGGGTCACAAAAGCGCTACTTCGATGTATACTGAAGAAAAATCGGCTCCACAAAAGGGTAATTTGTGAACCATTTAACTGCGACCTTAAATCTCGTTTCAAAAAATATTCTAACATGCTTGCAGCAGCACTTAAGTGTGCTAAACAAGATTACTTTAAGAACAAGATTTTGAATAATGGCAATAATACGAGGCGCAATTGGCAGGTCATTAACAAATTCTTAAATAATAAATGCCGTGAGCATTTAACAAATATAAAAACTGAGACACATACATACTGCCACCCAGCTGATATCGCGAATGCCTTCAGCGAGTGTTTTAGCAGTACTTGCGATTCTCAAACAGATCCCCCATTACCGACATTGCCTCGTCATCTTCATTCTTTCTACTTGCGACCTACGAATGCAAAGGAAGTTCTTCATGTTATATCTTCGCTTAGGTCTACTGGCCCTGGCCTAGACTCTGTACATCCATCACGTATCAAGTTAGTCTCTAATGAACTGTCTCCTATCATAGCCGATATTGTTAACAAAATGTTTAAAGCAGGCATATTTCCCAGTTCTCTGAAAGTTGGTAAAATAACACCTGTTTACAAAAAAGGCAATCGTGAACTTCTGAATCACTACAGGCCTATTTGTATTTTTTCATTTTTCGGTAAAATCATTGAACGGCTAGTTCATTCATGTTTATCATCCTACCTAGCAAAATTTAATCTACTATCACCTAAACAGTATGGCTTTCGGCAGGGTTGCTCAACTGAGCTTGCGCTTCTAACCTTCGCCGATAAAGTCAAGAAGGCAATCGACCAAGGCTTGCTGGTTGGAAGTGTATTCATAGATTTAACAAAAGCCTTTGACACCATTAAGCACATAATTCTAATACATAAACTTGAATCTTACAGCATAACTGGCCCAGCACTTCAGCTTATTTCTAGCTACCTAACTAATCGTACTCAAGTCGTTCAGATTGACGGCAAACTCTCATCTGCTAAGAACATATATCGAGGCGTTCCTCAGGGCTCGATCCTTGGCCCGCTGCTGTTTCTGCTATTTATCAACGACCTACCTAATGTTCTAACCACTACGGACTGTATATTATATGCAGACGACACGACTATTTTTACTTGTGCTAACAATGTCGACGAGCTACAGCAAAATTTTAACGTTGATCTGCATAACATAACTTCCTGGTGTCAAAAGAACATGTTGTGCATCAATCCGCTAAAAACGGTTTTTATGGTTTTTCATTCCTTCCCGACACTAATTTCGAACTCTATATTGGTGCGTCTTGAAAACAACTTAATACCAATATCTGTTAGCACTAAGTTTCTTGGTGTAGTTTTAGACAGGCATCTGAAATTCAATCTTCATGCGCAGTCACTTGTCCGTAAGATATCGTGTCCGTAAAACCCGCTCGTATTTTCAGCCACACATTATCCATTCCCTTTATCATGCACACATTCACAGCCATTTATCTTACTGCATATCAGCCTGGGGAAACACATACCTCGCTCACCTCAGCCAACGTCAACGCATGCGGAATCAAGCGATTCGCCTCATGACTTTCAGCCATTTCCTATCGAGTGCAACGCCACTTTATTGCAGTTTAAACATTCATCCTCTTCATCAGCTCTTTCAGTTAAAATTAACAATCGTAATCTACAAGTTATTTCGGAATATTGCACACATAGATGGCTTTGTTATTGAAACTTTTGTAAGTACTAACACAACTAGGTTCTCTGAACTCGATAATCGTCTTTTGCCTAAAGTGCGCACAAACTATGGTAAGTTCACTACCACATTTGCGGGAATAAAACTATGGAATTCTGTTCCACATAGCATTAGATCATCCCCCACAGAGCATATATTCAAGAATCAGGTTAAGAAATACTTTATGCAGCAACTATCTTTATCCTAACCACTGACTTTTGTGAATGTAATCATAATTGACTTAGCTATTATACTACATGTTATATTACTCATATTTTTATTGTATTGTACATTTGCATTGCTTGTTCGCTACAGAAGTCTTCCTCGCAATTTTTTGTCTTACTAAACAGTTTATAATTCTTTTTTCGCGCTGTTTCTTATTTAGTCTGTAATGCCACCGTAACCAATGCTGGATCTGTATTGTCTTTTTCTATTACTTTTTCATGTATGGGAGTCCCCCTGACAGTTTGTAACTTTGGGACTCCCTGTGTATGTGCTCATTTTGCATACAATTCTTGTAAATCTGACATCGTTGATGAATAAACTTGAAACTTGAATGGAATATATACGAACCTGGCTGAGTCTGCATCATTTCTATTGACAAGAGCACTTGTAATGACAGTTGCGATTTAGAAATCATTTATTTTTTATGTGATTAACAATGCTGCTGATGATGGTAATAATTGAAGAGCCTTACTTGATTGGTGTTTCTTTTCAGGCAAAACTGACGGCATCTGCAAGCAACCACTCATACCAATTCTCAACCAATACTTCCTCTAGCCAGTCTATTTCTAGTTTTTAGTCATTGAAGTTCTTTTTTTCAATAAAGCACAATAAACACCGGTTTGTTCAGATTCAAGTGGCTTCTTTCTTGTACACAAATTTCTGTGTATGCTGCGTACATGTCGTCTGCAGAACCCAAGTGCAACATGACAACACTGACACGAAGAGTAAACGGTGTAGAAGACAATGACGCTAGGAAGAAACGTACAAACACAGCACGTACGGTGTGGTGTATGTCCTGCGCGCTTTAGTTTCTGCCCGTTTCCAGCTATACCTTAGTTAGCCAATTTGGGTTTAATGGCACAAAAGCGACTAAGGCCATGCTGCGCCAGCCACAAGATATTAAGAAGTCAAATGTTAAATCATCGGAAGCTGCGTTACTTTATAGTCTGTTCAAAAAAACGGTTTCTTCTAAAAAGCTCAAGTCAGTGAAGGGCACTAGCGGTTCATCTCCGAGTATTGAGGCGGGCGTAAAGGTATATGTAGGTTGTAGAGATTGTGTAAAAGCTTCCGTCTCTGTGTTTGTGTTTGAACAGGTCAAAATAATCCGCATTACTGTGAGTGGCTCATGGCACTTCTCGCAAGTTGGCGGGTTTTCCTTTTGAAGTAGAAAATTGTTTCAGGTGTGTATGCCCTATTCGAAGTCGACATAGGATCACCTCATAGAAGCGTTGCTGGTGACTGCACGACTTTCACTCACCAAGCAGGAGTTTTATTGAGTGTAACTTGTTATTTATGCAAGATTCTCATTCTAGTTGCCACTTTGATGTCAGGTCTTATGAATCGCTCGGATACTGTCTTTGTATGGAAGTGCTTGTTATACCTTTGTGCTTTGCCATGAACGCGCATCTATCTGATACTTCATTCCCTGGTATCCCAACATGGCTTGGAACCCAGCAGAATCGTAAGGTTCTTCCGTGTTCATTATAGGCCAACATGTTTAGGATATCGCCAAGTAGGGGTTCAGACGCGGACTTATAGTTTAGAGCTCTTAGTGCGCTTAACGAATCGGTATATATGATAGCATTCATCTGCTTGTCGATGGTAATTTTTTTACTGCCGTCCGTATCGCAAAAACTTGGGCGGTAAACACTGAAGAAAAATAATTTATCCGAATGCTATTTTGTCATTTTTTCATTATTATTCCTACACCTACGTATTCTTGTGTTTTGTAGCCATCAGTGCAAAATGCCGTGTAATTTTATACTTTTCTTAATAGCTCGGAACTTTTGTATTATGTGTTCTTGTGGAAAATCTTTTTACTTTAGAAGCGTTAGTGTCCAGTCACATAGCTGTGAAAGTTGAAGCATGGCGACAATCTTGGTTGCCTTCAGCAACCTGCAGAACCTCATGGGAACTTCACAAGTATGACAGTATTCTTCGTGTCTTAAGATCAGTGGCCGAATCATGTTCGGTTTGTTTGTATAGTGTGCCCATGATTTGCACTGTGTTACGATGCTTCAGCATATATGTTGTGGTCACGACCGAATTCTCAGTATGTAGGAAAGTATAAGTAGTGCTCTGCGGTGCTGTAAGGACGGCTCATTGCAGTCAACGTATAAACTTTCGACAGGTGACCTTCTGTACGCACCGCTCACCAGTCGTAGGCCAAGATTGTGAACTGAATCAAGTCGCCTAACGTAGGACTGCCTAGGTGCACCATAAACTACACTATCGTAGTCGAGGATGCTACGTACAAGAGTCCGGTATATACACAATAGACATGTTAGGTCAGATTCCCAGTGCTTGTGCAATAAAAGCTTAAGGATATTTAGTGCGTTATCTGCTTTTATTTTAGTTGCGTTAATGTGGGCAAGGAAATTCAGTTTTTTGTCAAAAGTTACGCCTAAAAATTTGTCGTCTTGTTTGACCGGCAGCGTTGTACCATACAATGTGAGAACTGGAGTGCAGTGTAACCCTCGCTTCTGAGAAAAGAGAACTGTAACAGTTTTCTGTGTCGAAAAACGGAAACCATTTTTGTCAGCCCATTGTGTGAGATAAATTATCGTTATTTGTAGTTGTCTTTCGCAGGCGGGTAGATTTGAAGCGCGGCAAGCCAGTTGCAAATCGTTGACATACAATGAGTGCATAAAAGATGTTGGGATGACCTTATTAACAGAGTTCATTTTGACTATGAAAAGTGTCGTGCTCAGAATGCAACCTTGTGGAACGCCATTTTCTTGTGTAAATGTGCGTGAAAGTATTGTGCCGAGACGTACGTGAAATGTTCTATTTGACATGAAATCACATAGACAATTTAGCGTTCTGCCGCGAATTCCCAGGTCAGCCAGATCTATCAAGATTCCATCGCCACGTCGCATCATACGCCTTTTCTAAATCGAAGAAAACCGTCAGACAGTTTTGTTTGTGTAGAAACGAGTCACGCATTTCCTGTTCTAGTTGCACGACATGCTCAGTGGCGGAGCAGCACTTTTTCTATCCGCACTGGTACATGTCTATTAGGCGTCTTGTTTCAAGGATGAATGTTAGTCTTATGTTTGTGATGCTTTCATAGAATTTGGCTAGACAGCTTGTTAATGCAATGGGTCTGTAGCTACAAGGGGATGTTGCGGGTTTACCAGATTTTAGAAAAGGCACTACTACCGCATTTTTTCCAATCTGTGGGCATTACCCCCAGACTCCCATACCTTATAGAAATATTTATGAAGTGCCCCAGCAATGCTTGAGATAGGTGTGCCAGCATTGTGTAGTGGGCACGGTCAAGACCTATTGCCGTTTTTTACCGGCAGAGAGAACTCTGTTCAATTCATGTATTGTGAGGCGGTTATTATACATCTCAGCCCCAGTGGTGTGCAATCTCTGTTTCTCCGCCGATTCTTTATATTTTAATAAATTTGAATAGCCTGCTGAGCTGGAAATGTCGCAAAAGTATTTACCTATTGAGTTGGCCTGGTCCTGTAGTGTTGTTTGTAGGTCTGGACATGTAAGTAGTGGTATTGTGTAAGATGAGTCATCATCATCATCATCATCATCAGCCTGGTTACGCCCACTACAGGGCAAAGGCCTCTCCCATACTTCTCCAACTACCCCGGTCATGTACTAATTGTGGCCATGTTGTCCCTGCAAACTTAATCTCATCCGCCCACCTTACTTTCTGCCGCCCCCTCCTACGCTTCCCTTCCCTCGGAATTCCGTCCGTAACCCTTAATGACCATCGGTTATCTTCCCTCCTCGTTACATGTCCTGCCCATATGCCCCCATTTCTTTTTCTTGATTTCAACGAAGATGTCGTTAACTCGCGTTTGTTCCCTCACCCAATCTGCTCTTTTCTTATCCCTTAACGTTACACCCACCATTCTTCTTTCCATAGCTCGGTGCGTCGTCCTCAATTTAAGTAGAACCCTTTTCGTAAGCCTCCAGCTTTCTGCCCGTACGTGGGTACTGGTAAGACGCAGCTGTTATACACTTTTCTCTTGAGAGAAAATGGCTACCTGCTGTTCATGATCTGAGAATGCCTGGCAAACGCACCCCAGCCCATTCTTATTCTTCTGATTATTTCCTGACCTCACTAGATGTATTCCCTTACCACTTCCAGTCCCTCGCTACCTATCGTAAACTGCTGTTCTCTTCCGAGACTGTTAAACATTAGTTTAGTTTTCTGCGGATTAATTTTTAGAACCACCCTTCTGCTTTGCCTGTCCAGGTCAGTGAGCATGCATTGCAATTGGTCCCCTGAGTTACTAAGCAAGGCAATATCATCAGCGAAACGCAAATACTAATGTATTCTCAATTAACTTTTATCCCCAATTCTTCCCAATCCAGGTTTCTGAATACCTCTTGTAAACTCGCTGTGAATAGCAGTGGAGAGATCGTATCTCCCTGCCTGACGCCTTTCTTTATTGGGACTTTGTTGCTTTCTTTAGGGAGGACTACGGTGGCTGTGGAGCCGCTATAGGCATCTTTCAGTATTTTTACATACGGCTCATCTACACCCTGATTCCGTAATGCCTCCATGACTGCTGAGGTTTCGACTAAATCAAACGCTTTCTCGTAATGAATGAAAGCTACATATAAGGGTTGGTTATATTCTGCCCATTTCTCTATCACCTGATTTATAGTGTGGTTATGGTCTATTGTCGAGTAGCCTTTACGGAATTCTGCCTGGTCCTTTTGTTGACAAAAGTCTAAGGTGTTCCTGATTCTATGTGCGATTACCTTAATAAATACTTTGTAGGCAACGGACAGTCAGCTGATCGGTCTATTTTTTCCCAGTCTCTGGCGTCCCCTTTCTTATGAATTAGGACTATGTTGGCGTTCTTCCAAGATTCCGGTACGCTCGAAGTCATGAGGCATTGCGTATACAGGGTGGCCAGTTTTTCTAGAACAATCTGCCCACCATCCTTCAACAAATATGCTGTTACCTGACCCTCCCCAGCTGCCTTCCCCCTTTGCATAGCTCCCAAGGCTTTCTTTACTTCTCCCGGCGTTACTTGTGGAATTTCAAATTCCTCTAAGCTATTCTCCCTTCCACTATCGTCGTGGGAGCCACTGGTACTCTATAAATCTCTATAGAGCTCCTCAGCCACTTGAACGATCTCATCCATATTGGTAATGATATTGCCGGCTTTGTCTCTTAACGCATACAATTCTTGCCTATTCCTAGTTTCTTCACTGCTTTTTTAGACTTCCTCCATTCCTGAGAGCAGGTTCAATTCTATCTATATTATACTAGGGCCGTTTTTTTATCAACCTCCGATCGCTCCGTGCAGGCGCTACGCGGGCAGCAGAAAGCGGACATGCGCTGTAGGCAACTTCGCAGCTCTCGCACTACACACTCCGCCATTGTTGACATTCAGGCGTCAGTCGGCATTGTGCTATAGCCACGTAAACATGGCTGCCATTATTGTTGCTCCCGCCAAGAGCGAATTGCGTAGTGTTATTCGTTTCCTACAGGCTGAAGGCCATGGTGCTGCAGAAATCCATCGGAGAATGAGTCGAGTGTATGGGGAAAACTTCATGAGTGATTGTGTTGTGCGTGAATGGTGTCGAAATTTTAAAGATGGACGTAATGATGTGCATGATGAAGGGGGCCAAGGACGCAAATCTGTCGTTTCAGATGACCTGGTTCAACGAGTTGACTGAATGGTTAAAGAAAACCGCAGATTCACCATTACTGCTTTATCTACGGAATTTCCAGAAGTTTCAAGGTCTGTTTTGTACTGTATTGTTACTGAACGCTTACGCTACAAAAAATTTTGTGCACGTTGGGTCCCAAAAATGTTGACGGACGGCCACAAAACTCGACGAATGGCGTCAGCTTTGGAGTTCCTTGAGCGTTATGAGGATGAAGGAGACAACCTTTTTAAATCAATCGTGACTGGGGATGAAACCTGGATTCAATACGACACACCGGAAACAAAACGACAATCACAACAGTGTATGCATTCAAATTCACCAAACAAACCAAAGAAATTCAAAAAAACCTTCAACAACAGAAAGACCATGGCTACTGTGTTTTGGCATTAACAAGGTGTGTTGCTTGTGGAGTTTATGGAGCCCGGAACCACAATCATTGCAGCTGTTTATTGTGAAACTTTACGACGTTTGCGTAGAGCCATTCAGAACTAACGAAGAGGAAAGCTGACCGCTGGAGTTGTTCTGATCCATGACAATGCCCGTCCACACACTGCTGGAGCAACTCAACAGCTTCTCGAACAATTTGGATGGGACATTTTCGATCATCCGCCATACAGTCCAGACTTAGCACCCTGTGACTTTCATCTTTTTCCTGGACTGAAGACGTGGCTTGGTGGGAAGCGCTTTCAAACCAATGGCGACCTTCAAACAGAACGTCAAGGACTACTTGGATTCATTGGCGGCAACTTTTTTTGAAGAGGGTATTGCAAAGTTTGTCCACAGATATGACAAATGCCTCAATCTCTTCGGTGATTATGTCGAAAAGTAACCGTAACTGTACGAATCTTTTGGTAATAAAATTATTGTTTTAGATGAACTTGTCTTTTATTTATAGCCTATCGGAGGTTGGTAAAAAACGGCCCTCGTCCTTCCTTATGTCAGCTGTCTTACGCTTGTTGATTAACTTCGAAAGTTCTGCCAGTTCTATTCTAGCTGTAGGGTTAGAGACTTTCATACATTGGCGTTTCTTGATCAGATCTTTCGTCTCCTGCGATAGCTTACCGGTATCCTGTCCAACGGAGAGTTACCACCGCTTCTATTTCACACTCCTTAATGATGCCCATAAAATTGTCGTTCATTGCTTTGGCACTAAGGTCCAACTCCTGGGTTTAAGCCGAATACCTGTTTTGTAGCTCGATCTGGAATTCCTCAATTTTCCCTCTCACCACTTACTCGTTGATCGGCTTTTTATATGCCAGTATCTTCCGTTCCCTCCTCAAGTCTAGGCGAATTCGAGTTCTTACCATCATATGGTCACTGCAGCGCACCTTGCCGAGCACGTGCACATCATGTATGATGCCAGGGTTTGCGCACAGTATAACGTCTATTTCAGTTCTAGTCTCGCCATTCGGGCTCCTCCACGTACACTTTCTTCTTTCCCGCTTGCGGAAGAACGTATTTATTATCCGCATATTATTCTGTTCTGCAAACTCTACTAATACCTCTCCCCTACTATTCCTAGAGCCTATGCCATATTCCCCCACTGACTTGTCCCCATATTGGTTCTCGCCTACCCTGGTCTTGAAGTCGCCCGTCAGTATAGTATATTTTGTTTTGACTTTACCCATCGCCGATTCCACATCTTCATAGAAGCTTTCGACTACCAGGTCATTATGACGGATGTAGGGGCGTAGACCTGCACGACCTTCAATTTGTACCTCTTATTTAGTTTCCCAACAGGAATTGCCACCCTCTCGGTAATGCTATAGAATTCTTGTATGTTACCAGCTATATCCTTATTAATCAGGAATCCGACTCCTAGTTCTCGTCTCTCCGCAAAGTCCCGGTAGCACAGGACGTGCCCGCTTTTTAGCACTGTATATGCTTCTTTTGTCCTAACTTCACTCAGCCCTATTATATCCCATTTACTGCCCTCTAATTCCTCCAATAGCACTAATAGACTCGCCTCACTAGATAACGTTCTAACGTTAAACGTTGCCAGGTTGAGATCCCAATGGCGGCCTGTTCGCATCCAGGCATCCTTAACACCCTCTGCTGCGTCACAGGTCTGACCGCCGCCGTGGTCAGTTGCTTCGCAGCCGCTGGGGACTGAGGGCCGGGGTTTGATTGTTGTATTCATATAGGAGTTTGTGGCCAAGTACTGCACCAGGGCGGCCAATCCTGCTCTGGTGAGGGAGTGCGCTACCGGTTCTGGTCACCGGGAGCAGGCCGCACTCAAGTCCTGTTTATGCAATTTCATCAACACGCGGATTTTTGTTTCTCCGGTGGAAAATTGCGCGGCACCGCGATTCGAACCAAGGTCCTCTTGCACGCGAGGTGGATACGCTACCTCTACGCCACCGCTGCACTGCCTGGTCAAATTCAATTGAATGGAGTAAGACGAGTACTATCCTCTAAATTTCTTCACTTGGTCCCCCATTCGTTTCGATGTTACCGTACTATTCATTGAATATATATATTTGCCATGGAGGATTTTCAGCCTGTCTTCGAATGAATCGTGCTTTGGCTTTGGCTTGTTTGAAGTTTAAGAAGTTGCTGTAGGTGGGCTACCTCCGTAGGATTCCCCAGGTCTTATTTTGTTCTTTTTTAGTGTCGCTACACTCCTTCATCCACCAGGGGTCTAGCTTTCTGTGCACAATACCCGATGTCTATAGTATCGCCTTTTCTGCCGCTGAGATTATAACCTCAGTGATTTTTTATTAAGTTTGTCAATACTTATTTCTGGCGAAAAGGCGTCTTCCAGTTTCGCGTCCTCCATAAAAACCTGCCAGTCCGCGAGCTGCAATTTCCATCGGCGTGGTCTAGTTAATAAGGTTTGTGGTGATGATAGGAGTTTGATAAGTGCGCGTAAGTGATCGCTACCATATGACTTGTCGAGAGCTTCCCATTTAAGATCAGTAAAAGGTGAAGTTAAGCAAAAAGCTAAATCCAAACAACTAAATGTGCGGGAAGTTGGTGAAAAGTAGGTCGGGGCACCTGAATTTAAAAGGCAGATATCATTGGACAAAATGAAATCTTCAACCAGCTGTCCTCTTTGGTCAGTTTTGACACTGCCTCAAAGAGCACAATGAGCATTAAAATCCCCTACCAAAACAAATGGTTCCGGTAACTGATCTGTTAGATTTTCTAAGTGTTTAGTGGTAAAATGTGTGTGGGGTGGAATATACAGTGAGCAAATGGTGATGGTATTGTAAGATAGAATGGTGACCGCTACGGCTTCTAAAGATGTATTCAATTGGATATTTCGGGTAGCCGCCCTGCACGACTATACCCGCTCCACCTGACAAACAGCTGGAACATTCGCGGTCCCTTCGAACAACGGTGAAGCCTTTTAGAATCTGGCTTTTTTTACCGAGATTTGTTTCCTGGAGACACATTGCAACTGTTGAAAAGCTGTTGATGATGTCTTTGATGTCACCTAGATTGTGTATCAGACCTCTACAATTCCAATGTATAATAAAAGCCATTTTGCCATTGAAAAGCAAGAAGCGGCGCTACGGAAAAATTAAGAGGTGAGATGTTAGGTGACATGGATTTAAAAATGTTAATACAAATGAGCGATAACCTTTATGTTATCGCTTTCTTATTTAGAGTGGTTATTGCGACTTTGTCCCTCTTTCCGCGCTCGATAGAGCGCTTGTCTTTCGGTGCCGATGACACCGGGGTTTTTGCGTCGACCTCCATCGCTCTCTTTGAGGCGCTGGAGGACCGAGAGTTTTGCGCCGAGACACGTGACTCGTGCCTTGGAGTTCGCTTGATCTTAGGGCCCTGCGGGACTGGTGTCTGCAGGGCCTTTTAGGAGGATGGAGCAGCGTCGGTTGCTTCCACCAGGGGGGCGGGAGGGGTCACTGCAGGAGCACTGCGCGTGGGCTCGGAGGACTCCTGAGGCCTCTGGGACGCAGCCCCCATCTGCGTCACATCGGCATAACTTCTTCGCGGAAGGTATGATAGCCGCTTTCTGGCTTCATAGAACGAGATTTCGTCCTTGAGTGTTAATGCAATCACTTCTCTTTATTTTTTCTAGCAAGGGCAAGACCGCGAGTAAGCTGGATGATCTCCTTTGCAGTTAACACAATGTGGCGAAGAGGTGCAGTTGTCATATTGGTGATCATTGGAGCTGCATTTAGCACAGCTTGCTTGGCCTCGGCATGCATGTGAATCATGACCGATTCTTTGGCACTTGGAACATCATCTGGGGTTCGGGATATATGGTCTCACATTGGCTTTAACGTAACCTGCATCGAGCGAAGTAGGCATTACGCTTGTTGCGAAGGTCAGTATAACATGTTTGGTTGGGATTTCTTGGTCATTCCTGCGGATGACAATTCTTTGTGCTTTTGTCACATTTTGTTCTTGGAAACTCTCAAAGAGTTCCTCATCGCTCAAACCAATAAAGTCTTCTTCTGATATCACTCCCCTGCTTGTATTAAATGTTCTGTGGGCGGACACTGCCACTGTCGCGTCGCCAATACTGGTAAGGTCAGAGAGCTTCTCCGCTTGATCTTTATGATTTAGTTCTAGGAGGAGGTCCCCGCTAAACATTTCCGAAGCTTTGTATGTCGGTCTGATTTTTTCAGGCATTTGGCTGCAAGGAATGGAGAGAGTTTTCTTACTGGCATGTTGCTTTCGCTGTGGACTACATAGTACTTGGAGAAGGATGGAGCGTTGCTCCGAAAGGAGAAATGGATTGGTGCTTCGGTGCGGCATCTTTTCAGACGCCGATCATAGATGACAGAGGTTTGCGCTGCCACAAAAATGTGTACGTTCGGCAACAGCGCCGACCGCCCACCACGGAGCACGACGAGGGGACGCGGCAGAGCTTGTGTACAAGCCTGCACGACGCCAGCCGTACGCCGCCACTATAACAAAATACGGTGTACCCAAGGTAGCATACCCACACAAGGTTAACCCTTGCCGCCGTGGAGAAAGGAAGTGAATGGAAGAGAGAAGAAGACAGAAAAAAGGTCACAAATTGAGAGATAAAGACGAAGATTCGAGGAGGCAGAGACAGGAAAAGGCGACTGTAGATTTCCCCCAGGCTGGTCATTCTGGAGGTGCCGTCTATGGGAAGCAGAGGCCAAAGGGATGTGTGGCTTCCGCTGGGGGGCCTTAAAGTCCAAACACCCAGCATTGGCTCAACCCTCAGGATCCCCCTTTCCCCAGGCACGGCTAAGCTGCGCACGGCTACACGCGGGAGGAGCCAACCCTCGTGTGCTCGGGTACGTGGTGTCGCAACACACCAAACGCCTGCCACACCAAACGCCTGCCAAACCTGACAAAGCATTGCAGCATTTTTAAATGCGTACCTTTCTTTGACGATACAAAATTATTTTTTCTTAGTGACAAGACTACCAGAGAAGTCGCTGAAGCATTCCATATCATCAGAAAATCTAATAGTTGCGTTAGCAAAACATCTTTAATCTTGACAGCGAAAAAATGGCATTGCTGCATAAAGGGTAGATTGCAGGGCAGATACATCGCGTGCGTATGTTGGCTGTCCGGAGTTTGTATCTGATCATCGATGTATGACCGGGCGCATGTGTGCCCAGTTTTGTACGTATAAGTATAGACTTCATACTTAAAATAAATCAGTTGTAAGTTCAGCGCCGTGTTTGTCTCCTCCTCTTTCTGGTCCTGTCGTCTAGCGCTGTTTGAATTTTATTGCTACCATGGAACACCAACTCGCCCAATCGGCTGCCCTTCACTCAGACGCCCCTGCGGGGCAGCTATATCTTCATCTTTGCGAGTTATCCACGTTGCAACGTATGACTTGGTTGGTTCATCGCCCAAAATTACTTATTCCAATCAACGAAACGATTTGCCTGGAATTTGACCGGCATTATCATTTGCAAAATATAGAAGCTTTGCAAACAGCATTTTTACCTGTCAGTACGAAGCAAAATAAAGTTGAGCAAGTTCGTATGGAATCACGGTATGTAAATACAAGCAGAGAAAACTTGAACACAAGAAGGAAAAATAGTTTCCGTCTTTTTTTCGTTCTTTTTGTGTCTTTTATGTGCATACCTTTCCTTACCAGGTACTGTTCGCTTTCGAAGTCCCCGTTTTTTTCATAACCAAAGTACGGGCATGTACTGTATTCGCAAGTACGGGGCTCAATTTACAGAATCGCTGTTTCACGGAACTCACCGTTTTTCTTATTTGCAAAATACGGGCAATTCCGTGATCACAACTACGGAGCTCACCGTTTTCCATTTTCACGGAAGTTCTTTTTATGGGCTGTCCGTTTTACAGAAACCCCGTTTTTCATTTACGAAAGAGTGTCCGGCAACATCTTACCTTCAACTTTCACCGTAATTTGAATACCGTTTTTTACAGTGCACCCCGTACGGCGGCACGCTACATCGAGGCACCCTAGTTCTTGGACACCTAGGTGTACTTCGTTTAAAGCACGGCTGTTGCGCCCTTCTGGCACGCAAAATCTTTCTTCTGTGGCTTTTTATGTGGTGTGGGCATGTCCGTCCTGTCCTTGCTCTCGGGAATCTCATAGCGCCCGCTACTGACAATCGGTTGGCCTTCGTAACTTAGACTATGCCCCGACTTTGTTTTGACTGGTTGTTGCTCCTTATCTGGGGCAGGGGGTTGCGGTTTTTTGCACTTCGCCTTCGTCAGTTGTTTCTGTCGTCTCGTCTACTGTGTTGATCTTATTTGTCTCTTGCGCGCTGTCAACTTCGGTAGAGGTCGCGGTCGAGCTTGATTGCGTTGCGCTTTCGATTGTGCCGTCCGGCCCCTCTATGGATGTCGAGCTTGACGGAAGGCTAGCGGTCATCTCTTTGCTTGCCTCATTTTCAGTGCTTTGACGCTGCTCCTCCCTTCCCAGTAATTGTATTTTTTGTTTGGGGCCTTAGGCCGCTCGGGCGTAGTACCTGCAACTTTGGTCTTATAAATGCCTTCTGAGATTGTCGTGAAATTCGACCTATAATTGGGCACTTTTGGTGGGCGTATGCTCTGGGGGCGTGTTCTGCCATGCCACCTCAGCGTACAATTTCGGATACGCCTTCCCACGTAAGCAAGCCTTCGTCCCGTGACGACCACCGCACCTTTTGCATTGCTCATCACATCCTTCAGCCTAAGTATGGGGTGGTACATGCGGTGTTCATATAGCCACATCTTGCACACACGCGCCGCATCCTGCGGTACTCGCACATCACGCGATGGCCTCGTACCTTCAAGAAGTCGGAAATAGGCCGATTCATTTCGATTCGGACTACCCGAACAGCGTTCAACTTATTTTGGCGAATAGCCACCTTCGAAAATGTGACGTTTTTAACCTTTCCGTAAGGTTTCAACGCAAAAGACAGTGTGTCGGCAGAGAAGTACACAGGGTATCGATAAAAACTGACAAAAGTCACGGGCGGGCCGGCCGCCTCTACTGGAATTTTCACATGGTTGACTTTAAAGCCTTCGGCCACCATTCACTTCGTTGCCTGCCCCGTGGCATTCCTCATAGAAACTAAGAATTTAGACGCGCCTATTTGTTGGAGTGCCAATACGCTATCTTCGCCTGCAGTGGCTTCGATAGCATCAATCAAATCGTCAATAGAAATGTCACCGTCTGGTGCATTAAACAAGAAACAATATTCCCGTAGTAGGGTCTCACTGGGAGTTTTTATGTTGAGGGGGCGTCGCCGCGTTTCCGCTGGCTTGGTCGCCTCCGAGACTTAAGTGTGGTCTGCTAATTTGCAGCTGGCGCCAGAGTTACTGTATATGCTTTTGTAGCATATACAGTAACTCTAGCTGGCGCTGGATGCCGCCGCACTCTGGTGGCAGCATTTCTCAGCAGGTGGTGCTGGTTCCGCTGTGGTGCGGGTGTTCCAGGCACCTACAGTGTTCACCGGCAGCTCAGCAGGTGCCAGGGGTGCCCACCGGGTTGCTCCGCGGCTCGGTAGGTGTCGTTCAAGGTAGGCAGGCAGGCAAGTGGGCTGGCCCTTGGCAGCAGACGCGGGAGGTCCCCCTGAAGTTCCGCCATAACACCGACGTAACCTCCGGAATATCGATGTCGACTCGTAGGGTTTGTTCTCGGCCCGGAGGCAGCGATCTTAGCCGATAAGCCGAGAAGCGATGTCCTGCCGACATTGCTAACCTCAACAACAGCGTGGGAAATTTCATAAAATTCAGCCAGTCTAGAGACTCTATGCTCCGTATCTCACGAATGAACTCGCGACGCCTCAGTCTTTCATTGCTAACAAAATGCTGTCACGGAGAAACGAGGCCCGAGTCCAAGCTTCCTTGTAACGCTAAGCCATTGAAGGCAACCGTGTAGAAAACGGAACAGGCGAGCGGGAAACACGCCAAGCGGAATGCTTACTTCCGACTGAATGTGACTGCTGAAGGTGACCTTCTTTGAGGCCTTCGATTCACGCCCTTGCGCAAGCGTAAGCTATTACGAGCATTTCCTTCATTTCTTATCTTTTTTTTCTGCAAGGCGCATTGAAAATTTTGATACGGCACCTGCCAAGGCGGATCGCAACGCGTCGAATCGACCGGTAGAATAAGGCGCATGCCCCATGTACTCAGACAAGCAACATAGAAGCATATCAAAGGAAAAAGGCTTCGCACTCCTTCCAACCAGAAACGTAGAGGGGAGGAAGATCACCATGTAAAATCAGGTACTGTGAAAAAAGAATGCTAGCTTAGTATTGGCCCACACACACACACACACACTATATATATATATATATATATATATACACGCACGCACGCGCACACAGACTAGAATAGTTTAAACACAGCTGCAAAGCTGAGCCTCGCACAAAGAAAGGACCAACTGCTTTCCGAAACACCCTTGAAATATCTAAACGCGAAACATGAGCAAAGCGAGGTCGTTCGAAATCATCGCGAAAACGCATTTGCGTCATCTGCCTACGGAAGTAGGAAAGCCTAGGACTTTCCTAGCCATAAAGTAAGAAAGGTAGATGGCGCGTGCTAACACTTCATGGCATACTAAGAACGAGCATAAACTTCATGACAAGAGAAAAAAAGCAAAAATTGCTGGCTTTTGCAAGCATTCTATTTTATAGCCAGTAAACAGCATTGCAGCTGAAACAACAAACAAAAAAACAACGCGAGAGATGCAGAAAAACACGGGTTTCTTTCGAACGCAGAACATGCAGAACATATTATGAAGTGCCTAAGAGACGGGGAAAGCAGATGGCGCGAAAGTGTGTGTCCTCAAAGGTTGAAAACAATTTCTAAACTAAAAGACATGCCTACTCTCATCAGGCGTATGCATGCCTCCTATTGCATTGTAATTAAAATTACAGTCGCGTCAAAGGCAGAAACAGAACCTATAAGGGCACTTGCGTCGCACAGCTGCACCCGTTCAAATTTTACAGCAAGAGCACTCCCGCGAACACAAAGTCCGCTGCCACGTCAGCCGGCGTGCCATGCGCTCGCTTTAGTAAATCGCCGCGCTGGCCTTGGCCCAAGAGGCATCTTACTGCAGGCTACGTCATTCCAGCACGATTGGGCCGTCGAAGCACCGCGCACACGTTGCGAATTGCGCCGACGAGTTTGCAAGCGCTCGACCACACAAGTCCGAAACCTCATCAGCCGGGGTGGCGCGCTCACCGAGTTCCAAGCAACTTTTGGGCACAACCTTACAAAGATGTTTCTTAAATTTTCGATTGCATCTTGATGCGTTTCTGATGGTGTGCCAGAGTGTCATGTTACTTCATTTTACTCCTGACATCATATTCGCAACGGTCACTCAGTACAGAATACACACAGCGATTTTTGGCGCACAAATCTATGCAAGTTTTCAGCTTACATGCCTGATGGAAAAACACTGAAGTAATTTACCAACAAGTTTACAGCAGCCGCTCAAAGAGAATACTAACTGGCTTTTTTGTAAATAAAGGAGGTTGCTACAGCGCGTGCTGATGTATAAGCACATCTTACACATTTCATCTAACCCATTCACGTTGCTAAAGAATAAATAATGAAACATGGACTTTTGAAATATTACTGCTGTCAAAATCGCCTCCATATTATCAATATATATATATATATATATATATATATATATATATATATATATATATATATATATATATATATATATATATATAACATATAAATGCACACAAACACGCACTAGGACACCTAAACACGCTTCGAAAGCCCAGCCTTGGTGAAAGGCAGCTGGGTCGCCCAACTTTTCCACTCTCCATTGAAAACTATGAATGAGAACCGTAAGCACAGAGAGTTGGTTTTAAATTGGCACGCAGACTTGTTCGCGCCATCTATGATCGGCACTAGAATGCGCTAAGGCTCCGCCTTACGGTAAGAACGCTAGATGGCGTGAGGTAACACTTGATTTCGTAACGGGAACGGCAGTCAGACACTAACAGCAGAAACTTCTCATCAAGAAAAGAAAAAAAATGAGGTTGTTGATTTTCGCTAACATTCTGTTTGTCATCGAATGAACCGCAGAGCAACTAAAACAAAGGAAAATAAAACCGAAGGATTCAAGGAAACAGATGCGTTTCATTCGACAGTGGCGCGAAAATGCCTTTACTCCGAATGCGCGCGCCAAGGAGCACACACTATGGCGTGCCTAAAAGATAGGGAAAGGAGATGGTGCATAGGTGCGTGTCCGCAACCTTTCAGAACAATCTCTTATCAGAAATGGTTGCCGCTTTCCGTTTGTTATTGTCAGGTGGCTTCACGCCTTCCATTGCTGGTGAATTAATATTACAGTCGCGTCAAAGGAGAAACCTACTGGGGCACTTGCTTCACACAACTGCATCCACTCAAATTCGCTAGCAAGAGCACGACCGCATAGACAAAGTCCGCTACAGCGTCCGCCTGCACAGTAAAATAATTTACACCCTCAAAGGTGAAATCTTTTCACTATAAAACCCTACAAGGGTGTTACGATGACGAAAATAACCCGAAGGTCTTTTAATTTTTGGCATGCAGGGTGTTTTCCCTATCAGAACAACCCATTTACATCCAGCAAGGGCGTATTTACTTCAAGGGTTACCCAAACAATGCAAGGGTGTTTCTTCTTCTCTTTTACTGTTTGTTACAGTCATCATAAGAAAATGTAATTTATCGCATTTGCAGGTACTAAATGCAGGTACTAAATGACGCATCCTTGCATCCACATAATGGTGCTGTTTAACATTTTGTTTCTATCACAGTCATGAGCAGTTCATCTATTACATCTGGGAAAGAGGAGTCTATATTGAATACTAATAGTATAACTCAAAGAAATTCACCGAGCAAAGTAAACGGGCACCAAGAACACATTGTTTTCTAGGGACTCGTCTGGTTTGCGCCGTAAATTTATTTGAATTATGTCCCAACTGGCTCAAACCAAGGTTCTACTAATATCCTGTGCATCTGGGTTGGTGGCGGATATCAATTGTTATATGTCGTGGTGTAACATAACTAGTACGTTGACAGCGCATCAATAAAAGAAATGCTTAACTCTGAGCAGAAGTATATATGAAAACTACAAATACACGAAAAATAAATATAACAGTGCACAAGTAATCTATCTTCTGAATAAGCATACCGGGGGCGTGCCGACACTTGCACTACACTAAAAATATTTCGGCCACAGGCTCGAGAATCGCATGTGGCGCATTATTTCTACAAAAGCAGTGTCACAGTGTACGCCTCCAGCGAAGCTGCAGAAAGAAAAAGTTACAGAAAGTGGCAGGACTGCTATCCAGTGAAAAAGTGAGCACGGCAAAATATTGAAGCTGAAAATGTCTCCAAGGCTGTCACTACAAGTGGCTGCATTTTAACTCGGAAAGTAAAGCAGGGGCATCCGGAACACACTAATATATACCAGATATACAGTACAGACAAGCTAAAAGGACGACAGTAATATGCCATTCCAGCAATATCCGAGCAAAAGAACCAAGAAAAATATTATTATTGAATTATTCGCTCCTGATTTGCTTATTGACTTTTATTGTGCATGTACTGGCTATACCAGTAACAAACGAAATTGTAATAACAGTTATAAGAAAGAAACAAGCAGACTAAATGCGAAAATTAATAAAAGTGATATGTCGTCCCTTCAATCGCAAACGTAATAAAAGACTATACTGAGTATAATCTTGTTACAGTACATCAACATAACCTGTAGGCTACCTTAAAAGTGTACAACTTGATAGAAATATACACTGCATAGGAAGAGAAATATTACCGTATAGCACAAACAAAGCACCAGTACGGAACTAATACATAAAGAGCATCGTGAACGTTTGGTTATCCAAGAGCACATTTTAGGTTAATATAAAATAACATATATTACACATAATTTAACATGCAACCTATATAAGGGCTTGACATGGGCATACAAGAGCCATATATACAAGAGTTCACACTGGAAGGTGGTCACTCCCCATGCTAACTATTCCATGGGTACACTATCGTATATTTTGCCTAAACTTCTTAATGATCTGAATGAATGTAGAATTGATTTAGGTCGCATTACAGTTCGCGAACTGCGCCACGTGATATGTCATGTTCTTGAACAATTTTAATATTTGATTTCCTTGTGATACATTAAATCGAATCAATTTTGCGTTTGTCTTTTGTTAGATTCCTGTATGTTTCATGTATGCTCCTGTACTGCCTTGTAGAGGGGACCATGGACTCTAGTCAAGCTGTTCAGCAGCTTTTACCCGTGGCCCCTCCATCGTTTTGATGGAAATAAAGCTTATTATTATATTTCCTACACTATGAATGGTGAGCAGATCCATTGCTATGCTAGTCAAGCTCTTCATGACAATGCACTCCGGACACTTCCTCACAACGTAAGCGTGAAAGTGTTCGTCATGTTCTATGGTCTCCAGCTACTGAGCGAAAGCAAAAATAGGCCTCTGTGCAGAAAATATGTTTTTAATCATAACATAAACTGGCTGGTCTGGATTAACATCGGTAACTATAACGCCACCAATTGTGTACAATATACTGCCAGTGCATAATGATTTAAGAGAAAATGCCTCTCTTTCCCTCATATTCTTCGAAGGGAGCATTGTTTTTATCTGTGAAGGCATCTGCTCAAACATGATTATTTTACATCCTACAGTTCTAAAGGCTGCACCATGGTCGCCACAAGACTGCAAGTACAGCTCATAACCATGATGACGACCTGCAAGGGTCGATGAAATGTTTCTAATGTTCAACTTTCTGGCCAAATCCTTGAAATACTGATGTTTTACTTTGTAACTCATTGCCCATGCATTTATGAATGGTCCATACATTTCCATATACTTCGGATAGTGGATCAGAAAGTGTATTTTACAAGAAATAGATGCATCTAGAAAAGCTTGCGTGAAGTCAACGCGAAAGCAAGTGATGAGGCAGTCTACATAAGCGATATATTCCATAGTGACTCTTCGGCTCATGAGAATATCAAGTATTTTGCCCATTAAAATGTAAAGCTCCCATTCTTCAACTTCTTTTGGAATCTGTACCTATGTAGAATGGCAAGTATCGAAATATACAAAACAGCTGCGATGCACTTCCTTTTATGGAGACTTGCAACATTGCCATTGACAACTGCGCAGGTTTGTTACGCCTGTTGTTTTACACATAACAGTTGCTCACAATTTCAGAGTTTAAATACTCTCATTTATTCTTTTTTTTTCACTAGAGAAAAGAAAAGATGCTTCAGTAAAAATGAAATTACAACTTCAAGCACATCATGCATGAGGTCCGGGGGAACGTGCTGCGTCGCATGAAAACATGAAAATTTAAGAGCACATTCACTCCGCACGCCATATATGGGGACACAGCTAATCCCGCATTGTAGTAAGCTTACTTGGTCATCGAGGGTAGCTGGCATTCTTTCAACAAAGTGTGCTGGTCGGTGCTTCCTTCCGATTTCACTGCTCAAATCCATGCAGTGGCGACATATTCTACATTTGCTGAAGCTAACCCCCCCCCTCATCAGAAGCCTCCCAGTCAAAAAAAAAACTGAGCCTGTGAAAACTTCTCCATTAATAAAAATGTCTGTAGTTTCAAGATATGCAATGTCGTTAACAAGAGGTTGTAAAATTTGCTTCAAACCATATTTCACAACAAATTTTCCTTCGCTTGCACAGCGACAAGAATCGAGGAATGCTGTGACCTTGTTTCTGGCGGGCCGTTTAGAAGTGCATAATACGCTGACATTGTTTTGCGTTTTCCCCGTTTGCTTCCGAGGGGATCGCAAACCTCAAACTCATATGCATATAACTGAATACACGACTTCTTTGTATTTCCTTGAAGATATGCATGCTCTCTGAATGTTTTGCCATCAAAAACGTCAACAATAGAATCTTCTGAATTTCGTGACCTAATTCTTCTGTCAGCCTGAGGACTTTCGTGTAAGTTTTATAATATTTTAAGTACAGAAACACAATTAAACATTTCTTTCTTCCTTGATCATTATTAAGCCTTGTATGTCATTCTGAATTAATGATGTGGCAGACTGGAGGTCACCATGAGCCTCAGTAGAAAAATGTGCTAGAAAGACTAAAGGTACATCACTAAATCAGCGGATATTTATTGAAGTGTTGCATTCGGTAGGCGCTTTCCCTCTTTCCATTTCAATTGTAGATGCGCAAACTGCTTAAATAAGTTTGCGAAGTCCCTAAAGTTCATTAGCGCTTGTTTAAGTAGCACAACATGAACTACTTCAGGTCGTGAGCGAAGCCGCTTTGGTAGAGAAACGCCCTCTGGCACGACCTCATAGTCGAGTGCGTCAATGCGTCGGATGATCATGTATGGTCCGAAATAGGGGAGTAAAAGCTTCTGGCTGAGTCCTCGTCATCGTATAGAGGTCCAAACTCAAACACGGTCGCCGGGATGGTACACGACGTAGTGTCGTCAAAGGATGTAGTGTCGGCTGTCGGTCTGTGCTGGTTCTTTATCCGCAGGCGGGCGAGCTGTCGGGCTTCTTCGGCGCGCTGGAGATAGGTGACGACGTCAAGATTCTCTTCGTCAGAGACGTGTGGCAGGCAGAATGGTGTCGAGAGTAGTCGTCGGATTCCTGCCGTAAACCAGCTTGAACGGCGTGATCTGTGTTGCTTCTTGCACTGCCGTATTGTAAGCGAATGTTGCGTACGACAGGATGGCATCCTAGTTCTTGTGTTCAACGTCGACGCACATTGCTAGCATGTCGGCGAGGGTCTTATTCAGGCGCTCCGTGAGACCATTCGTCTGCGCGTGGTAAGCAGTTGTCCTCCTGTGGCTTGTCTGGCTGTACTGCAGGAGCTCTGCTGTAAAGGCTGTTCCTCTGTTGGTGATGAGGACTTCTGGGGCACCATGTCAAAGCAGGATGTTCTCAGCGAAAAATTTCGCCACTTCGGCTGCGCTACCTTTCGGCATAGCTTTAGTTTCAGCGAAGCGGGTGAGGTAGTCCGTCGCCACGACGATCCACTTATTTGCGGATGTTGACGTCGGAAACGGTCCCAAGAAATCCATGCCTCTCTGCTGAAAAGGTCGGTAAGGAGGCTTGATGGGCTGTAGTAATCCCGCTGGCCTTGTCAGCGGTGTCTTGCGCCGCTAACAGTCTCGGCATATCTTGACGTAACGGGCGAAGTCGGTGGACAGGCGCGGCCAGTAATACCTTTCCGGTATCCTCGATAGCGTCCGGGAGAATCCGAGGTGCCCAGCGGTCGGATCGTCATATAAGGCGTGCAGTACTTCTGGACGCAGCGCTGACGGAACAAGAAGGTATTTGGCGCGGACTGGTGAAAAGTTCTTGACAAGTAGATTGTTTCTCATCGTGAACGACGACAATCCTCGCTGAAATGTCCTAAGGACAACGCCGTTGTGTCCTTCTAAATACTAGATGAGGCTTTTTGCCTCCGTGTTCCGGTCGTTGCTGTTCAGTGAAGTATTCCGCGCTTGTTATTACAAGTAAGGCGTCGTCATTCTCGTCATCTAACGGCGGCGGTTCAATAGGGGCACGTGATAGGCAATCGGCATCAGTGTTTTCGTCCGGACTTGTAGGTTACAGTGATGTCTTATTCTTGTAGTCTGAGGCTCCACCACGCAAGACGTCCTGAAGGATCGTTTAAATTCGCTAGCCAACACAACGTGTGATGGTCGCTGACGACTTTGAATGGGCTGCCATATAGGTAAGGGAGAAATTTTGCTATAGCCCAAATGATGGCGAGGCATTCCTTTTCGGTCGTAGAAGAATGCCTTCCGCTTTCTACAGCGGCTGGCTAGCGTATGCTATCACCCGTTCAAGTCCGTCTCTCCTCTGGACTAGGACGGCAGCAAGGCCTAGGCTACTGGCGTCTGTGTGGATTTCGGTATGGGCATCCTCGTCGAAGTGCGCAAGTACCAACGGCGACTACATGCGTATTTTGAGTACTTGAAATCGGTCGGCCTGCGTCATTTCCGACGTGAACTTGACATCACATTTAGTTAGATGTGTCAGCGGCTCCGCGATGGGTGAAAAGTCCTTGACAAAGCGCCTATAGTAGGCACAGATGTCAAAGAATCGACGCACTGCCTTCTTGTCGATGGGCTGCGGGAACTTTGCGATGGCAGCCGTCTTCTGTGGGTCGGCGGGGCATACCCCAGATTTGCTGATGACATGGCCTAGGAACAGAAGCTCATTGTAAGCAAAGCGGCACCTTTCCGGCTTCAGAGTGAGTCCTGATGACTTGATGGCCTCTAATACTGTCGCAAGCCGCCTAAGGTGATCGTCAAAATTTCCGACGAAGACAACGACGTCATCCAAGTAAACAAGACACGTCTGCCACTTCTATCCTGCTAACGCCGTGTCCATGACGCGCTGAAAGGTTGCAGGCGCCGAACACAGACGGAATGGCATGACCTTGAACTCGTAGAGGCCGTCCGGCGTGATGAAGGCGGTCTTTTCGCGATCTCTCTCGTCGACTTCTATTTGCCAGTAGCCAGACTTGAGGTACATCGACGAGAAGTATTTAGCGTTGCAGAGCCGATCCAATGCGTCGTCTATCCGCGGAAGGGGGTATACGTCCTTCTTCGTGATCTTGTTCAGTCGACGATAATCGTCGCAGAAACTTAGGATTCCGTCCTCTTTCTTCACCAAGACTACAGGAGATGCCCATGGGCTTTTCGACGGCTGGATAATGTCGCCGCGCAGCATTTCTTTGACTTGTTGCCTAATAGCTTCCCGTTCTCGAGTGGAAACTCGGTGAGGGCTCTAGCGAAGTGGTCGAGCGCACTCTTCGGTTATTATGCGATGCTTTGCGGCTGGTGTTCGTCGAATCGTCGATGACGTCGAAAAGCAGTCTTTGTATCGTCGGAGAACAGTTCCGAGCTTTTGCTGTTTACTCAGGGGGAGACTTCTATGTATGGCGAAAGCTGGTTCGGGAACTATGGTCGTCGTGGCAGATGCGCCAGGATCTGAGAGGACAAACGCATTGCTGGTTTCCACAATTTCATTGATGTACGCGACTGTCGCGCCTTTGTTGATGTGCTTGAACTTCTGGCTGAAGTTAGCATCACTTCAGCCTTCTCTGCGTGGAGTCGAGCGATCCCTCTTGCGACGCGAATTTCACAGTCGAGCAGTAGACGTTGGTCGCTTTCGATGACGCCTTCTACGTCAGCGGGTTTTTCGGTATGCTCACTTGATCTTCGAGCACACTCAAGGCGTGGTGACTACGAGGGCTCTCCGGTGGTGTCGCTTGATCTTCCGACAGCGTTATTGACTTCGACATCAGGTCGATGATTGCACTGTGTTGTTTCAGGAACTCCATAACGAGAATCAGGTCTCGTGAACACTCTTGCCGGATAACGAACGTGGCAGGGTAAGTCCTGTCATGAATTGCAATTCTTGCCAGGCAGATTCCAGTCGGCGTTATGAGGTGCCCTCCAGCGGTCCGAACTAGCGGGCCTTCCCATGCAGTCTTAACTTTCTTCAACTGGGCGGCGACGGGTCCACTCATGACGGAGTAATCGGCTCCTGTGTCTACTAAGGCGGTGACTGCGTGGCCGTCGAGAAGCACGTCGTGGTCTGTAGTTCTTTCTCTTGCGTTACAGTTAGGTTTTCGCGACGGATCACGGCTCCGTCGCGTTGACCTGTGGCTGGTACGTAGCGTCGTCAGGTGGTCTTTCGTCGGCGTCTTCTTTGCTTCCAGACTTCGTCGGGACGACGGCGTGTCGTTATGTCGTCGAGGTAGTCTCTTCGGAGTCTTCGCAGGCAGCGGAGGATCTTCGTCAGTTCAACGAACAGCAACCGCACGTCCATCGGTTGTTACTTTTAGTTATCTGGATATGGGCTCACGGACTGGCCCCTGGCTTGGCCAGTGTGTCGACGGCCCTACGACGACAGGTAGCGGTCTGATGACGGAGAACGGGTTGGTCGTCGATGGCTCCACTGAGTGACGGTAAGGTAGTCAGCGATATCGCGAGGTCGTTCGCGAAGCTGTGGTTGCGGCGCGTTAACGGCGAACCCTCGCAGTACCATCGCCCGGTATGGGCATCGGCGGTAGCCGCGACCCGCTTCTCTGCAGTGGTAACAGAGCAGGTGGTGGTCAGGAGCGCACCAGACGTCTGTTTTCCTTGGAATGCTGCGCGGGGTGATGGGTTGGCGTGCTGGTGGCGACGGTGGTGGACGACGGAACTGTGGCGTCACTGGGCCCTGCCGCGGGCGCGGAGGGGGAACGTGACGGCGGTCTACAACGGCGTAGGTCATCGCTTGTGGCTGACTGTGCGGCGATTTAGGGGCTACTCCGAGTGATTGTTGGAGCTCCTCGCGTACGACGTTGGCAATCAAAGCCGCTTGAGTGTGCGACGAAGGGAACACCTTCTGAAGCTCCTCCCGCACGACCGCTCTCATAGTCTCGCGCAGGTCGTCGGTGGCCAGTGATTGAGCTCCGGCGTAGTTTGTTGAGCTCGTCTGACGGTTGAATTGCCAGTTCCACATTTTCAGTGTCTTCTCAATGCTAGTGGCCTCGCAAAGAAACTCGTCGACGGTCTTCGGTGGGCTTCGTATCATTGCGCCTAAAAGTTCTTCCTTCACACCACGCTTGAGCAGGCGGACTTTCTTCTCATCGGGCATTTCCAGGTCGGCGTGGCGGAACAGCCGACTCATTTCTTCCGTAAAGATGGCAACGTTCTAATTAAGTAGCTGCACTCAGGTGTCTAGTAGAGCTTAGGCTCGTTCTTTTCGCACGACGCTTCTAAATGTTTGCAGGAAGCTGCTGCGGAACAGCTCCCACGTCGTTAAGGTGGCTTCTCGAACCACGTCCTGGCAGCATCTTCCAGTACGAAAAAGACATGGCGTATCTTGTGGTCATTGTTCCAGTTGATAAATATAGTGACGTTCTCGTACGTACGTCTCAAGTCAGCTTTCTGGAGCTTCAAATGTTGAACCGCGGAAGGTCGGAAGCTCCCTGGGCTGTTGTAGCACGATGGGGGACGCCGGGGATGCCCTTGGGGATGACCTGGCGACGATCTTCCTGGTCGTCTCAGGCAAAACTCCGTGCTCGGGGGCAGTCCTTGCAACCTGCGGCTACCTCGCTGGTTCTTGGCGACTTTGGTGTTGTCTTCCGCGTTCGTGCTTGGATCACGGCTTTGTGGGGGAGTTCGGTACATGAACGCAAAGCACCTTCACCAGATGTCTCGTGGTAGTGACCGTAAAGAACACAGTAACAATACTGTGAAAGACGAAACTAGCTTTTATTGGGCGAACCTGTGCCCACAAAAAAACAGCCTACGCTCAAATAACGGCGACAGCGGCGAACACAGTCGGCGACCTTCAAAATCTGATCAGCGGATGAAGCGCGTCAGCTTTTGTACATGAACCATCGAACGTTCCAGAGTAATCGCTGGTGCCGCGTGTCTTCCAGAAAGTTCTACACCATTCGCGATGCGCACACATGCAATCAGATTACACAAGGTTCGGCGACAACAGACAGCGGATAGAAGCATGGATAACAGTCTAGAATCTTCCGATACATGTAGGCGCGTCCTGCGCTGAGCGATAACATTTCTTAGGCGGTAAAAGCGCTCACACGTAAAAGATAACTGAGTTCCCGAGTCGATATTCTGAGCATCTCCGAGCAACGGCAAACAATATTGGTTCGGTCAAGCTACGTCTTATACGCATATATGTACTTTTTTTTTATTTTGGCTCAAGTTACGTGGAACACCTTGCATGTGAAGCAAACCTATATATACGGTAAAGCCGTTAATCAAAGGCTAAAAATTTGGCCATTTCATTCGTGGGTCTTTGGCGTAAAGCAAACTTGCGGGTGCACCCGTGCTACGCAAATTGAAATACACAGTGGCTATGTCAAGAGCAAGTTGGCGTTAGCACGATAGAAATAACGTGCGATTGTGGATTTCTGTCTCGTTTAATGTTTGCATCATGGGGCGGCGTTGCTGGTGAACCGAAGTACAATTTCTTTATCAAACACGTAATTCATGTTTTTTTTATTATTGTGAGATTATTCGGTTGCACAGGAGCACCCAGCCATCGTCAAAAAGTCCAGAAGGGTGCACAAAGAAAGTTTCGCTCTAAAAGCACTCGACTGGCGAATCAGTTGGTCTTGGAAAGAATAGACAGCACAGCAGCAAAATTTTGTCAGCGGCGGCATCTATTTGCCAGATTTCCAAGCATTAGAACTGAGAAACTGAAAAGCAGTCTGCAGAGAATCATTTTTCTTTGCAACAAAGTCTTGCAGGACAACTGGCCCAAATTTTAATAATAATCTTGTTATGCAAACTGTGTCATGTTTACAAATTAGAAATCATGACGAGTGGCTTACCTCGCCCGGAATGCCTTGTAGAAAGTCAGTGGCGATGCAGTGGATCCGTCAGTCGCAGGTCGAAAGGATGCCGAGCACGCAAAGACGTGGCAGAAGAAGCATACCCGCACTGACTCGACTGCTAAGCATGCTGGCGTTTTGTACCAGTGCGGCCTATTGCAGCCGTGTGCGGCGCGCCCTGCGCACCTGCTCACCGGCGGGTTATTTTGTCGCGAATACTCCTGTCGTGGAAATGGAAAAGTGGCACGTTGTCTTGCGTCTTAGGATACTTTTATGCAGCCATTTTATATACTAGTATAACAGGCAAAATGCTTCTTACTTTATTTTTGTTCTTATTCGTCATTCATCTTTCAGTAATCTTTCTTTTCTGTTGGAGATCAAGCCAGGTTTCCCCAAAATCTTCATGCAGGCATATTGGAATGTGTCCGTCCAATGAGTCTGGTCGAGCCGCGCCTTTGTTCTCCCTCAGTGCTTATAAAAGGCCTCGTGCTAAAGAAAATCGGCCGCACAGACCCACGCTGTCGTCAGTGCAGAGGACACACTCGGCGCGAAACGTCACGCCACTGTGCAAAACCACATCCGCCGAGATCCTGAGCGACCCGGCAGCCAGCAGTCACGCCAAAGCCAAAAGGGCAGAAAAAGCTACGAGAAAAGACAAATAATTTACACTATTTCTTTTCAGCCTTTAATGTTTGTTTCATTTGCAAGATGTAACAAACAAATCATCCAGCCCCTAGGTTTCCCCGATTCTTCCCGCTAACTGACAAGCAGGAATTTACAAAGTAAAAGGTAGTACAAAGGCTTCATGACGCAATGTGCAATCGCGAACGGACGCGAACAGAGATAGAAACACAGTGTGCTTTTTTCTTCATAATCCTCATGCGGTTGCGTTTGCACTTGGTATCATGAATCCAAACCACTAGCCTGCCAACGTGTTTAAATGAAGTTAAAAGGCACCTTATCGGTTTGAGAAAATGAAAGCAGTTCTATGATTTCGACGTCAAATGGTTTGTTGTAAAATGCATCAAATATAATAGAGAGCACAGAGCTAGGCTAGGCGAGAATTTATTGAGAAAACACCGAAATTAGTCGGAGGTAATATCGATATCCTTGCCTGCTATACTATGCTCAGAGGGAAGGGGAAGAGGAGAAAAAGAGCGATACGAGGAGTGATAATGAAGATAAGCTTTATAAGAGGCGATTATATGAGTGTGCTCGTTCTTCTCAAAGGGCCCGTTCACATTCCTGAATCTAGGCCTGCGTTAATAGAAAAATGGTGTTAAATTACATTAACATTATGTCCAACCATGGGCCCTGTAAAACGGTCCCACGAGTGGACAGCGCAACCCAGACGAAGGACAAAAGGAAGTACACGATAGGAGCGCAAATGCTGCTCTCGTATTGTGCACTTCCTTTTGTCCTTCGTCTGGGTTGCGCTGCCCACACCTTGGAATATGTCCAGTCACCAACTCGCCCAGCTTGTTGTATTAAAACGTTCCCGCTCAAGGGCCTTGTAATTAAGTGGCGCCAACGAGGAAGTCAATGCCTGCCGTTCTCGATTTTACTTGGTACATACAACAAGTATATACTCCACTATCGCAGGTATATCAGGTGTATCACAACCTGGTGAGTCCGGGCTTATAGCGTGCGATGCAAATATTCTCGCGTAAAAGGCTGTATAGGGGACGCACGCATGGTTACGTTGGATGCGATACACCAACCGAAATGTCCTATGGCGACATATTGGTTGGTGACGATGTGTGACAGGACGTTTGTGACGATTTTGTTGTTGTTGTTGTTGTTGTTGACAAATGCCCTGCTGTGGATTTCCGCATAGCCTCGGTGAGTAAGCAACTGCAATCTGGCAATGATAACGGTATGGTGACGAGTACGGCATCATTTAAAGCCGTTTAATTCATTTGATTGTTACATTGCAGCAGCTCTAGGCGTGGTTAAATGAAAAGCAACATATAAAAGTCGATTTTGACTTGCAACGCCATTTCGATAATACTGTAATACACCTCATGACGCTGGTGCTACGCTGGGCCGGTTAGCGATACGTTCCATTGCGTGTCCGGCGAAATGAATTTTCGTAATAATATTAGCGTTTGTGAAATATTCTGCGCGCAACCTACGTCGGGTTGTAAAGTTCTGGCAGTTAAGAGCGTTGTTAAATGAAAAGCAAAATATAAAAGTCGATTATGATGAGCAACGCTTTTAGAGAATACCATTACAGACTTCGTGATGAGGGTGGAAGGCCAAGCTGGTTAGCTGTGAACTTAATTTTGCGAAGATTTGAGTTAGTGCCTTGTAGAAGTATGGAACTAGCATTATTATCCACAAGCAGTTTTTATTTGTTTGATAAAAAAATCAAAACCATGTCACAATTATTTTTGCGCGACGTAAAAAAAAATATTTTTTCTGCCTTTATTTTTACACGAATCCACATAGTTCAAGTTCTTTGAAGCACACCATTGTCCATCCTTTACCCAAGCTTGAAATCAAACCGTTTAATAGCTTTCGCAAAAGAATACCCCATTTGTGGAAAGTAAAAGAATTAAATGTTCTCGTTAATAATTTTGACATTAATGGCAGACCAACTGTAACGGATACAATTTAGACAATTAAAACACACACGCACACACACCTGTGTTCACGACCCCTTAGACCTTTCAAAGTCTCATATCGAACGTGAAAGATTCTTCACGCAAACTATGCCCCGCTGTCAAATTCCTGCACTTTTGGTCGTTGTTAACAGGAAAGAGCTTTTAAAACGCAATTTCGACGGGGCCAATGACACTTAGTGACGAGATTGCTGCTCTAGGCTCTTTAGCTACGTTCCATTGCGTGCCGTGTTCAGCAAAATAAACCTTGCCTACGGGCGGGGTCCTTCAATGCTTCTACTGGTTTGAAAGATTCTGCACGCACGTAATGCACGGCTTTCAAATTGCTGCCATTTTGAGCGTTGTAAATCGGATGAAATACTAAACGGCAATTTAGACGGAGCCAACGCCTTTTTGCCTCTTCCCTCCACACCTCCACATGCGTGCATGCGGCTGCTGCTGCTACTGCTGTGTTGAACGGCGCGTAGGTGGGTGATTGACAACGTTTATGATCCACATGGTAGGTCTCCGTGAGCTCTTTAGAACGAGATATCTGTGGCCATCGCCACAATGCCCTATGGAGCTCTCTGGTGGTTGCCACTATGCTCTCTGGAAAGCCCTCGCCGTATTACACGTTACACCCCCCCCCCCCCAGTCAAATAAATCATTGCAGTAGCTGCAGCGTTTACTTTAATTCTCACGTGTAACAGTCCAGAGGGGAGATAGTATGGTAGAAAGAGGAGGCATAGTGCGTGAACCCAACGCCCTGATGAACCCGGTTTCTGCAGAATTGCACGCCTAATGCCTGGCTGTCAAAGTGCTGCAGTTTTGAGCGTTGTTAAATGGAAAAAAAGGTTTCAACGGCAACATCGACGGAGCCAACGACTTTTTCAAGAATGCTATTTTACGCCTAATGACGAGCGTGCCACGCCAGGCTGGTTAACCGCGTGCGATTTCGCGTCGCGTAGGCAAAATGAAATAAATAAATAAATAAATAAATAAATCTTCTGATATCAATCGCCAATTTCGATTAGCCAAATTTTCGCAGCCGCAACTTATGCCTGCTACTCCGATCTTCGAGAAGCCGGCATATTCTGTGCTTAATACGCGGGAAGTAAATGACGTCTCTTCGGGCACAAAGGGCTGCCCCATCGTCTATGACGACGTGGAAACGTCCATGGCTGGGAGCACCATTGATAAAATAGAAGAGGCGGTACTGGAGAACACCATCACAAGAGCCAGTGCCGTTAATGCACTATGCAGCTTATAATGCCCTGAAAATGTAGGCGTAGTATTCGACAACATGGCGACCCGGGAAAATTTGCGCATGATAGTTGAAATGTTACCTTTTGTAGTAAACCTTACATTTATACAGCGCCGACAAGAAACTCAGCAGATTAAGTAACAGTGAATAAAATAATACACATTATTTGAGCTGCGTACATTCCCTTCTTATTTTTGCCTTTTGGTTGTAATGCTGATTCAATTGTTCTTTCAGGTAAGGGATATTTGGATGCACCCGAGGTAGTGGACAAAGAGTTTTGTTGTTCACGTGTGTTAACCACTGACGAACATCTGATATGTCAAGCAGGTCTTCACGTTCACTTCGAGTAACTAAAGTGTACGAAATAAACAAATAAATAAATAAATAAATAAGTGTGTACATAAATAGGCAGAAATTGATCACTATATCTTACACGCAGACAGATATAATTGCAGAACTACCATAACCACGTCAGCTTTAAAACAACAGGTGACAAACTTTGATATCCTCATTGCACTAATTTGCGAAGCTGCCTACTCGTCAGTGTAATCTACTTTATGAACCACAGCGTTCTACGAGCTCCATACTAACTCCGTCACGTCGTGAGACGCAATGCAACGTCACTGGAGAGTTACACCGCTTATACCATTCCTCCGCCATTCCGCCAAAGCCTTGATAACGTAGAAAACGTACAAAATGGCGTGAAAAGGGGTGCCTGACAAGATATAAGTGAACGCAAGTTGTTTCTAACTTACAATCCTATAATTGATACGAGGGTTCGCTGAAGACAAAGCAAAAGCCTTATTGCAATGAGCTGTGTGGCAGGACTTTGCTGTTCTCTATGAGCTCCATAATTTCCAAGTAAATTCCTTTTAAGTACGTCTGATGTGTGATCATGTGACGTGATATCTAGCCGCGTTCATGGCCGCATGCGTATGGGTGACTCCGAAACCACGATGTTGGAACTATCGAGAAATACTAGGCCGTGTCACCTGCACTCGTTGACGATGACAGAAGGCTGGAACACACAGGACAGCGCTGAAACTCGCAACTAACTTTATTCGAAGGCATACACAAACCTATGTACACAACCCATAGCCACGTGCTTTCTCATCGATTGCGTCATTATCAGTGCGCAGGCAAAAACGCAAAATCCTGTAATCTAATCCTACACTATGAGGCGGCTTAAAAATTCAAATTCACTGTCATACCAAGTTAACGATGGCATGTGCACACAACACGACCCTGTTGTTTTCCTGACATAGTAGGCCTCACTAATCTCCCTTGTAGTCTGATTTCTATGAGCGGAAGGTATTGTGGTGTTTTTTTATATATTGGAGTGCACCCATGCTCAGAGCATCTACTCTACCCAATTGTGCCCCTAACAAGATGATCAAAATTTGCGGTAAGATTAATAGGAAGCTGGCCCAGGCTGCCACCACTCATGCTGGGGAAGGCTGCACTGTTAAGCATACGTCCCCGCTTGTGCACTGTAGAATGGGAGTTGTTTAAGAGGTTACATTTTCCTGCGGTCACGTCTATATCGGCCAAACAGGTCGTTGCCTGAACATTAGATTGTCTTGGCATAGGCACTCGCTAACGAGTAATGCTTACTCACAAGTCGCGCTGCATTGCTCTGAGCATGGATGCACTCCACTCTGTAAAAACACCACAATAGTTTCCGCGCATAGAAATCGGACTACGAGGGAGATCATTGAGGCCTACTATCTCAGGAAAAAAAGGGTCGCGCTGTGTAAGCATTAAATCTGTATGACAGTGAATTTGAATTTAAAGCCGCCTCATAGTGTAGAATTAATTACAGGATTTTGCGTTTTTGCCTGCGAACTGATAATGACTCAATTGATGAGAAAGCACGTGGTTATGGGTTGTGTACATAGGTTTGTGTATGCCTTCGAATAAAGTTAGTAGTGAGTTCCAGCGCTGTCCTGTGTGTTCCTGCCTTGTGTCTTCGTCATTTTTCGCGGCCCCTTCAAGATGTTCAACACAAATCTAGTACAACTCAACAAGCTAGAATACCAAAAATTTAAGCCTTTTAATGAATTCTTTAATGGGATGAAAGGAACTTTGGATTTTAGAGACGTGGGTAAATGATTCCATAATGTGATCGCGCAGAAGTATGATGATTTACCGTAATTACTTGAAACCTTAGGTAGCAAAAAATTATTGTTAGCAGCAAATCTGGTACAGTTTGTATTTACTAAAAGCCCAGAATCAATGAAATTGATAGAAAGTTGATTTGTTGTTTATGCAACAACAAAATTAGATTAATCCGAAACAAGTTATTAAAAGTTACGATGCTGTTGCAACGAAGAAGAGCAGAGGCGCTGCTGGTTGAGAGGAGTGAAAAATAATCCGAAAAGCTCGACTTTGTAAGTGTTGAAGGGATGTCAGACGATAGTGACAAGTATTTCCCCATTATACGATGCCATGAGTGATATGAGTGTGACTGAACGCGAAGACAAAGACGGACCTGATGAGAAAAAATATGAGCGTGCTTCAAGCAGTGCACCAATGCCGAATGCTGCTATCTTTCTAATATGAGCAATATGGTTAACGAACTTCGGGTTAATGTCGAGGTGAACGCCAAGGAAGGATACACTATCACTGACACAAATGAAATGCAAGTCAGTTGTGATGCCTGGTAATGAGGGTAACTTACGTTGAGGTGATGGTGTCAAATGCTTTTGTGAAGTCCAAAAAAACCGCGCCAACTACGCATCCTGAATCAACAGAGCGTTCGATATAGTCAGTTAGGGAAAGCAGGGCAAGGTTAGTGAAACTTCCAGATCGAAAACCGAATTCGCATGGCTTCGGTAAATTTTATTTTTGCAGATATTTGTCTACTGCACTATAGACACTTGCCGCTGTGGTGCACAGTGTTGCTTGCGGAAAGCGCCCATGACCCGCGGGTTTCAGCGGTCTTCAAGAACTGCGCCTTACTCCACATTTCCATGTTTTGGCGCGCTTGATCTACGTGTTTGATCGGTGCATTAGGTTGGTGCTCCACTTTCGTGCTTGCAAACCTTGCAAAAAATAAAAACACTGCGCATCGATTGGTTAATAAAACTTTTTATTCACATATATGTCTCTTTTTAGGCGACAGCTTAAAAGTCTTGCTAAGTACACGTACACAGAATTAGCCTCATGGAAGCAAATGAAGTATTCCATATTGTTCCAAGTGTTCCATATATTCCAAATGTTCCATATTGGGTCCGCTTTCATATTTATTATATGTCAATTATCTGCCTAACTGCGTATCTTCTTCGACATGTATACTTTATGCAGATCATATTACTATTATTAACTCCTATAAGTGTCTTACAACTTTAGTATCTAACCTTAATGGCGATTTTCACAGCCTGCTGGAGTGGTGCCATGCTAATCAGCTACAGAAAAACCTGTCCAAAACAAAATTTGTTGTATTCACTTCGCACCAACGAACACTTCACTCCATTCCTTTTATTTTTCTTGGCGCCAGTCTTATCCCAGCATGTTCTTCCTTTAATTATATTTGTATAGAAGTAAGCAGAAATCTTAAGTTTATTGAACAAATAACCAAACTATAACAGGGTTACCTACAGGATCAAGGTATACTTCTAAGAGCACGAAATATATTTAATTATCGCACATCGAATATATCACGAAAAATGCAAACAGATCTTTTGGCTACATTCGCAGGAATTTCTCAAAAGCCCCACCCCATTTGAAGTTACTGCTCTACAAAACACTAATTAGACCGAAGCTAGAGTACCCGTCATCTGTCTGGGACCCTGGTCAAAAAACACTAGCAGATAGCATTGAGTCAGTTCAGAACAGGTCAGCACGTTTCATCCTTTCTATTTATTCCCGCACATCTAGCGTTTCTTTAATGAAGTCAAACCTCGGCCTTATTAACTTGCACATTCGAAGAAAAATTTCCCGTCTCTGCCGTTTTCAAAAAATCTTTTACCAAAACAGCTCTCTTAAACAAGACTTAATTTCAGAGCCTTCGTACATGTCGTCGCGTCTTGATCATCGGTTTAAAGTGTTCATTCCTTTCTGTCGCACAGATGTTTTCTCTGACTCATTTCTGCCGAAAACCAGTGACGAGTGGAACCGCCTTTTCTCCCCTCCATCGCCTGCATCGAGGAGGCATCATCTTTCAAGACTGCAATAACTGATTATGTTTTGAATTTATCACCTTAATACTAATAATTGTTTGAGCATGTATTTTTTTATTATTATTATTGTACCCACCCCCTCTGTAACGCCCTCCTGGGCCCTGAGGGTACCGTAAATAAAATAAATAAAAATATTACTATCCTTATACTTTTCATTTATTCCTTCCCACATTAGCTACTGCGGAACTTGTTGGGGAAGCACTTACGTAACCCAGGCTCTTTGTCCGTGCTCCAAACATCTGGCAGATGTTGAATAAAGCTGAATTGAAATGAATTGACCAGCTGAGTTACTTGTTGGGGAAACACTTACGTAACCCATTTAAATTCATTGCAAATCCTACAGAATCCGGCTATTACGATAATCACATTTAGCCCATACAATCACGACGTCTCACATATTTTACGAACTAATCACACACTTTCAGTCCCACAACTCGTTAAATATAACCTCGGTACCTTTTGTTCCGTCAAATCAATTACACACGATGCGATAGCTCGATACCGCATTCTTCTCTAATAAATAATATTACCAGGTTTGCAATAAATGACTTCATTTTACCAAACATACATACTAATTATGGCAAGCAGAGCGTCCATTTTTCATCTATCGCATTCTGGAACACACTACCATTAGGCATAAAAACACTTAAAATTCACGAATTCAAGAAACAACTAAAAGAATACCGTCGCATACCGACGCCTAGTTCATACTCAACCATTCTTTCAGTCTGCCTTCAGTTCATTTTCATTGTCATACCATTATGTTTCTGTTTGATATCCTTGCCATGCATATATATTCGAGTTCGCATATTATGCTGTGTCCGTCATATATCATTTACGCTGTTAATTTATTAGTGGTCAACGAGATTATGCTACAGTGCTTTTTATATGACATTTATGCACATTTAATTGTTCAATTATGCTATTTCTACTAAAACCTGTAGTTCTTCCTTGTTAACGATTTGTTGAAACTGCTGTAATCTGTGTTTAATTACGTTTAGTTTGTAAAGGAGGTCCCATTGCAGTCTTTGACTTCGGGACCTCCTTCTGTATATTAGCATCCTGCAATCTTTCTAATCATCACAATAAAACCGAGTCTGATTCTGAATGAGTTGGTTCGTATAACCGCGATCTGGGCTTGAGACACGTGTACGTCTGCCAACGGCTCTTGTTTTCGAATGCCTTGCGGCATTCGGGCGCCATCTCGGCCACCCGTATGTAAGTGGCCTATGGACGGGTTCAAAGAAATTTGCGTTTCTTTTCGCCTCTATAGGCATTAACCTAACAACACTACGAACACGCTAGCTATGAGTTTTAAAGAAAAAAAAACACCTACATCCGCTGCGAACAAAACGCATGGACTGCCGTTCGTCCCGTCTGTCCAGACCAGGCACGTAGCCAGGGGGGGGTGGGGGTGGCCGCGCCCCCCTCCACACTAAGTGGCACCCCCCCCCCTACCCGCGCCACCACCCCTCACATTGCTAAAGCACCGCCAAATCAACCTTCAGACTTGACAGCTATTCGGCGGCCAACATTTTGCTGCCTTTTTCACTCCTTTTGGACGGCGGTAGTCATTGGCATCTCCTGGGGTGTGAAGGCCAGTTTTCACATCGATTCAGTGCCCGCGCGATTAAGTCGACATGCGTTCCGTTGTCACCATATCTATTACAACGGTCACGCGCATCGCTATTGGTTCGTTAGTTCAACTTTTGTTTAGACTGATCCAGGGACCAGGAAAGAGATTCGGTTCGTAGTCAGCTGGCCTGTATGCTCGTGAAGCGAGTTGCGGCCGGAGACAACGCCATTTGTGTTCAACTTTTCGTTTTGCTTCATTATTTCCTCGAGTGACGGATCGCCGCGACGCTGACATATCCTCGGGACCATATACCCGTGATATAGGTTGATAAGGTGCAAAATAAAATCATGCGAAACAGCGTCCACGATCAAACCCTGCAATAACTGTTAAAGCCATAAGGAATATGAAGTGGAGGGTTCGACGGAAGCCCGTCTGGTCGGGATGAAACACGAAGCAATAAAACGACGGGCACCGACCAAAAGATGTACTAAAAAGGAATAAATCTAAAAGACGTTTCGGCTTCCCTACTGAAGCCTTGTTCACAATGGGTTGAAGGAAAATTCACGGAAGCTTATGTATACTTCAGAACGTGACGTAAGCAGCGCGTGTATGGGGGTTGGGGGGTGATTCCAGATACAGTCGCGATTTCAGGTTTCGTTATTGGCCGATAACTCTCGAGCGATCCCAGTCAGTCTAGTGGCCCGTTGCATCCGTGTGCTCGGTATAAAGGCATCCGAAACTGTTCGTTCTTCCGTGAACATTCCCTCAACCCATTGTGAACAAGGCTTCGGTAAGCCGAAACGTCTTTTAGATTTATTCCTCTTTAGTACATCTTTTGGTCGGTGTCCGTCGTTTTATTGCTCCATAAGCAATATGATTGTCACTTGTTACCTGGTCCGGTTTTTCCGTAATTGTACAGCACTTGTACAGTCGCAAGGAGTTGAGGAATTAAGCCATCTACTAAGGGAGAGAGCCGAGGCAACAGCCAAACAGGAAGGAAAAACTAAAATTAACAAATTTAACCGTTGCTTTTGGAACGTACCATTTATGGATCAAGATCTTTTTATTTAAAAAGACGTAGAGAAAACGCCGCCAGAAGTGGAGAATGATTCCGTGTCTTTTGAATGACGCTTCTACCGTTATCAGACTAACCGCCGGACGTAGACACTTCTTAGCTATGCTTATGTGGGTGTTTTTCTAACTTTCCGCGGTGGGCGCACTACGTCTAGAACAGCAGCGTCCTGCGCTCTATGCGGTTGTACGGGACTGGCAGCCGTCCATCATTACGTAACTTCCCAAATAACAATACGAGTCTGTTTTGGCACTTAACTCGGTAGAGCACTAAACGATGGACCCAAAAGAACTGCGATTGTTCCGAAAATATATATTCATCTGTATTTCTTCCAGAGCTAATTAAAGAAACGCTACTAGAAATCTTTATTTTACACTTTCGCTTGTTTACTTGTTTTTGCACTGTTCTTCCTGCGCGAGCCCATCTGATGTGGTTCCTTGTTTGTCAAGCAAAGCAGAGGTCTATCTCACAGTCGTATACCTGTGAGGTACACCTTAGTTCATTTCTCTTCTGCGGGTTTACGCGTTTTTATGGCGAATCGTGAGCATTGTTCCCATTTACACTAGCAAAGGTATCCCCCCCCCCCCTCATTTGCACAGAAATATTACCTTGAGTTGCCACCCCCCCCCCCAAAAAAAAAAATCCAGTGTACGTGCCTGGTCCAGACCCATATGGAGTCACCATTCGCGGAAAAAAGAGGCAGTTAGAAGAAAACAGCCCGTGCGGATAACTTGGCTCCACAAAATGGAGCTCAAAAACGACAGATAGAAACAAGTGGCGATTCTGAGGCACCAACGGGCATGGCCGGTTCGAGCGACGCTCATGGAAGTTTGCGTCACTCTCGATGACGAGTACCTTCAGCTTCAGTCCGTAATTTCTTCCCTCTTTGTTGCGAAAACCCTTCATTTTTGCATCTCAAACAAGTGGACACTGCACAATTTGACTGATGAATAGCTTGTTGAAGACCGCACGAGGCACTTCAACCTGGCGGCGTACGTCGGCAGCTGAAAATGTCGCCTGCTAGAGCCGTCTGCTCGAGTGCGCGAGTTCCCCGGTTCTCCGCGCCTCCCGCGCTTCAACCACGACCCTGCCACGTGATCAACATCACTACTCAAGGCGCTCCGCCATTGGTTGCCGCTCTCGCCACTCGCAAATGCAATGCTAAATCACTGCTGCCATGCGCAGAAGTGCCGTCATGGTCATGTCCACGTGATTGTGACGTTTTTTAAACAAGTGTGGTGTATTCCGGTTCCGGTTTATGATTTTACGCGCGCTGCTGGAGCTGCTTATGGTTCATGGTTTAATTTTAAGTTTAATTTCATGGTTTCTTATCTATTGTGTGCTACAGTGTTGTTCTAGTTGCGCTGGAAGAACCGGATGGCGTTCGAGCTTGCGATCACGAGCGACAGTTGGGTCCAACGCTGGAGCAGCTCGTTTCCTAATGCCTTGCGGCGCGTTTACGATTGGTCTTGTGCAGCTCCTGTTACGTTTTTTAGTGCCGTTGCTGTTGTTTGTAGAATTTGCTGTTGTGAATGAGGCACATGTTAGCTCTCAACTTGGCAGCACTTTGTCTCTTATGGTGAAAAGGTTTAAACTTTTTTTTTTTTTTATGGCACTCGATGTAGCACTTACCTCTACTGTTTCATGTCATGCATGTTCATACTGTTTCCCTGTTTATCTTGGCTTTAGGCGGCTGGCCAATCGCGTCTTGCTTGAGCACCTGCTCGCCACAGTTCAAAACGCACATGGAGAGTAACCCGAATGTAAACTATGAAGACAAATATTGAGGAACGTGGCCCAGCCGCTCATATTCTACTCTCCCGCTGAGTTTTGTTGTAAAGCTTGGCTGTCTTGCATACCAATAAATATTCTTAAATTTCTCCCAGCTAGTCTGCCAAGCTGCTATTTAGTATTGGTTATTTTGATGGTGATATGCGAGGTACCATGTTTGCACAAATGTTCCTCGCAAGCACGACGCAGGTTCATTGCAGGAACCTGCATTATGTTATAGATGTAAAATGCACGCGAATATGACCGGTGTAGGTTTGCAGGTCCCTGCGTGCCACTCTCAAGCAAATGCCAAGTTTCCATTGTATGAGTGTACCTTCACCTTGTTGCGCTTCAGAGGGCTTGTTTGGTCCCTTGATCTGTGCAATAGAATGCTGAAAGGTCTTGAACCTTACCATAATCCTCTTGTCCAACCCCCCCCCCCCCCCAAAAAAAAAAAAAAGAAATTTTGAGGCATTACATTGGGGAATATATCTTGGTGATAATGTGACAATTTTTGCCTCTATAACCCTTCTTTTCTCCCATCTTTATCAGTGAAGTTGTCAGCCACATGTAATTGCTTGAACAGAGGGCCATGCAGTGACAGAATTTCTCCTCACTATAAGAAAATCTGTGAAGGAGATTTTAGAGACTCGCCAGGACTTCCTCTTGGGCAAGTTGGTGAAGTCTGCTAAACATTGTTTTTGTGCGCAAAAAGATATTTACAGAGGAAGGACACATGAAAGCGTGAACTACCAACTGATATAATGATTCAAAGGATGGAACATAGGGTGCAAATTTTGTGCACACTTAAGATGCGGATGTTGTGACAGTGCTAGTTTGTCTAGTAATGCTGCAAATTGGCCTTGAACTAGTGCACCACTGGAGAATGTAAAGTAATTGAAGTGTTACTAACATTGCACAATCTTTCTGATAAAATATACCTTCATGTATCTTCATCTTATCAAAGAGTGGTGCAAAACATGGTTCATGACCCTTAACGTATTGAAATGTAAAGTCATCTCATTGAGCCGCAAACAACAATTCCAGTTATACTACCATATTCAAGATGACTTACTGTTTCACGTCTCCCATTACAAATATCTCGGTGTTCACCTTTCACCAGATCTTTCATACTCATTTCAAAGCACATCCATACGTGCCGTCGCCTCTAAGTCTTTAGGTACCCACGCTGTAATCTCAGAAGTGCCCCTGCTAATATTCGCAAACTAGCCTACCATACTTTTGTTCGCCCACAATTTGAGTTTGCTTCCTCCATTTGGTCCCCTTATCATAACATGGTCACCACTTTAGAATCCATCCAAAATATGGCCGCACGATTCATCTTAAGAAACTATCACTACCATTCAAGCGTCACTCAGATTAAAACTGATCTTTTTCTCCAATCTTTAGGCACACGCCGCAGCATCGCTCTAACAGTATTTCACAATTATGTACACTCCAATAGATCATGTTCCTTTCACCTCGATGTCCCATCCCACAGGTCTAAAAGATTGCACAATCATTTGAGCCTTGCACGAATCCATGGTGATACTTTAGCTTTTAATTCATCAACACTTCCACGAGCCATCAGATTATGGAATAATCTACCAGACAGCATTGCATCTGTCTAATCATTCCATCACCAACTTATTACACATTTCACTGAAGCCGTCGTTTAGCATGTTTTGTATTCATGTTTCAGTTCATGTTTATTTGTTTTTTTTTTTCATTTGCTATAACATGCTTGACGAATTGCGCACTTATTCATACGCCATGTGCTTTTTATGTTATTGTATGCTTTAAACTATGTACCATATTTCTTCTCGTTATTTCCGCATTGCTTAGTCTTCTCTTCGTTACTGTTGTTATGTGCACAAATTTTATTTAACATATGTTGTACTTTTTATTTCTTTTTCTCCTGGTTGTGTATGCACTGTTGGGATTTTTCGCCCTCCTTTACACAATGCCCTACAGGCCTGTAAGGTACTTCAAATAAATAAAAAATTTGCTCAAAGGCTGTTCTGTTGCTACTCTTGCCCACGGCTCACATAGGGCAGGCCTTGCAGTGTGCACTGCACCATCCGGTTTATTTAAATTGTTTGAATGCTCCCTCAAATAGTCATTTAATCATTGGGCCATTTGGTCCTCATAGAACTTGCCATAGCTGAAAGATATGTCATAGACCACCCCACAGCACAATGCACAAAATGGTTGGCATGATTTTTCGTACACCTTTGTCTCGTGGTACGAGGAGACCATTGGGCTAATTTGACAGGTGTGTAAAAGAACAAATGGGACACCGTATCTAGCAGGCATGTTTATTTTCCAGTTTATTTTCAGTTTATTGTTTCACTACAGGTACATATATACAGAAGATGTTATACAGAAAGAAGTCCCACCGTTATAAACTGCAGCGGGACCTCTTCAAGCTGTGGGTAAATTTGTGCACATATGGCAACCTCAGGTCCAGTGGCGCCTGTTCCTGTTATGTCTGATCAGCAAGCTTGAAACCATCCGACAATTGCTGCCAGCTTGATGATCACGTCATTGCTGATGGCTTCGTTCACAGCGTATCAGGCGGAAAACCATGCATATTTGGCAGGTTGTTCTGTAACAGTGAGCCGTTGTACAGCTACTTGTTAGACTCAACAAGGCTTGCAATTGCTGTTGTCAGCAAACTTTCTTCCGTAAAGTGTTGGCCAGTTGAAAACGTAAAAAGGAAACTTCTCAAGCTGTCATACAAAGATAAATTTGTAGTTTTGCCACTGTTGCATACGGCCTGGTGTATGCTTTTCTGATCTTGCTTGATTTATGAGCTGTGTTTTTTAACGAGTACTGTATTATGCTGATGTGTGAAAGACTTCATGTGTTATGTACTTTCTTATGGCTTTGTTAGTTTTTTTACATCTTGCATTCTCTTGCTGGTTTCTTTAAATGAAGTAGGACAACAATAAGTGTGTGGTGAACCTTGCCTACTGTGCTGGTATTGTGGTTGCTTATCAAGAGTGGATACTTAAGAATGCATGGCCGGTCTGCTTAAGTGCTGTTCTCATCAGGTCCTTAGTAGTTGCACCAGACCTTAATATGTCTTTTGCATGGTATTGTTTTTGGTACAGTATTAGGCAGTTGGCTTTGTTGGTGTCCGAGGCATGCATTTGTTTTCAAACAGTGTAAGAAAAATGATATACTTAGAGTTGTGCTAGTTATCCAGTGCTCTATGAAAGCTTCCAGTCCTCTATGAAAACTTGCTTTTGATTAGCTGTGTGGAGTTTTGTAGTTGGCACGTCTTTGATCGGAGCCAGCACGTACAGTATTGTGTACTGCCTTTTTATGGCTTCTGGATTAGCCCTTCCCAGGAGCTTAGCCATTTTCGGATGAAGTACTGCCTTGTGGAGTTCGTGGGTGAATAAAATGCGGAGCTTGTTCCTGCAACATGGGTAGTGGGCAAGTATACTTTTTCTGGCCTCCTGGTCCTGGCTGCCAGACAGCAATCAGTAATTGCTATAAGCCAAAGGAAAGCTGGAAGAAGTACCACATCATAATCAAGGAAATCTTTGCTAAGAAACAGTTGACTGTACTCATAATTCAGAACAAAAAGTTTATACATGATTCGGTATTATTTTTCCAATTTACAGATAACTGTGAGGATGGTCGCAGAAGGCTCCCATGGCAGAGTACTCATCGGATTTTGATATGGAACAAGAGCTGAGGAAAAGAAAAATTCACAAGACCAGTTGCTATGCTTATCAAGAGATACGCAATGTGCCAAAGCCACCACCTTATTTTCCAAGGCCCTGAAAAAAGGCAAGGAAACAAAACTTGTAAAGCTCAGCAGTTCATGGACTTTTTTCCTTCGAGGAACATGTCGCTGCTCCCATTGCATGAAATAATCAGCTTGAAATCACTATCGAGACTAGCTTTCTTTCATTTTCAATGTTACATGGTTTTTAACACATTATTGCATAGTATGCGGGTGGGGCAAGTGAGGAAGGTGTACCATTAAAAATAGGCAGAAATTGGGTGGGGCGGTTGCATTTGTTTGTCCTGAACAAGTCAATGAAAGAATTCACTGGAATCGAAGTTTCCAAGCGAATGTCTTATTTATTTCGCTGACTTGAAACCTCAGAGCCTTTGTTCTCTTGCAGGGAGTCAGGAGAATGACAATCCAGAAGGTGATGTCCCTTATTAATCTTTTAAGCAGCATTTTTTTTGTATATGTAATTAAGTGCTTGTTTTCTTTTCTGCAGAAGATCCATGTCTGCCACAGGACTCATCTGGTATGTGTTGTGGATTTCCTTGTTTTGGAGGTAGGTAGCACACTGAAGTGCGAAGTCCAGAAATAATAGTTGTCAGGAGTATACTAAGAGATGCATATTAGGGCAACGATGAAACAGACCTGAAAATTGGCAAGAAGAACGGAACAGAACGAGTGTTTCGGCCTTATTATGTTCCTTCCTACTTTCTTCTTTTGAAGTCCTTGTTTAGTGATTGTACAAGTGTGTATTCCTTAGTCTTCAAACAACTCCCGGCAACAATTTTACTGTTTCCTGTAGAGTGTACTTAACAGCATGTCTGCATAGAAAAACGTAAATATCTCAGTAATGTTTTTTACTGCGAAGATGTTGGTGCATGAAGAATATGTGTTTTGTCTGTTTAAACAAGTCCTTGTAAGTTTAATACTGGTTATATTTTGCTTTATTAGATTCATAACAGCCCACACGTTGTGTGCAAAAAAAAATGTTAAAAATGGTAAATTTGACAGGTGTTTTTTATTGCAAGGAATTGTGATGCCTAAGGTCTGGCTAACACCAGTGCTTGCTGAGGCAGCCTTGATACCAAGCACTCGCATTATGTTCTCATATGTAACAGTGCATAAATTGCCATCTGTACATATGCTCACGAAAAGTGGGGTAGCAAGCTAAATAACCAAGGTTTTTGGTGACAGCTGTCTGTCGGGCAGATATGCAACATCTACTTAGTGGCAGGTTTATGGAAAAAAATTTGATATAAGTTCATTATAATGAAAGCATCAAGAAAAACTGAATTGTGTGAAAAACTTAGACCTGCAGAATATAGCTGCTGAGCAATGTGATGGTGTTGCGGAATAAACAATAACACTCCTAGGAGTATGGAAAGCTCAGTCTTGAATACTTTGTGATATTGCTACGGAACAGCCGCCACAGTGTGGCTGCACTGAGGAGAAGGAAGACGACGTGGCCACCGCTTGATATAGCGTCGCCATCATTGCCACCGCTTGTCTACGTGTAAATATATTGTAGACTCGTACGTCAGCTACACGTAACATTAATTTGGTGGAGGTGGACGTTCCCCGTACCCGTCATGGAGCTTCGCAGCGGTCGCAACGGCGACAGTGCAACTTCGGCTCCTGCTGGCGGCACTTCCTCTACGCAACCGTCTCCGCCTGCAGCCCCGACCTACGTCGCCATTTCCCCACCTCGGGATCCTGGTGTTTTCAACGGAGTCGGCAGTCCTGATGTTGACGACTGGCTCCGCTTATACGAACGTGTCAGCACCAGTCACAGGTGGGATTCGACTATTATGCTCGCGAACGTTGTTTTCTACCTCGACGGAGCTCCACTTGCATGGTTCCAGACTCACGAAGAGGAGATCTCGAGCTGGGATCTCTTCAAAGAGAAGCTCCGCGACCTTTTTGGCAATCCCTTCGGTCGTCAAGTCAATGCCATGAAAGCCCTAGCCACACGTGTACAGACGTCGACCGAGTCCTACGTGTCCTACATTCTCGACGTCTTGGCCCTTTGTGCCAAGGCTGACCCGACCATGTCTGAGGACGATAAGGTAAATCACGTCCTCAAAGGGATTGCTGACGACGCCTTCAATTTACTGGTGTTTACCAACGTCACCAGCATCGATACGATCCTCAAGCAGTGCCGCCGTCTTGAGCATGCTAAAAGCCGCCGGTTATCCCAGCACATCAACCGACTTCCCAACACAGCTGCTACGTCATCCTGTGACGACCTCTTCCTCCAGCCGTCGCGATGTGACAACTTGACCCGCATTATTCGTCGTGAGGTCGAAGCGGCACAACCGGCGGCCCCTTCATTTCCGTCACCTGATCATTCTCCGGTGACAATCTCCTTGATCCAGGCCATCGTCCGTCAAGAGTTATCCAACGTCGGCCTGCACTCCATTCGTTCCGCATGCTCGGAACCTCTCTCTCCACGCACGGCCCCACCGCGCCCCTCTTACTCTTATGGACAGCGCAACCCCTCCGAATGGCGAACCGTGGACGACAAGCCGATCTGTTTTAACTGCCGACGCATTGGACATGTCGCTCGCCACTGCCGCAGCCGCTGGACTTCCCCCACACGCTATTCTCCTAATTACCACCCTCGCCCCTCTAGTGCGCCCTTTTCCTTCGCCCCTTCTATGCCCACCCCATCATCTGACCCTGCGACGCCTTTGCCACGACCCCGCTACTCCCGCTCGCCTTCTCCCTCCCGTCGTCAATCTCGCTCGCCCCCGTCTCGCCGTGCTCCTTCTCCGACCTACTCGCCGCACCCCCGACCGGAAAACTAGACAGCGCAGCTTCTGGAGGTGAAGCTGCAAAGACGACATTGGCTCAAAATCCTCGCTTCACCTTACCGACGCACAAGAATCTTTTGGACGTTCTCGTCGACAATGTTCCTGTGTGCACGTTGATTGACACCGGGGCGCATGTGTCCATTATGAGTGCTGCTCTTCGCCGTCGGCTCAAGAAAGTTCTGACGCCTGCCCCGAACCGATTTGTACAAGTCGCCGACGGAGGGACTGTCGCTATTGTTGGCATGTGCTCTGCCCGACTCACCATTGCTGAGCGACACACCGTCGTTCTCTTCACCGTCATCGAGCATTGCCCTCACGAACTCATTCTCGGTCTGGATTTTCTTGCCCATCATTCTGCCCTCATTGACTGTTCGGCCGGCTCACTTCGCCTTGACTTGCCTCTTCTTGCCGACCCTGTGGACCCGCCTCCCAGCCATCTGAGCTGCATAGATTTTATTCGCCTACCACCTCACTCTATGACACACGTAGACTTGTTGTCCTCACCAGCTGTACCTGACGGCAATTACGTGGCCGCACCAATTCCGGCCGTTATGCTTACACATGGTGTTATCGTGCCGCACACTGTGCTGAAAATTACTGGTAACCGCACCTGCCTTCCACTCGTCAATTTCGCGCTTACCGCGCAAGTTCTGCCTCAGGGGATCTCCTTGGCTATAATTCGCGCTTTGCAGGATGATGAGGTCGAGCCATTCACAGTGGAAGATCGTTACCGCTCAGCCCATACCGTGACGTCATCGCACAGTACTGACGTCGACATGAAGAAGATGGTCTCCTCTGACCTTACACCTGCTCAAGCTGCAGCCCTTTGCCGCGTTCTTGAAGGCTATCGCGACATTTTTGACTTTGACAATCGACCCTTAGGTCAAACGTCCGTCGTGACCCATCGCATTAACACTGCCGATGCGCACCCTATTCACCGTCGTCCATATCGTGTTTCTGCGTCAGAACGAGCTGTTATCCAACAGGAAGTCAAAAAGATGCTTGCAAAGGACATTATCGAGCCTTCCTGTAGTCCCTGGGCTTCTCCCGTCGTACTTGTCAAAAAGAAGGATGGCACGTGGCGTTTTTGTGTAGATTATCGCCACCTGAACAAAATCACAAAAAAGGACGTGTACCCTTTGCCACGTATTGATGACGCTCTAGACTGCCTGTACGGTGCCACTTATTTTTCTTCTATCGACTTACGGTCCGGATACTGGCAGATATCCGTCGACGACATGGACAGAGAGAAGACTGCATTTGTTACCCCTGACGGCCTTTATCAGTTCAAGGTGATGCCTTTCGGTCTCTGTAACGCGCCCGCCACCTTCGAACGAATGATGGACTCTTTGCTTCAGGGGTTCAAGTGGTCCACCTGTTTGTGCTATCTGGACGACGTCATCGTTTACTCACCCACATTTGACTCGCATCTAGACCGCCTTTCAGCGATTCTTGACGTGTTCCGCCGCGCCGGTCTCCAGTTGAACTCGTCAAAATGTCACTTCGCTCGCCGCCAAATCACCGTCCTTGGACACCTCGTGGACGCCAGAGGCGTGCGACCTGACCCGGACAAGATTCGCGCCGTTACGAACTTTCCTGTTCCGAAGTCTACCAAGGACGTTCGTAGTTTCGTAGGGCTGTGCTCATATTTCCGACGCTTTGTGAAGGATTTTGCGACCATCGCCCGTCCCCTTACCGACCTCTTGAAGAAAGACGCCCTATTTTCTTGGGGACCTGACCATGTCGCTTCTTTTTCGCAGCTCACTACTCTCCTTACCACGCCTCCAATTCTGGCCCATTTTGACCCGTCTGCTTCAACGGAAGTTCGAACTGATGCCAGTGGTCACGGCATAGGAGCAGTATTAGCACAACACCAGCGTGGACATGATCGCGTTATAGCCTATGCCAGCCGACTTCTATCACCCGCCGAGCGCAATTATTCAATCACAGAGCGCGAGTGCCTCGCTCTTGTGTGGGCTGTTGCCAAGTTTCGCCCTTACTTGTACGGACGCCCCTTCTGTGTCATCACTGATCACCACGCGCTCTGCTGGCTATCCTCGCTCAAGGACCCCACGGGACGACTCGCTCGCTGGGCGTTACGCCTGCAAGAATATACCTTCTCCGTGGTATACAAGACGGGACGCTTGCACCAGGATGCCGATTGTTTGTCCCGCTACCCCGTCGACGACCCGGCTGATGCGGACACCATCACTTGCGTTTTCTCTGTGTCCAAGTTGCTCGACATCAGCAATGAGCAACGCCGCGATCCTTCCTTACGAGCCCTCATCGACCATCTGGAGTCAACGCCTGGCGACGCCTCTCTCTGGATGTTTCTCCTTAAGGAAGGGACACTATACCGCCGCAATCTCGATCCACACGGCCGTGACCTTCTGCTCGTAATTCCATCCCACTTGCGGTCGACTGTCCTCCAACAACTTCACGACGCTCCCGTGGCTGGACACTTGGGCGTCTCGCGCACATACGACCGTGTACGCCGTCGCTTCTTTTGGCCGGGTCTCGCTCGCTCCGTGCGGCGCTACGTTGCCGCTTGTGAGCCCTGTCAGCGCCGGAAGAAGCCCTCCACACCTCCAGCTGGATGTCTTCAGCCGATCGACATCCCACCGGAACCCTTTTTCCGTGTTGGTCTAGACCTTCTTGGACCGTTCCCTCTCTCGGGCTCCGGAAATAAATGGGTCGCCGTCGCTACTGATTATGCTACGCGGTACGCAATCACCAGAGCCCTCCCGACAAGTTGTGCTACTGACGTTGCTGACTTTCTGCTCTATGACATCATTTTAGTGCACGGTGCCCCGCGCCAATTACTCACTGACCGTGGCCGCAGCTTTCTGTCGGGAGTCGTCGAGGACATCCTCCGCTCCTGCTCGACTAAGCACAAGTTCAGCACGTCCTACCACCCACAGACCAACGGCCTCACAGAGCGCCTCAACCGGACCATCACCGACATGCTATCCAAGTACGTCGCGACCGACCACCACGACTGGGATCTTCACTTACCATATGTGACGTTCGCGTATAATTCATCGCGTCACGACACCGCCGGCTATTCACCATTCTATCTCCTATATGGCCGAGAACCCGCGTTGCCCTTGGACACATTGTTGCCCTCGGCCACACGTTCAACCACTGAATACGCCCGCGACGCGATCGCACACGCCGACCACGCGCGCCAGCTCGCCCGCACCCGTCTCGAGGCCTCGCAGGAGCATCAGAGACGCCTCTATGATTGCCACCATCGCGACGTACAATTTACTCCGGGTTCTCTGGTGCTTCTCTGGTCCCCCGTTCGACGTGTGGGCCTTTCCGAAAAGCTGCTGTCCCGCTACACTGGCCCTTACCGTGTGGTGCGACAAGTGACCGATGTCACGTATGAAGTCATCCCCGCCAGCCTCTCAGCGTCATCGTCGGCTGCAGGTGACATCGTTCACGTGGCGAGACTAAAGCCATATCACACACCTTTCGCCGCGGATGTGTAGATTAAGCACCGGGACGGCGCTTCTACTGCCGGGGGTGATGCTACGGAACAGCCGCCACAGTGTGGCTGCACTGAGGAGAAGGAAGACGACGTGGCCACCGCTTGATATAGCGTCGCCATCATTGCCACCGCTTGTCTACGTGTAAATATATTGTAGACTCGTACGTCAGCTACACGTAACAATATGTATAGGCAGCTGTAGTTGCAAGTTAAAAGCTATTAGAAATTTATAGTACTTTGAGGACTTCTAATCAAAATTTACCTGTGGTGGCGGGTCAGGGGTGATAGTGTTGTATTGTAAAGCATGAGGTTTCAGTTTCATTTATGTGCAAACACATTCCAACGGAAGCGCAATACAAGAATGCTTCTTTACACTGTGTATAGGTTTTATGTTAAACTGCAGCCTTGCATGTTTTTCTGGGGTGTTGAATACATGTTAGTAATTACCTAACTTTCCTTCACAAAGGAGGAAGATTGGAGTTGACAGATGTGCACAAAGGAGGCTGCTCATGTGTCTGATAGTACAGAGGCACGAGGCGGGTAGTAATTCATTCAGCATATCTGTTTTGAATTCGGTGTGCTACTAGTTTTGCTAAAGTAGGTGAAATGTCATAAGTGAACACAATGATTAAATTTTCTAAGCTCTTTTTTTTTTTTTATTGTTGGCCTGTTAAAACCACCTAAGCGTAAAATTTTCATCTTTACATCTCTCATTTGTTTTGAAATTTCTGCTTTTGGTAGCAACATATTTCACTAAGATGGCTTCTGGAAGCTGGTGGTACATGTTAGAAAAAGGGGAACTTGCTTTGTTTTTCTTCCCAGTGCCCCATTCTACTACAAGGGCCCCACAGCCTAGGTCACGTCCTAGGCAGCTTCTGCCTGTGGAAGGTACGCGACAAGCACAACTAAAGCTTTCTGGGCTGTGGGCTTTTGTTGATCTTAAAATTGTAGAGTGTATATTGTTAGAAAAAGGACAAGGACACAAGAGAGCGACACGCACACAGCGATGTGTCCTTTTTCCAATTTTTCCAGGCAGGAGCGCTATGTGCTTGTCACTCTCTCGTGTCCTTGTCTTTTTTTCCCTGTGCCCGTTTTCCTATGTATCACCAACAAGCCCAAGCTTCCACGCTAAATGTATATTGTTATTATTGCTTTGTTTACTGTGGAAGTGCAAAAAGACTACTGCTACCAAGCAGTAATTTTAGTGCTGTTAATCTAAGTGCAGAGCAAAATAATGATTGCATTTCACTCAAAATACTGAAACACAAAGTTTTTTGCAATTTAGGTAGATTGACTTGGTCATGTTGCTTAACAAAATGACTCTACTACCAAGAGGTCCTCAGTTTATTTGAGACACTCCATAGATATCAGAATTGCTGGTGTTATATGAGGTTCCTCTGTAACAAACTATATGTATGTGGTGCCGTTTGCACCGTTTGCCATGACCTTAAAAAAGAAAACTCTGTTACAGTACCACATACCTCATTCTTTCATACAGAAATACAACTTTCTCTCATTTGGAAAAAACAAAGATTTACTCCCAACGCTCTAAAGTTGCAATAAATAAAAAAATGTTGCAGTTTCGCTCGAAAGGCGAAGCATCCATTGCGATAGCAAATTAGTAGACAGTTATACAAAAAAGTAAGGATAGTAGTTTTATTGGTTGTATAAACTTTTAAACATTCGCTTGCTAACTAAATTAACAAGCATGGTGTCACACGCACACAAAACATGAACACCTCTCACTCAGTGACCACGGAAACTCTTTATCAACACGCTGGAGTGAGGAAGTAGGTAGCAGGGGGGATGCAAATTGACCTTTGTGTGGCTTCTCGCTTCGACGCGAACTAAGGGACGAGAACACAGTGAGGTGCTCATAGACTTGTAGACTTGTCTCCATCACAGACCGTATTCAAAATAGGGGCTGCACGGCCGCGCCCATGTAACAGCGGCCGGTGTAGAACGCCTCTCCTGTTTGCACCAGTCCCACATTCAAGGTCCGGCAACTCCGAACACCCGTGATGCGGCCCGATTTGCGTCCGTCTCCACACACATGATCGCTTCCCTTTTAGTTGCAGCATCGTGATCAACTCAGCATGTCTTTGCAGTCAGCACTTCAATAATAAATTAATTAATTTTTTATTTGTGGATTTACAGGGTACCAATATTGGCCTGCCCAAGCCAACAGGTGGGTTGTGGAGCAGTGCCAACATCCATGCTGATAGAGCAAGCACAAGAAGCGGCAAGAGCGACGTTGCACTAACCTACACCAAAGGACACATTGCCTAAGCACAAGTACTACAGCACATGGAGGAAGCTACAGCAGCTAGGCTCGAAGCACGTACGAGGCGGCAATTTTGTAATGCCAATGGAGATATGGTAACACAGATTTAGGGTCATACCCGATTCTAACGCACAAGCAATTTTTGCACCCATTTTATCGGGAAAAAGTGTGTGTTAGATTCGAGTAAATACAGTACTACCCAGTTTCACGCATGCAGTGACCAAATTTCACATAAAAGAAGTTCATTGAGGTGTGGCACATAGTTTCACAGACCCAGCAACAAGTTAGGTTGAAGGATGTTCATTGAAGGGCGGCACATAAACAGTGACACAAGTTGGTGTGAACCAAGTTAACTGATGAGTGTCGCCCACCAAATGTCAGAAATCTGTGACCCAAAGTGGTGCAATGATTGGTTTTCATCTCGAACACAGCAGCTTGATACTCGCCACTAGACCACGAACTACCCAGTGACCCAAAATTGGCAAGAAAGTAGATAGCCTCCAGAAACTCCGTGAAGTACCCTAATAATCCTAATCCCATTAAAATGTTTATATAGCTAGATACAGTGATGCATAGGCTATTCTATCAGACTTAAACCATAGTTTTGCAGGAATTTGTCGTAGCACAGCACCAGTTAGGCTATCTTATGCTAGAGTCATGCTATGCTGCTGCCGGAGACTGCAAATAAAATGTCACTTGAGTCTTACCTGACAGAAAGTCAGATATCTGGAAACAGGAAATTTTCAAAATTGAGAATCAACTTTTTTCTTTTTCAGTTCATCGGAGGTTTTTGTCAGCATCGCTGTAATTAGCCAGCATTGTCATCATGCGCATTGTATTCGCCCACTTCTATATTTCTACACCATTGCCTATAAAACCCAGACATTTTATGTGCCTGCTGGCACATCTCTGCTGACATCACCTTCTTTCCATGCAAAAATCTTGTAGTAGGAGGCTATCTGTACAGAGATTTCACATTTTTATACAATGTATACTTGGAGCACGACATGTAGCATTCTACTCAGGTGGGACACCCTTACAGGACTCGAAAACAAACCTTTTCTTGCAGGGCGACTTTCTATCAGCTATGTTGAAGTTCACATGCATGAAGGACATACTTATTTATTTGATTTATTTGTTTATTTGATAAATACTGCCAGCCTTCAGAGCAGGCGGTAGGCAGGAGTGGACAGTACATATGAAGAAATGATCAAAAATAAGAAGACAAGAACACATTACACAAGGCTCGCACCACGCACTGAAAAGCAGCGGAAGACCAATAGTTTGCACATTGCTTGCATACAAACCTGTGCTACAGATATAAGATTGTGCTCTGATATATTGACAGAGTGCTTGACAAGAAAAGATTAGATAAGAACACGGACCATTCAAGCTACCCATGCGCGTCCCACGATATGACAAACTGCTTTAATTCATCACGTATCGGAGCATTTTGCGGGAGAACCATAGCATATGGCGCGAGATGATAAGTGTTGCTGAAGATCGAAGGCTGATGGAAGAATTATAAAGCACTTAAGAATGACTGTATGGCGGGTTTCTCGACAATATGTGCACTGAGCCGGTTCCATTCTCGAATAGTTCACGGAAAAAATGAATTACTGAAGCAATCGGTTTTGCAGGCGAATTCTTTAACTTTTTTCGAGTGATTTCCTCGTGTGGACCGACGAGTCACCTCTTGAATGTACAATTCCTTATTGATACGCAGATTATCATGATATATTAAATACATATATTTCAACCTATCATGATGTCTTAATTGAAGTGTTTCTAAATTAGCTTTTTCTAGCAGCTGAGTCGGAGATGTGTGCCAGCTGTATGAATTAAAGACGAATCTTATTGATTTTATTTGGACGCTTTCGAGTTTTCTTAATATATATTAACTTCAGTAAACGGGTCCCATAAGACGGAAGCATATTCAAGAATCGGTCTAATAAATGTTTTATATGCCAATAACTTTATTTCTTCTGTCGACTGGCTAGGGAACATTTTAGACACCCAAGCTTCTTCATGGCCTTTTTTTGTATGTAGTTAATATGTGTGTTCCACCTGAGATCAGATGTGATCATGACACCCAAGTATTTATAACTCTCTACTGAAGAAAGACTGCGGCCATTTATTGAATATTGGAAGTATAGGGGAATCCGTTTTCTTGTTATTGTCATTGATATGGGTTTCTTCTCGTATACCTTCATTTGCCACTCAGAACACCAACGGTCTAGTTTAGATAGAGATGAATTTAGAAGAGCCTGGTCATTCAGACACTGAATTACATTATACAATATACAATCATCAGCAAACAACTTAGTTTTCACTGGTATGTCTTGAGTAATGTCATTAATGAAAATTAAGAAGAACAGTGGTCCCAGGATGGATCCCTGCAGTATGCCTGACAAAACTGGGGCCGGACTGGAACTAATGCTGTCGATCAAAACACTCTGCTGTCGCAATCAAAGATATGCTTCTATCCAGGATATTAATGAAGTGTTCTTGAATATTGATTTCATTTTGAGAAGCAGTTTAGGATGAGACATGCGATCAAAGCCTTTCTCGAAATCTAAGAATGTAATGTCTAACTGGCTTTGCTTATCTAATGATGCGGCAAAATCATGAACGGTTTCGAGCAATTGTGTTACCATTGACAGGATCTTGCGAAAACCATGCTGTGTGGAATCGATCAGGTTGTTATTTTCAAGGAACTCCGATATATGTTTGAAAATGAAATGTTCAAGTGTCTTCGCACATGTGCGTAAAATGGAAATAGGCCGGTATATCACCATTATTAGTCATTAGTCATCCATGGATACGAAACATACTGTGATATGTGCAATAGGTTGATTGAGTCTGTTTGAACGAAAAGTGAGCATAGCTTGTTTTTAATGTTGTTAGATGTCTAGCTCAACCGAAAGCTTACAAAAGATTCATCCCAGTGCTTTAAAACCTGCTGCACTGCAGGCCTTGTGTCACGGTACTCTTTTACAACTGCAAAGCTAGCTTTTCTGCGTGGTATGGCAGCAGCGTAACTGTGGTGCGAAAGACATGTACACAATGAAGCTATACGCACTATTCTCTTTTTGAACTCACGATAGAGGTAAAATGAGTGTAAAAGTTATGTCGCCGAATGCTACGGTGGTTTCCACTTTCAAAAGAGTGCAGAAGCGAACTTTACAACGTACACAATGAAACTGTTGTGTACTTTACGAACTCTATATGTAAACAATGTGACTTATGATAATCTGCAAGATCTGTGCTGTTTGCTACTGCCTGAAAAAGGCAGCAGTAGAGGCTATTTAGCAATATTTTCGAGAGCAGTGGACTGGCATGCACCGACGTTTTTCAGGCTCGGGCGGTCAACTTTTGGAGCCAAGGGACCTTTCAAAGCCTTGTGAGCTCACTATCACTGTGTTCACAGTATTCAACTAGCCAAGCAGTTCGTCATAACACAGCAGTTCAGAATCAGAATCAGTTTTATTTTCCTCAAGGAAAGGAAAAATGGACCCCAGACAAAAATCTGCTCATTGACCAGCTTGACGAGGCCTGCGGCCCTACAGGCAGTGGCAACAGCAGCAAAACAGCAGTGTATGTCGTACACCCATACCAGAAAAAAAAAAGCAACTCAAGAAACAAAAAACTAAAAAAGAAAGAGAGACTGTTCGCACCAAGCTGTGAAGAATGAGAAAAAAAGTATTTACATATACATACACCAATAACAAACCAATATTGTACACTGACATGTTATATTTACACGTACACGCAAATACCCGTAGAAGTGGCACGCATACGCCCCTATATATACATATATGTACACCTACATATACATTTACATATACACGCGTAAACGGCATATATACACACACCATTCAAGTGCACCCATGTATAACTTCAAGTTCAATATTTTATGAAGAATGAACTGTTACAAAAACAGAGAGCGATGAAAAAAAAAGTGAAATTGAACAATGCCTGAAAAATCATTCCACACTAATCCACACAAAAGAACGCACAACGCCGAATGTAAACTGCATGATATAAATCTGTTGCCAATTAAGCTATACTGTTTAAAAAGTATTCAATTAAAGCACGTTTATTGCGGGGCCATCAATTAAAGTTGTATTATTGTTACAACTATTAAGGTTGTATTATTGTTACAACTTACAATTAGTTGCCATACTAATTACAATGCCACACCAGTGAACCGCAGAGTAGCAGGCAAACAGGCTATAAAAGCGACCCCAACGGCCAACGGTTGAACACGAGTGGGCGCAAGTGGCTCCCATAGAAGCTGGATATCTGTGCAGGTCTGGAGTTCCAATAGCTTGTCGCTGAACCAATGCCTCCTTTAGAAGATGCTTGCCGCGTGAGCTGAGAAGCTGGTTCTGGCCCCTCTCCACCTTCCTTCTCTCCACCAGGGTCGTCTGCGAGTGCTGGTTGCGGCGGCTGCTCCAAAATTGAATCACGTTCCCCTGCCTCCTAGATTTTAGCGCCGTCTGTTGTGATCCCGGAGGCAGGAGCCGCGGTCTCTCATCAAACCATTGGTTGAGCATGCGCTAGCCTAGTAATCGTCACTTCATCCGCAACAGGAAGTATGGGTTGGCAGCGAGCGCCGTCTCTCCACGACTACCTTGAACTACAGGAACCTCCGCTCCAACGGGAAAACTAGGGACGCGGCAGGCATCTACTAAAGGAGGCATTGGCTGAACCTATGGTAGAACTGGTTCGGAACGGTCTCTCCAAAAAATTTGGCTTCGGTTCCAAGACGGCATAGAGTTTCTCACTATAACACCTACAAGGAAATCTGGTGCCACCGTCTATGGAAGTTTCCTAAGGGGCGCTGTGCCGTCATGGGAATGATGGTATATGTGTCTGCGAGGCTTGTGTTGGCTGGTGTTGTAAGAGGCTTCGTCTAAAACGTAGATATGGCTACACAAATAATGGGCTCTTAAGTAAAGTAAAATCTTCATAAAATGTTTCCATTCACGCTTACATCTTTACTCACCTACAATGCATAACCAAGCAAAGAAAAGCAACAGATGACAAACTGTTCCAAAGTGAGCGCGAATCTTGTCTGTTCACCAACTTTAGCGGCCCGCTGATATTTTTTATGTATCTTATAATTGTACGTGCAATAACAAGTTCTCATAGTTAAACAAAACATGTTTTTGTGTAATAATAAGGCTAAACTAGCTCTTTACGTGCTGTTTTAGTAGAAAATGAATCATTATGACAGACGGAACGGTGCTTGCCAGGTGCGTCTTCAAGGTGCCCTGGGGCTGAATCTTATAGCGGTTCAGAAGGGAACCGGTTCACTTGGCCTCATCTGATTGGTCAAAATTTTGCTTGCGTCAGAGGCCATCAGTGACAGCGGGGCAGCACTGCGAATTACGATCACGTCACTCGTCTGTCAATCATTTCCAAAGTGAACAAGTCTTTGGCTAAGGGCGGAACCGGTGAAGGGGTAGTCCGCTTTGGGTTCCGTTGCTGTGGCTTGGCTGTTGGCTTGCGACCCTGGCTGCGTGCGCTGGTCACGCAACCTCGGAGACACGCGGGTGTCGCACGCGCGTGCGTTGGTTGGTTCGGAGGCTATCACTTGCCTTCGTTGTCTGCTTGGCGTTGCTCTTTTGGTGTCGACCACGGCTGGAAGTGCAATACATGTTCGAAGAAATGATGGATAATGAGTTGCACCGCCCCTGCCAGCTTTCTAACTAAACCTTTTGCAGGCTACGCTAGCAATTCGAGGAGACTCGAGTGCAAGTGTACCAGTGGTCATTCCATGCAGAGGAAGTAATTGCCCCCCGCGGTTCATTGCCACCGGCCTGCAGCTCCCAGAGGTCAGTCATAAGCGGAGCATTCATCGGAATGGCCTAGGTCTCTGCTGCCGACACTGTCCACGAAGTTGCTTTCACAATGACTATGTTGGCTGGTAGAAGGGCTGGGTCAGCTTTTCAGTGACCTCCGCTACAAAGCCAATGCCAAGGAGATATTTGCATGGTGAGATTGAATTCCCAGTGCTATCGCCAGCGTGAAAGCTTGCCAATCTCCATTCAGCAGTCAGGAGGGTTCAACCTAGGCTGGTCTAGCACTTCCTTCGTTAGGCTGATAAAACTATACATTCAGGATGGGAAGATATTGTGGAGATCTCGTACTTGGCTGCCCTTTCTTCTCTTGTTCGGGAGTGCCACACTTTGTTCCTCAATTTCGCAGCACAGTGCGCACCGTCAGCACCGCACTCTTCAATTTTACTTCGCGCAGGCAATGCAGGGCCTGTATATCATTATACAATTTCAAGTTCCATTGCTTCGATCACGTGACGCGCTGTGGGGCAAATCACCGGAATAGCGGCAGCGAGCGAGTCATGTCCGAGCAGATGACGAAGGGCGAAAAAAGAAGGCAAATTTATATAGTCGGCTAGTAAAGGTGACCCTAAGAACCAGTTCACGGTTTCGTTTCGCTCGCTACTTAAGAAGTGCTGGCATTGCATTCCTGTTACATGCATCGTGTGAGCTCCTGGTAGCAGACGACATAGAGCTGCACTCTGCCAACTCATTTACGCTTGCGATATCGTCTGTCGGCTGAACATGAAAAAGAATGACATCAATAAATTACTTCTGCATTGCGTAAACGCCCAGCACCACATGTTTATACTTTAGAACTTGCCGTATAATAATTTATATTTTACATTTATTTAGCAAGCAGAAACATTCTGCAGTTCCTTGATTAGCTCGGCATAGGCCCGTCGATCCTGCGACCCGGTCGACAGAGTGGAAAGGGGGGTACGCGTTATTTTGCCCGGATCCTTCTAGCGCTTAGGGCCCGAAAGCGCTACGTTCACCCAAATAGACGCTAGATAATGATTTGATTTGGCTTCGTATATTATTTTAAAATAGGTGGCACTAAAGCGATGAACACAACGAGAGCTCTGAATCAGTCCATACGTTCTGCCTGTGCAGACTTCGCCTGTGCCCAGGACTGTGGAGAATTGATTGTGGCTGTTTGATGTCATAGATGTGAGAGCTTGTGGCGAAGTCGAGTATGGCCGTAGTAGTTCTGCTCATGTAGTATTTAGCACTTCATTCACCCACAAAACTTTATTACAGTCCTGAAGCCCGGTCTCTTCAGACCGAGGCGGGCCCCGTCCATGTCGGCACCGTCATGCCGAGCCTTATGGTGCCATCGTTGACCCTCTGGACAGCCTGTAGTTGGCCTTGATATTATTACGATATCATCGAGCGATGCTCAAGAGACGAGCCGCTGCGGGAACGACGAAGAAGTTGGTCGGTGCCCTTGGCACGAGCGAGTGTCAGCCTGGCTGCCTGGCTCCAGTGTAAATAGCGTGTAAATAGTATCTTTCGTCTGTGTCTTTCCACACGTAACATTTCTGGTGGAGGTCAGCGATCCCCGTCCTCACCACGGAACTCCAAAGTGGTCGGCACACCGAGCTTGTCACCATGCCTCCTGGTGACGAGCCCGCCTCTGCAACGGCTTCAGCTTGTCCGACTGCGCCAGTCGTCACGGTTGCCCCACACCTTGACCCAGGTGTGTGCTCTGGCCTGGAGGGACAGGATGTCGACGACTGGATCAAGCTGTATGAACACGCCAGTGCTAATAACAGGTGGGACCCAACGATTATGCTCGCAAATGTCATCTTTTATCTCGGCGGCACCCCACACATGTGGCACCAAACACATGATAACGAAATAACCAGTTGGGACAGTTTCAAAGAAAAGCTACAGGAACTGTTCGGCGACCCCATTGGGCGCAAGGCTGCCGCGAGAAAGGCTCTTGCGTCTCGTGTTCAATCATCTGCAGAGCCATACGTTCCCTACATCCTCGACGTCTTGGCTCTACGCCGTAAAGCTGACGATAATATGTCCGAAGCACATAAAGTGGCACATGTGCTAAAAGGCATCGCCGACGATGCTTTCAATTTGCTTGTTTTCGGCAACGTCTCAACTATCAACACCATTATAAAAGAATTCCGTCGCCTTGAACAGGCTAAGAGCCACCGTATCTCACACCGCATTGCGCGGCTACCCAACACTGCTGGTACGTCGACATGTGAGGGTCGACTGCGTCAGACCACCACCTGTGACGACGTCACCGGTATTGTTCGCCACGAACTCGAGGCCGCCTGTTCGCCAGCCTTCTCCACGACGCCTCCTGATCCACCAACAATCAACATTGTGATGATTCAGGCTGTCGTCAGACAGGAATTTGAAAACATAGGTCTGAACACCATGTGTTCCATGTCTCGACCCAGCGTTCCCCAGTTATCTAGCGGCCCTCCTCGTCCCCGGCAGTCCTTTTCTGCCACATCTCGCCGCAACCCGTCCGAATGGCGTACCCCTTATGACAGGCCGATCTGCTTCCACTGCTGTCGCATCGGCCACGTCGCCTGTCACTGCCGAAACCGATGGCCACCACCTCCTCGGACTTACGCCACCACTTATTCCCGCACCTTTGGACCTTCTGTACCCTATGCCACCCGCCATGAACCCACTACCGCTGATGCCCCTGCTCCGAACCTTCGCTACAGCCGCTCGCCCTCACCTCGACGCCACCTGTCTCGTTAGCCCCAACCCCGCCGCTTCTCTTCGCCGCCTATCGCCTCCCGGACCCAGCCGCAAAACTAGGCACTGCAGCTTCTGGAGGTGAAGCTGCGTTGTCAACCCTGCCCTCAAATCCTCTGCTCATGTTACCTACTAACCGAAACCTTGTTGACGTTGTCGGCTATCCTGTCACGGCACTCATCGATACAAGAGCACATCTTTCTATTATGAGTGCTGCCTTCCGACGACGACTGAACAAGCTCCTCACCCCAGCGTTGGCACGTGTCATTCGTGTTGCGGATGGCGGTACTGTGCCTATCATCGGCATGTGCACGACACGTGTCAGCATCGCCGGCCGCCACACTCCTGTCCTCTTCACGGTAATTGCTCATTGCCCCCATGACCTCATTCTCGGCCTCAATTTTCTCTCCGCCCATTCTGCTCTTATTGACTGCTCTGCCAGTAGCCTTCGCCTTGAGTTGCCAATGCTCGCAGAACCTTGACGCACCCCACTGCCGCTTACGTCCCACCGGCTTTCTTCGCCTGCCACCGATGTCCATAGCTTACATTTAACTGTTGTCTTTCCCACCAGTTCCTGTTGGCGAGTACCTCGTCACTCCTCTGCCCGACATCCCAATACAGTATGGCGTCACCGTGCCTCACAGTATACTTACTATTACTGCAAACCACACTCGCATGCCTGTCTGTAACTTTGGATTGGCAAAGCAAGTTATACCACAAGGTATTTGCCTTGCCACCATTGATTGTCTCGGCGACCAATACGTGGCAGCGTTATCGACCGATGGTTTTCGCGAGCTTAGCATGCCCCTCGCGCCAGCCTCGGACGTTGATCCCAACATAAAGAAAATGGTTGCGACGGACCTGTCCTCTATGCAGGCTGAAGACCTCTGCGAAGTGTTATCGTTCTACCGCGATATTTTCGACTTCGACGATCGCCCTTTAGGCCAGACGCTTGCGGTCAAGCATCGGATTCTTACGGGCAATGCTGTGCCTATTCACTGACGACCGTATCGAGTTTCTGCGTCAGAACGCCGAGTAATTCAAGATGAAGTGAACAAAATGCTTTATCGATAAAAACATCATTGAGCCTTCATCGAGTCCCTGGGCACCACCTGTGGTGTTGGTTAAGAAGAAGGACAGCATGTGGCGCTTCTGTGTAATCTACTGTCATCTGAACAGCATTACAAAGAAGGACGTCTACCTGCTCCCACGTACAGAGGACGCCCTTGACTGCCTGCACGGTTCCAGCTATTTCTCGTCTTTTGATCTTCGTTTGGGATATTGGCAGATTGCTGTTGACTATATGGACAGAGAAAAAAAGTGCGTTCATCATACCTGATGGCCTATACCAATTTAAAGTAATGCCGTTTTGATAATGCAACGCCCCAGCCGCCTTTGAGCGTATGATCGACTCCTTGCTCCAAGGTTTCAAATAGTCCACATGCCTCTGCTACCTCGACGACGTCATCGTTTTCTCGCCAACGTTCGACACTCACCTTGAGCGTCTCACAACTATACTTGATGTCTTTCGAAAGGCGAAGCTGCAACTTAACTTGTCCAAATGTCGTTTTGGCCACCGACAAATTACTCTTCTGGGCCATCTCGTTGACGCTTCCGGAGTACAGCCTGATCCCGACAAAGCTCGCGCTGTCCGAGAGTTTCCGGTTCCGAAGACAGCCGCAGCCGTTCGAAGTTTTGTAGGGCTGTGCTCGTACTTTCGTTGTTTTGTTCGAGATTTTGCGACAATTGCTAGGCCCCTAACTAATCTTTTGAAGAAAGGCGTACAATTCTCGTGGGGTACTGCAGAAGCCGCCGCCTTCTCTGTCTCGTCACTCTTCTAACCTCACTACCCATTCTCGCCCACTTCGACCCTGATGCCCCTATAGAATTACGTACAGATGCCAGCGGTCATTGCGTAGGTGCCATCTTAGCCCAGTGTCAGCGTGGCAAGGATCGCGTGATTGCTTATGCGAGCCGCCTCCTAGCACCATCGGAGCGCAACTATTCCATTACAGAACGCGAATGCCTTGCTGTTGTCTGGGCGGTTGCAAAGTTTCGTTCTTACCTTTACGGTCGCCCTTTTTCCGTAGTCACTGACCATCATGCTCTCTGCTGGCTCTCATCGCTAAAAGATCCTACAGGCCAGTTTGGTTGATGGGCTTTGAGGCTACAGGAATTCTCATATTCCGTGGTGTTGTTACAAGTCTGGCCACCTGCACCAAGACGCTGACAGTTTGTCGCGTTACCCGGTTGACGACTCTGACTCTTCCAATGCTGCCAGTGCTTCTTGCCTATTCTCTGTATCCCAGCTGCTTCATTTCGCGGACGAGCAAAGCCATGACACCTACATCAGAGCACTCATCGACCGTTTTGAACACTCTCCGGCCAATGCTGCTCTACACCTCTTCGTCCTCCGCGACAGTACTCTGTACCGTCGTAACCTTCATCCAGACGGCTCTGAGTTCCTGCTTGTAATACCTAAACACCTCCGCTCCACCATTCTAGAAGAGCTTCACGACGCACCAACGGCAGGACACCTCGGCGTATCTCGAACCTATGACCGTGTACGTCGCCGTTTTTTCTGGCCGGGCCTTGCCCGTTCCATACGATGTTACGTCGCCACTTGTGAACTTTGCCAACGACGCAAGAAGCCTTCCCAGCTCCCCGCTGGTTACCTGCAGCCGCTCGACATCCCTGCCGAGCCCTTCCATCGTGTCGGCTTGGACCTTCTCGGCCCATTTCCGGAATCCACATCAGGAAACAAGTGGGTTGCAGTCGCGGCGGACTACGCGACCCTCTACGCTGTAACCCGTGCTCTTCCGACCAGTTGCGCAACTGATGTTGCGGACTTCCTCCTACATGATATCATTTTGATGCATGGTGTTCCGCGTCAATTGCTTACAGACCGCGGCCGCACCTTTTTGGCCAAAGTCATTGACGACATCATGCGTGCCTGCTCAATACAGCATAAATTTACCACCTCCTACCACCCTCAAACTAACAGCCTCACTGAGTGTTTGAATCGCACCCTCACAGACATGCTATCCAAATACGTTTCAGACGACCACCGTGACTGGGACCTGGCTCTACGTTACATTGCCTTTGCATGCAACTCTTCCCGTCTCGAAACTGCTGGCTTTTCCCCGTTTTACCTCTTGTATGGCCGCGAACCGACGCTACCACTGGACACTGTGCTTCCGTCCGCCACAGCTTCAACTAGTGATTATGCCCGTGATGCAATTGCCCATGCTGACCATGCTCGCCAACTTGCGCATGCTCATCTACAAGTGTCTCAAGACAAGCAAAAACAACGCTACGACCTCCGTCACCGTGATATCCATTTTGTGCCCGGCGCCCTCGTGTTGCTTTGGTCACCATCGTGTAAAGTCGGCCTTTGTGAAAAACTGCTTTCCTGTTACACAGGCCCATACCCCGTGATATGCAAAGTGACTGATGTCACCTATGAAATCGTTCTAGCCACACCCACTACGTCCTCCACTGTGACAACCAGTGACATTGTCCACGTTGCCCAACTCAAGCCCTACAACGCTCCATGCACCTTGGATATTTGGATATTTAACAGCACCGTGACAGTGCTTTTGCCGCCGGCGGGGGGGGAGGGGGGTAATATTACTATATCATCGAGCGATGCGCAAGAGACGAGCCGCCGCGAGAACGACGAAGAAGTTGGTCGGTGCAGCCTGGCTGCCTGGCTCCAGTGTAAATAGCGAGTAAATAGCATCTTTCGTCTGTGTCTTTCCACACGTAACAATATAAAGAGCTTGATATCATTTTGTGCCAGTAAAACCACTTTTCTTCGGGCTCGGCGAGAGTCGTGGCACAGCCTGCCAGCATGTGTCTGATGTCAATGATGCCGTCGAACACACTACATTCTTTCCTAATTTCTATTGCAGGGTGAATTTTATTTATGAAATACGGAATGGGGTACGTCCCGGTTTGCAGTAAACGTAGCTTGACTGCCTGAGCTCTGTTCAACTTTGCGTGTGGCAGTGGGAATTGCCTATGTCCCAAGTGGTAGTATTTAGTGATGTCATTATAAGTTAGTAAATGATCTTTATGCTCCCTGGAATGGTAGTGGGCGTCAGTTCAGTTCTGATTGGCACGGCAAGCAAGTCCTCGTGCCAGGGCGTTCGTTGCCCCGTTAAGGTTGAGCCGAGTCTCGTCCACTTGTCCCTTATGTGCAGGAAACCATCGGATTTTAGTTTTGATAGTTTCAACCTTGTCGACAATTTTAGCCGCATTCTTAGCAACATAACCTCTGTCAAAGCTCTTTATTGCTGCTTTGGAATCGCTATAGATGAAAGACCATCTACGGTTCCTGATGGCTAGAGCAATCGCGGCTTGCTCCGCCACCGTGGAATCCTTAGTGAAGATAGTGATGGCGCCTGTACCTTGCCCTGGCTGTCGACCACCACGGCCGTGTAGGCCTCTTTGCCTTTGACCCAGGCAGCGTCAACAAGGGCCGCCTGTTGTTCTAGCTGTTCAATTTCTTTCAACCAAGCTTTCGCTCTCGCTTTTCTTCTGCTAACGTTGTGTTCCAGGTGCATGTTTCTCGGGAGGGGGGTGGTGCTGATCGCGTCTCTAAGGTCCGTGCTCAACTCTACCTCGGCCTCCTTCGGGTTCCTAGATCTATAGGGGTCTGTCCCTATCGCTTTGAGTATAAGTCTGCCCACTCGCATTTTAGTCAGTCTTTCCTGTTGCGCTATCTGTTATGCTTCCGCCATTTCTTCTATCGTATTGTGTACGCCTATAGGCTCATGAGTTTCACGTTCGAGGTGCTGTTGGGTATACCTAGGGTAGCCTTGACTGACTTTCTGATCATAGTGTTGAGCTTGTTCAGCTCGGCGTGCGACCATTTGAATATGGATGGAAAAACTTTATTTTCGTCAGAACGCATGTGCGGACGATTCGTAGGTGAAGTGACAGAGCGAAGGCGTGCACTTGCGTTAGAGCGCTGTCCTCACCCAGGCCCCTGTGTCTGTTGCTGATTCTCCTTAGTAACCTGGTGACGTGGTCCATTTTGTTTGAAATGTGTTGAATGGCATTGAGGTTGCTACCTCCCGCTACTATGTGGAAGCCTGAAACTTTAATCTTTTTGATCTGCTTGATCACGGATTCGTCGTGACAGCGTAAGATAATCTTGGTTTCCTCCCCGGGGACGTAGCCCCTGGGTCTTCAGCCCCTGCCTCGTTGTTTTAGGACCAAAAACTCTGATTTTGCCACCAAACAGTTTAGTCCCATCTCACCTAGTGTGCTTTCCACGGCGTGTATGCTCTTCTGCAGTCTCGTCTCCGTTTGGCCTACATTACCGTTGGCGCTCCATATGGTTATGTCATCGGCGTATATTGCAAAGTGTATACCTTCTATACTCTCCAGTTTCCTCGCGACTCTGGTCATTGCTAGATTAAATAACATGGGCGAAAGTACGGCCCCTTGCAGGGTGCCCCTGTTTCCCAGGTTCATCACCTTCGATTTTAGTTCTCCTAGCGTGGAGGCTCGCTTGCCTACCGCCGAGAAACGCCTTGACTACGCTGAATAGCCTCGCCACCTGGGCCCATGACTGATCATGTTGTCCAATAGCTTTGTGGAAGGTGACGTGAATTTCATTGATGTCGTCGCAGCATTTGCCAGTTCCTGGGTGGTGAGTAGCTGAGCCTTAACATACACAGATGCATGCACGAGTGCGGGAGTCGACCATCTATCTCTCTAACTCAGGTTGAATGTGCATACTTGAATAACATGTAACACATATTGGGTGTCTGGTTTCTTTTATTGTTAGCTTAATTAGTTCATGTTTTCTTTCCTATTTATAGGTTTTAGTGTGTGTTGCTGTCTGTGTATATAATTGCCTCCAGAGTGGCTTTCTTGTCACTAATAAATTTAGAGAAGGCAGCGTTCTTCATTTTGTGCATGAGACAGCGAGCGAGCATGCTTCGAAGGATGTTGGATTTTGTTGCCATAAGCAACAGAAGCCTATGGACTGCTTGCTGGAGGTATTCTTTATAGCATTAAGGATATTATCATGCTGACAACACTGTGCACAATAATTAAAAAGATCACAGGATGTCTGATATATGTCCTTGCCACCACGAAATTTTGTCATATGCATAACATGGGACAGACACCATAGATCTTAGCTAGCCATCCCCAGTTGTGGTCTTGACCTCCTACCACTGAGGAGACTGGTCCAAGAGACAAAACATGCAACTTTTATCTGATTAACTGTGGGGTATTTTGCAAAAAATTAGGAGACCATGTCAGGTGTTATTGTTGACACAGATACATATCTGTGAGCCTCATAAACCTAATGTTAAAATAAAGAGAATAATACCCATGAAATACACTTTTGGCAGGACAGCAAGACCAGTCTCTTGCAGAGTTAAATAATAACCATGCGGCAGCATCATGATATCAAGCTGAACAATAATTTACTAATTTTGAGTTTTCCTTTATACAAGGGTACACCCGTGAATCCAAGAATAGTTTTCTTCATGCAACATTGCACTGATAGTCTTGAAATACAATACCCATTGCTAACAGAAGGCCTTCCAAATTAGCATGGCATGATAGCATATTTTGGGAAGCAAGTAAGAAAACGGAGCTGGTTAACTATGGAAGATGTGAATGCAACTCTGCAGAGTTAGAAAAATGAACCAAATGGAAGGGTTTAAAAGTAAGTGGTTTAGGGACAAAAGGCCACTTTATTCCATGCCAGGAAAGCAAGCAGAGGTCGAAAATGCTTTCCACACACATACCTTCAGGGTACATGTATGTGGTGATAGACAAGCTTTTTATATATAAATGTTGGGAACCTGGATGGAGGTGAAGGACATGTACAGTAAAAACAAGATGTATAAGATCAAAAATTAATTCCTTTAATCAGAAATTGTTTAGTGATTATATCTGGCTTCTGTTGTTTCGTGGATGGTGAATACAAAGTATATATATATATATATATATATATATATATATATATATATATATATATCATTGTGTACAATCATTGCATTCTACCTGTGCTAAAGCATGGAGCATGGGGCAGAAACTTGGAGGTTTCTTGGAGACAAAGAAGGGCACGTTGTTGTCATGTTAGAAGGCACTTTTCTGGACGAGGGTGTGTCGGCCACTGACAAAAATTTTAATAATATGTATGCCAATCTATCTAAAGTAAAATCTTGAGCTGTCGTGAAGTTGAATCAGTTTGGTTTGACAACGGTCTCAATGATGTTAAGGTGTAAAAAGGTCTTCTTTTATGCGCCTTCTTCAGTGCAAAACACACAAGCTAGGGAATGCATTTCAAAACCATTGTGTCGGAATATAAATCATGGCTTCGTGTGATTTCAGAATTTCTGCAGACACACCTTGACAGGCTAAGAATCAAGGACCGATTCCTTTTTCCCCAGCTCTCCGAGTGTTGTACACTTCCTGCAGGAGCATAATCTAGGGAAATGCACAGGCTTTAGTATAGTTGTAGAAGATCTGTACAATTCCTTGCTGCAGGTGCGTCTCCTGTAGTTTGTTAAGGACTGCATACACGATCAAACAGATTAGCTGGAATTTGCTGAAAGGTGTAAAATTCTGGTTGCAAGTTTTCTGGAGCTTCTTGATTTCTATTTAAAGTCAATTTCGGCCTGGTGGGAAAGTAAAATATTTGTCCAGAATGCTGGCACGTGCAGAGGTTCCTGTGTTGCACCACTGCTTTAGTAATATTTTTTTTTAATTACGTTGACCAGCAAATTAATGAAAACCTGAGTGGGCTTGCTCTTAACATATTCAGATACGTGGATGATTATTTGATTTTCCTGGGCAAACGTAGCTTTCGCAGAGCTGTCATCGAAGTACTGAAGCTATTTAGAGAACAAGAGTAAAGTTTCAACTTCACTTTAGAAGTTCCAGAAAAAAATGTGCTGCAATTTCTTATGTCAGGCTTCCTTTTATGAGGAATCACGTATGCTGGGCATATCAGCCGAGAACTGCTAAGTCCCTTCTTGATTATAGGTCTAGCCATTCAAAACTTATTACGTATACAGTATTGCCACTCACGCAATTAGAGATGCCACAACCAAGAGCTATGCTCACCTTATCCTTGAAAGTGTAAGTAATCTGGTGACAAGGCTTGATGAGGCAGGTTATCCAGTTTCAGTGGTTTCTTCATCTTGCAACAAGTTAATTAAGGAACTTAAAATGCAACCAGGGTGGAAGAAGCTTAAGGAGCAAGAGTGGAACAACGTTGCCATTATCTGCTCTATTCATTGTCGCACAGGCTGAAGAAGGTGGCTTCTGAGTTCCAGATCAGGATTGGGTTTTCGTGCAAAAATAAGCTGAAGGGAATATGTGAATCAATAAGCAAGCACATTCTTCACAAGGGGCGTCTGAACAGGGAGGAATGCAAAGTGAAACATAGCATGCAGTTTGTCTCTTGCACACGAAATGTTGTTTATTTGATTCCTTTTTCTTGTAGCCTACAAAATATTATATCAGTCAGACTGGAAGACGCTTGAACATTCGACTAAAAGAGTACTGTACCATAGTTCTTTGAAGGGTTTTTGCGCATTCACACCTTTCTGTGCGTTGTTGCAACTGTGGGTGTCATCCAGTTTTTGAAAGCACTATTCTGCTGTTCAAACACTGTGAAGAGCTCTCACATGAAATAATGGAGGTTTATCACATTAGAAAGAAAGGCTCACTATGTGTTAGCCAGCCATCCATCTCGCTGCAAGATAGCGAGGGTGCCTTGTTAGATCTGGAGTAAAGCCACTGAGTTGCATTGTGCCTTGGTTATTGGTTTTTTACATTGATTAATCAGCCGTGACATGTGTGTTGCTGTCAAAACATGCACATTCTCTGATATGAAGGTTGTTTTGATATGTATCTGCATATGCTGCGGGGCCAGGTGTTGGTCACGCGATGCATGTTATATATTAGTTGTTTTCTTCCAATAGACTTTATTTGTCAATGCTGTATCATGGTTCTGTTGTTCTTTTTGCAGGCGTCTGTCGTGCAATAGCTACCATGAAGCTTCACCAACCTGCCCAATTGTCCATCTTATTGAGCTTAGGGCAGATAACCAAGGAACCATTAGAGTTACAGAATGGGTGCCATGGGATATATATATATATATATATATATATATGGTTCATTCTCAATGAGATACAAGGAGGTAATAAAACATATCATGTTTCAGTTGAGAATTTGTGAAATGAACGGGTAAGTTTTCTTATTGACAAGTCTGGCCAATCAAGGCAAGTTTTAATTGTTGATACGCTTGTGGTAAGGGAATAAGCAGCTGCAATAAAACGTACAGGTTTGTTTTGTATGGCTTCAACTAAATATGAGAGTTGTGTTTTTTGCATGTACATCCCAGATTGATGAAGCATACTCCAGTTTTTGATCTTGCAAACATATTATACATTATAAGTTTAAGGGAAGCAGGAGTCCAAGAAAACTTGCAGCACAAAAAGCCAAGTGTTAAGCTATCAGCATTAGTCATATAATTAATATGCATTTGCCTTGAAAGATTATTAGTAATATGAATAGCTATATACAAGGTGTTTAATAAGAACAGAGTGATTGATTTTGTAGGTAAATGTGCTAAAAGTACTAGTTATAATGTGAAAATTTCTTCATTCTACCTTTACTGATGCTAGGTTTTTAACTAGCGATGACACTCCAAAGAGACATCAATCTGTTTGAACTGAAATGGACCTGCCAGGGTTTGGTTGTTTCATGACCAAACACACAGTCATCAACAAAAAGTTGCATTTTATACATTAAGTTCTTTGGGAGGTCTAAAATAAGAAAAATCAAGGGCCTAAACACTCAGCATTGTGGCATGCCAGAAGTGACGACAGATTTGTGAATTCGAATTAACATACAGATTGTGCTTGGTCACGAAGAAAGCATTCAGTGGTGGTGGTGGTGGTGGTGGTGGTAGCAGCAACAGGCGGGTTTAGCCTTGTGATCAAGGCCAGCAATTGCTCCACCCAAGCGTCTCTTACAATACCGCTGAAGGGTTTCACCATATGTCCATTAAACCAGTCTCTCTTAAGAATTCGATAAGGAGACGTGAAGCATTCAGTGAAATTTAGTAATTGCATGCGAATCAATATTAAGTTCACTTATTCAGAAGAAGGAGGCAGTGGCACAAAGTACCAGAATTTAAAATGCTAAAAGAATACATTCAACGCAAGAACCAAGTTCAAGAGAGGAGATCAAGTTGGTGAACATGACAATAGTTGTTTTGCATGAGAGAAAAGGTCATATGGCAACCATGTTAACATTTGCTGTGGAAGTGTTGTGACACAATTTAGGATTATTGTGGAGATTGAAATAAATGTAGCAGGGAGGTTTGGCTTGGCGATCGAGATCAGCAGTAATATTGTGTCTCTCACAATATTACTACAGTAGATCACCATGTGCATTCTGTCCTAGAAGGGAATGCTAATCTGTGTAATGTATCTGTCGAGCGCCGACCACAGTAGGATGCTGACGGTGTGACAATGATGGCGGGATCGACGATGGGATGACAATTCCAAAGTCATAACGCCTGAGACATAACGACCGTGGGATGATGAATACGTGCATGGCAATCTACTACACAGCACGAAGGCAGCAGCATCCAACAGCATGATATTACAACCAATTTGAAATGACAATGCAATGATGACGACAGATTCAAGACTGTGAATGGTGAACAATGATGCATCTGCTTGGCAACTAAAGAAAAAAATCTGAGGAGAGCTAAGCACGTCTCATCTGAGTTGTGATTTCGAAAGCATTAATGCCCAATTGAACGCCGTTGAGCAGTCCTTCGAGTTTTGCTCTGCGATTAATGTACCCTAGAGCTACGTTGTACCCGAGCCAGCAAGCAGCAGCAGCCTGCGGTGCCAATGCCGCATGCCACTGTCGTCCTGCACGACCAGAGACCGAAGAAGCAGCAGTGGCCACCAAGGCCGGCAGGCACACACAGCAGCTAAGCCCAGTGATGGGGGGGGGGGACATGCGGACTGAGCCAACACCACCTAGACAAGAGAAGGCCTGAGCCCTCGGCGAGTGATGTCACGAAGAGGCCAGCAGCGTGCTCAGGGATAAGGGTTGAATGAAGGGATTGCGCTCTTATGGGCAACGTTAACCAGAGTGCAGTTATTGTTTTTTTAGGCATAGTTAAGCAGATGGCCCGCAGAGAACAGGGTGTTCCAAAATTATTTTATTTATGCAAGACTATTTACACACTGCATTATTAAAAAGCCCGCCCATAAGAAATGAAATGGTTCAACCTTAGGATTGAGAACGAATTTCGGGTAAATGATGACAGGGAGCATGGCTTATATGAAAAGGCACAGTGCTTCCCTCTTCTTCAGAGTAGCTGCTTTTCCTTGATTTATCGTCGGCGCCATTTGCCGTTGATGCGACCATAGAAGTTCTTCAACAAAATGTTAGCACTGCACCATAACACATATCTCATGACAACTTCACTGGTGTGCGCTTCTTCACATTCGGGACACATGTATTTATTCCAGCCTAGATTAGGCTCTAAACGAATAATTTCGCTTTCCAGGTGTTATTACATACAGTACAGCAGTCCACATATATATAGAACACCTCAAATGAGTTTAGTAATGGAGATACAAAACATTCGTGCAACTATTTACAAAGAAACAGTGCCATTATTCTGCAGAATTTCAGCTTTTCTCTTCTTTGCCTTAGCATTGGCACCCAATATTCTGTCATTGATGTTGCGGAAACATGAACGGAGGATTTTTTGGCCCATTTTTGTAATCAGCAATTGAGCACGCAGCACTTATTAGGCATATCCTGGCATGAACATAATCCACAATCTGCGGCAATGAAGGCTTGTCAGATACACAATCGCAATCGCAGCACAAGCGCAGAGACTACCATGCACGGTTCACATTCAGAAAAAAAGTGCACTTGCCTCGACTTTTCTAACCCCGAAGCTATCCGTGGCAGGGTTCCCGAAACTAATCAAATCGCTATCGCGTCATCGCTCACTCAGTCTTCCATGTCTCATTTTCAACACAGTTGTGCCACTCGTAGCATGCTGCACGGAACTTCTATGTGGGCCTCTTTTGCGTGACGCAGCTCAAGGGGAGAGGGTATGGCCAGAAGGCCTTAAGTTCTCTAGTGGGTGGGCGCCGGCTTGCGAGAGCAAGGATGGCGTGGCATCGCGGCAACGCCCTCTCGCCTCACGCAACACCTGGAGCACTAGAGCGATGGCAGGTGTACCCTTTCACCCTCTCTGCTCCATCGAGGCACGCTCGTGACGTGGCGTCGCAGCCAGTGGGATTTTAGGTGCCCTTCCGCTGAGACGACAGATGCCAGCTTTTTCATTCAATGGGCCTTTTGATGCTTTCGTGCAAATAATCACTACAAAATAACAACGACAACGTGGTTATGTTGAGCTCACGTTTGCACTTGGTGTGCACGCGGGCTTGCCTGAACTGTGTACTTTTGGTACTGGGGCCAATTCTGTACCGTGCAAGACACTCAGCCATAGAGCACCCGCAAAGATAAGGTGACAGCCAAAAAACGCTGCGCTTTAAACATGTGCCCATAGAGTGCTCCAGTATCGCAACCAGCCGATCCGCACATAGCGAAGCATCCGCACAGCCGTGTTTGCCACGTGGCCGTGCTATGCGAGCGTGTGGCTGATAGTAACAATTCAGTAATCAAAAGACTGCTTCCGAATGCATTTACTAATCAATTTGAGTGCGCAGCACTTTTATGTGCTGGTTTGAATGACTGGGTGTGGTACCGCGGTTCCTGCAGATTTTTTCTTGCACCATGCACGTGGTACGTACTTGCGCATCAGCGCTCGGCGTGTTTTCACTAAAGCAATATTGTCATTTCAATGTTCCTCGCCACTCATGACGGCTGTAGCTGCTTTAGTTATACACTACTTTGGTTATAAAGTACAGTAAATCTAGTTAACAAATTTTTATTGGGATCTGAGGTTTTATTTTGTTAAATCGAGAACTTGAATGAATTGAAACCACTTGATTAGATCATGCAACATGCCATAAAACTTGTGCGAGAGCCAAAAATGTCATTTTTACCTATGTTCACGCTTATTGTAGCAGTTGAGCATGTACTCTGCCTTAACAGGAGAAACGATTAAACATTCTTAAAAGCTATATGTCAGTGATACTAAAAGCACCAGAACTCAATTAGACCTGCTATACCAACACATTTCTTTTTAATTATGGCAAATCAGGCAAGATGTTAATTGATTCTAGATTTTCAGTGCTCATAAATGTAACAGCGGGAGTATCGACTAGCATGTAGTGTAGCGCAACGAAAACAAGGACACAAGGAACAAAACACAGACATAATTATGCACTTGCATCTTTGTTTCGCTTCTTCTTGTGTCCTTTTTTTTTTTTGCTGCGCTACACTACATGCCGTTCCATGATCATCAACCAACAAGCCCACATTGTCACCCTTGTAGAGAACAGAAAATTCCGTTATTCACTTAAACCTCGATATAACAAAGCAGGTAAAATTGGCAATTTGCTTCGTTATATCGAAATCTCGTTGTATTGAAATTTGGCCTTTTATGCAAACATGCACAGTCGCTGATCAGTTTTTATTGCAGGGAAAGGGGCTGCACAATTTTCCGAATTCAGCCAGTCAGTGTTTTATTTTCACCAAACAGAAACAGCTGTGAAAAAGGGGAGATGGCGAAAAAGCTGCGAATGCTGCAGCTTGACTAAGCACTGTCCACCCTGTAGGAGCAATGACAGGGTAAATATACAAGCAATTGGGCAATTATCGGGCAATCGAAGAAAAGTAAGTTTGAATGAGAAAACAATTTATTTTGACCAATTTGGGAGTGAGCGATGAATGATACAGTTTCATACCACGTCGATATCTTCACATCGGCGGTATGAATTAAGCGAAGCCATGCTTTCACGTGCACTCCAACCCCACAGCTAATAGCGTCGCCCGGCCGCACTGCGACGACACTCTCATGAAAAGCGCCGGCAGCGGGGAGCGAATGCTTTGTCTGCTTCTTGCTCCAACGGGTCACCGAAACTCGAGATTACGCAACCTCCAATAGTAAACGTGCAGGAAGACAGCTTACATGATTCTACGCTGCTTTGGCACATCCTCTCTTTGCACACATGGCAAATTACCTTTAAAGCAACGTGCGCGGCTGCATATGCGCTCAGCCGCACTTCCAGCCATGCACAGCCACAGCCGAGACGCGCACCAGAAATCGCGAGCACACCAACTTACCCACCTCACCTCCCTCCCCCCCCCCACCCCTGCCCCTTGTGCGCACTTAATTGCGTTACAGCGAGCTCGCTCCTCTTTCCCTCTGCTCACGTTGGAAGGTGGCACTTGTGAAGCCACCATCTTTCTCCTCTCACCCTCGCACACTTTCACTGACACCTATTTGTGCGCAGAGCACGATAGGATCTTATCGTACTTGGACTTTATACGGAACATGATGAGGCTCCACTTCGGCAGTCGTTCTTGCTGCACTTCGCGCAGCTTGAGAGGTGCATGTGCAAGCAGCCACTTGTAATTCAATCATTTGACTATCTGCGTCTGCAGAAGTTTCGATCGATTGTCTTGCATTCATTTGCGGCAGGAGTGAAATTTGGTTATATTGAAATCGCATACAAACACACTTCATTATATTGAGGTTCTTAATGCATGGTGTTCTATGGAGAAAAGGTTAGGAAAAGTATAGCAGCAAGGAATAAACCACAGAAACTGAGTTCGGGTCAATTGATGCTGCTTACCCAATGTTACTCCAGTTCACTCAACGAGTCTGCAGAGTGCTGCTACAGATGACAGCTTTACAAAAGGGAGCATGCAAAGGCAACTTTTTGCACATGTTCATTGCTCTGTTCTGTCAGCAGTGGTGAAGTAGCTGCTTTTTCTAATCCTCGTTATGCCTGCACTTAGTGATTCACTTGTTCATGTGCTTTGGACTGGTGATTTAAACCTTACTATAAAACAATGTAGCATATTATACTGATTGTACAGCAAGTCAAAACTTCATTACTCTGTATTTATAAGAACTCGCTAAACAATGCGCAAAATATATTCCTGCCATTTCTGCATCCTTTCAAGAGAGTCTCCAGCTCTGTGGAGTAAAATTATTTGACTTCTACACATTTATTGACAGTGTAACGTGATTGATGTACAAAGGGACTGTGTACATACTAAGTGAGATTGCAACATTTCAGTCATGTAATATTGTCAGTATTTTGCTGCAACAGTAAATATATATAAAGTCCTCATTGACAAGTTCGACAACTAATCATTCATATAAACAATTGCAGTATGGTAGGCTTGAGTGAAGCATTTTTGTGTCCTATTTAACTAATCACGATTAGGTTACTGCATGATGCTCTTTTGCAAATATCTGTGCATTATTTGTGTGCAAGAAACAAAGACTTCGTTATTAATTATAAGCGGCAAACAGTTATATTACCATATTCCGGTTGTATGCTTAGTTGTGCAGATTTACTTTCTCTCTGGCAGTTGGCAACTGCTATATTAAAACAACATTGGCCTAAGTTTAAAGGGAAACACAATATGAAAAGGATGTAGTACTTTATGCCTATCACACCGGAATATATATGTACCATTTTGCCTACACCATTGGCAGATTCAAATGGAGGGCCCTGGAAGTTTCTCTCCCCCGAGACATGTTGGCTCTAATCCTGACTCATATGACTGTATCTTGCGTAGAAAATCTCTCTCCACCCCGTTCCCCTCCAGTTCTCCTTTCGGAGGAGGCCCCCTCTTGATGCTATCCTTGATGCTATCCTTGATCCACTCTTGGCCCACATCATTTCATAATCGAGGCATGTAAGGCCACAGATGCAGCTCTGACATCATGCATACCATACAGAATTGTACATATGACTGAGCCCATGCTTAACCATTCTTCTGATCAACTGTTAATTTTTAGACTAACGTCCTTTCCTCTTGCATGACAGTTATCTCTGCTGTATTGCTGCTGCTCTCTTGTGTATGTATATCAATAAATTATCTTGGTCAATTTCTTCTTGAACATTCAGTCCAATCTTTGCCAACTTAAGTGTGTTTTGGATGCTAATATTTTAAGACCTGTCTTCACAATCTGCCTCTGCCTCATCCACTTATTTAGAACCATTTATTTAGAACTTTTTTTACAGCTAGTCATACAGCAGCTATTCATTCTTATAATTCTTGTTTGCTGCCAGGCTCTAAAGATATAGAGAGGCTGCTTGTGCAGTTTTTGAACGACAAATAGTAAACTTGTGTTTAAAAATAATCCTAATCTTCCCTGATAGTTAGCTGTCTATTTTTTACCAGTCAATACAAGCGTGGTGCTTAATTCCAAGATAAATATGCCTGCTGTAACAGTATGCATTAGTGTTCGACTATTCGATACTTACTATTCCTATTATAAAAATGTGATATTTGCCAACCACTAATTATTTGCATTCAAATAGTGAAGACTTTGATGGCAGCCCATCTGGTCTGGTAAGCAATGGTTCAACTGGAACTTTGTTCATAATTGTGAACAAGGCTCTCATGTGGAAGCCGAAACATCTCGTATTCCTTTGTTATTTTTTTTTCATCCAATTTTCATCTGCTTATTATTATTTGAATTCATCTAGCCCTAAAGAGGTGGCAATAGATTTGGAGTACTACTCATTGCATTTTGTTTCCATTGTTTAGTTCTTTATTTAACGTAACTTCATGCACCACACAAGTACAACACAAACATTTTCATTCTTTCAAGGACATCACAACTAGTGGAAGGTATTCTGTGCTAACGTAATTATTTTGAGATTTCCAGTAAATATGTAATCTTCATAAGCAGCACCTAAATAATTTTGGCCTATGCGGTTATTCATCAACCTGTAGGCTTCATCAACTTCTGACATCACTTAGTCTTGGCAAACTTGTGAGCTGTCAAGTTTGAGCATGCAATCACTTCCTTCCATATTTGTTTCGATGAAGGGTTGCCCTTTGATGCTACTCTGGATCCACCCTCGTTTCCTGTGATTACCACTATGGGCTTCAAGGCACACACCCTCAGGAAAACTTTTCATGCACAAACCTGGTTCTTTCACGCTTTTACTGACCAAGACAGACATTGAAACCAAGCATGGCATAGCAGGCGTGTTGGTTACAGAAGTACTCTATTAAATAGCTCTGTAAGTATTCACCTAGTGGGCATGTCCATATCCTCTTCTGCTGAAATGCTGATTAGCCGGGGGTGCCTGTCTCCCTTCTCATGCATACCCCAGCCCAGCCAATCAGAACTTCCGCAGCAGATGAAATGGACATTTCCACTAGGTGGGCACGGAATGCACCCCCTGTGCTCTAGCTGCCCTATATTTCCACCCTTCTCCATGTATTTTACTCAGTTAACTACTTGTTCAGTATGTTGGTCACCTTAATCAATCTTCCTCAGCACCTAAATAGGTATACAGTACAAATAAGGCACTGTAAAACCAGCCAGTTAGGTTGGCGATTGCTGCTGTTATGCACCATACAGGCTCAAGCAATGGCTTCACCGTAGCTTTTTAAGTTAACTTTACTAACTTTAAATCTAGAAGGCAGAATATAAAAACAGACTAGCATTCTTCTAATGTGCCTCACCCACTCTGCTTTCTTGTGTTATTACAATCAGTATATTCAACCCAAATGAAGTAAAAAGGAAATTGTGACACTAATTTCATTTCACTGTCTCTTTTTTAAAGGTATAGCAAGATTTTTTAATTGCATTACGAGTTCTTACTCATGTTTCGATCTGAATGTTCATTTCTCACGCTCCAAATAGGGCTACAACTGTTCAGCTATCAAGGCCTTATGGCAACTTTGGAAGCTCTCAGAACTGAGTAAATGCTACGCATTGCATAATTTCTCGATACATTTTTTCCGGCTGCCTTTAACATCCATAGTTTCTCATTAAAGCCAGCGCTTCTCTTGTGACCACGTTTAAAAAGCTTGTGGTAATGTATGCCTAACATGAAAGATGGTTGCTTTGTAGTGCTAGTATGCTCTGCCTTAGTGCATTGTTTTATGTGAAAATTGCTGACATACAAGCCTGACAAATACCACATCAAGCATTGGTGTATTTTGCTATTTTGCCTTCTGTTTCAATTTCACTGCATCTATACATTTTACCAGTGCAACAGTAGAAAGGGTTCAAGGCTGTTCTTTAAGACACTCATGAGCACTTATCACGATCAATTCCCCATATAAGTGGTTTTGTAGAAGACAATAAAGGAATACAAGCATAATCAGGCAGTGAGGAATGTGGGTAGGAATACTTTATTTTCAGCACACAATTTTTTTTTGATGAGCTGCTATTATACTGCTAAAGTCTGCATATTTACTAAAGGTATACTGCTCTGCTTCATCGCTCCATGCTAAGTGCAAGTATCCTGTACCAGGAAGTCAAACCAAGACGTAGGATGTTCAGTCTGTGAAAATAAAAATGAGTTTGAAACATTAACGTTTAAAAACTAAAGCACATTCAAGGAAATAAACACAGCACAACAAATCCAATGAAACGTAATTACCTTTGAGAGCAAACACGCAGTTTCTATGGCGTAGTGACGAAAACTTATTCCTCCGGCTTTTTTTGTGCATGTGAAATGATGAAAGCATATGTGTTTTGTTCCATTTTGCGTATCTGTTACCTTTTTCACACAAAAAAAATATGTCATCTCAACGCGCCCAACTGTCTTTGCATATCCATTTCTCTGCTCTCATACCATGATATCTACAGTTCAAGGCTGTAGCAATGCTTAGCTTGAGTGAACCAATACCATCTACATGCACTGTGCTGTTGCACATAGCTATGTAAGTTAGGTTGATGCACAGCACAATTATGTGCTATATACATTTGATCTTGATTGTAGGTGAGACAAATAAAAAGAAGGTATGTATATAAGTATGCTCCCTGATGAGCTATGCAGAAGTGCTCTCCCATTTGGGGAGAAGCCTAGCGCAACTGCAGTGAGCAAGAAGACAGCTTACACAGCATTTAAAATCTAGGATCTAAATATGCTGCAGATTTTCCTGAATTCAAGGCCGGAAATCTAAGTGGTAAAGGTGATACACATTTAAACAAATCTCTGCTCAGACTGGTAATGCTATGTGTCACCTAGTTTGATAAAACATGCCCTACCATTGACCTACCAAGCTAAGGCCACTCTACAGTTGCAAGTGCAAATCACTCAATTATGTCTAGGGCGTGCATGAGCAAAAGGCAGCCAAGATTACTGTGTCACTGAGGTCTATTTCCTGACATCTGATTTCTTCTCAGAAAACTACCTCTCTAAAAAAAGCACAACAGAATAACCCCAACCTTTCCTGAGAAAAGCCACCACACAAGTCCTTGAACACTAATTACGCAGTGGCTCCTTGAAATGTAATGTTCTGTACGTCAGTACCTTACAAAGTACAGGAAGATTTAATAATGGCAGCATGGCAGGTACACAATAAAGCAAATGGATAAAACATCACACAGGATGCCATCAATGATCATGTATCCATTTCAATGTGGATGTTTTTAGCAGTGAATACATGTTCTCATCAAACTGAGTGCCACAATATCAGAAAAGCAAAGGGCAAGGGTCTTTACATTCTAAACTGACAAATGTGCTTTAGTATGTTTCATCGCAATACAGGATGTGTTCTGCAGTGAACGGTCAATTAAGGTTTCGGCTAACTACGGCAGGCGTGTCCTACAGTGAGGCACCTTCTGTATTGCGGTAAAGCTTATTGATAATGACAAGAGCTAACCTGGCATATTATGGCTTCAGCCAGCAAAAGTTGTCGAAACATCATCCTGCCACGAAAATCTGCTTTGTTAAAACTAGAAGATTAGGTTCGTCCCAGGCTGAAACCCTACATTCCCGATTCGCGTAAATCCTTCCCACTATCGGCATGCTTCACCGCAACACACAAATATGTTGTGGTGATAACTGTGGTCGAACAGGCTAGTGCAAATGTTTCGACAGGGGAGTTTGCCTTCATCAGGGCAACTGCTTTCCTTGGCAGTTTTCATACATGTGAGTCTCCCCCACTCCCAACAGGGAAGATTTAGCTTGTAAGACCTTTGCCAAGTGACGTACCGACAAGTGTTTGGTAGTGGCTGGTAGAGAGGCAGGAGTCTAAAAAGCATTGCGAAATTCGGCTTCGTAAGGTTAGCTCCGCTGCAGTCATCATCAGCCTGGTTACGCCCACTGCAGGGCAAAGGCCTCTCCCATACTTCTCCAACTACCCCGGTCATGTACTAATTGTGGCCATGTTGTCCCTCCAAACTTCCTAATCTCATCTGCCCACCTAACTTTCTGTCGCCCCCTGCTACGCTTCCCTTCCCTTGGAATCCAGTCCGTAACCCTTAATGACCATCGGTTATCTTCCCTCCTCATTACATGCCCTGCCTACATGCCCCATTTCTTTTTCTTGATTTCAACTAAGATGTCATTAACGCCCGTTTGTTCCCTCACCCAATCTGCTCTTTTTTTATCCCTTAACGTTACACCTATCATTCTTCTTTCCATAGCTCGTTGCGTCGTCCTCAACTTAAGTAGAACCCTTTTCGTAAGCCTCCGCCGCAGTACAAATACGTTAAGCGTTTAGACATACAGACTGTTTTGTGGTGAAGCATAGCAAGGATGCCTGGCCTTTGATGCAAAGCAGCTTCTCAAGAGGCACGCTGATCTCACGGCTAGTTATGCATTTCCACACGTGCGAGCGAGTTCCCCGCGTTCGGTGGCCTCCCAGTGACATACAAAATGACATTGATTGACTGTGTTGTAAATGGGCGACGGCACTACTGGTGCAAGAACGTCATTTCACTTTCAAAACTGCGCTTGGCTAAAAAGAACACCTTGACATGCATATATGACCAAAGCAGTTGGACAGGAAACTACGAAATTACGTAGCTATTATGGAAGAAATCACCAGTTCAGAAAAAAATGACCATGTAAACATTGACTTACGAGGTCGACAAACCAACAGTTCAAAGCGTCACAGCCACGTCTGAAATAGCTCTGAAGGCCTGCACTTATTAGGTGCCGTGGCGCGCGCAATGTAACAGGAGATGGCGCTTGCATGTGTACATCATTAAGGAACACATATTTTATATGTTCCGTGACAGTGGCCTCTCTTCACTTTTGACATGCTTCACTGCAATACTGTTGGGTGTGCTTCACCATGTAACACAAATCTACTGCGACTTCAAGACGCCGGTTTATTCAACCTATCTTGCGAGGCAGGTCCATTTATCACGCTTGGCAACGTTCGACCACACGTCCTGTATTAATTTGGTTTGTTCTCTTTAATTTTCTTATAGTGACCCTGTATCACGCAGTAGCAGAGCTGGTGCCACGTCTTAATTGCGTCAGGAAAGGTAAGCGTGTATGCAGCAGGCACGGCGGCACTGGCTCTTGTTGGAAAACTTCAAGAGAAGCTCTTCTGCACAGCGATGCCATTTGTCTTATTAAAAAGAATGCATGTGATGATTAAATGAGCTGCAGCAAAGCTGTAAAAAGCAGTAGTAATGCTGTTCCAAGTCCATCTCGCTCGAGTGAGATAGTCTTAGAAAAAAAGCACATTGTAACACGATGTAATGGAACAGCTCGTCATGCCAGTGTTTTCTTACGTTCTCGTTCTTTTGCGCATCCTTCCCTGAACCAGACTACTGAATGGTTCTGTGCACGCACTGATGATCCTGACGGAGGCAATACCACTCACATGTGCAGTTCTATAAGGGATGCCACGGCCCATTCCATGGGCTTGCTGCAATTTGACGTGGCCAGGAGGCAAAATATGCGCGCAAGGTACCCAACGCTAACGCATCAAACAGCTCACAGCCCCAAGCTTTTATTACACGCATATAGCATGGAAATATGAATTAGTCACGCTGTAAGTGGGCACGGAATACGGATCGCTTCGCAGCACAACCGGTCCCGAAAGACCTCGGTCCTGCAGACCTCGGTTCCGCAGGTGCCGAAGCTAAACCGAACTCCACGGCCTGGGACACAAGTTTCAGCACCTAGTTCACAATCCACCAGCGCCTTAGAGAAGGTAATCGATCAAAGAACCCCGGCGTCATCGATGCTGAAAGATTGGCGCTCTCAGGAGCGCGCTAGGAGGGAAAAAATTCCTGTAACTGCTCTGAGAAAGGGACCGGTAATCTAAATGGTTACTGCCCTTGTATACATATCCATCTATCTTTATCATGTGCTCTTGAACACAAACAACAAAAATCTTCCTTGATATGGCTACACAAATAATTCAGTGGAATGCCAAGGGCCTATTTCACAATCTAGATGATATCAAACATCTACTAGAGGAATATCAGCCACGATATTCTGTGGTAAAGAAACGCATTTAAAGTCGACACACGGGAACTACTTAAAACAGTACATAGGTTTCCGTAAAGATAGAAATAATGGTAATTCTTCTTCAGGCGATGTGGCAATCATAGCTCAAAAATCAGTAGCATGCCAACATGTATCACTCCAGAGTTCATTTGAAGCAGTGGCTGTTCGGGCTATATTGTTCAATCAACTTATATCGATTTGCTCCATATATATCGCCTGATGAGCGGTTTGACATTGCAGAATTTTAAAAGCTGATTGACCAGCTTCCTGAGCCCTATATAGTATTTGGAGATTTTAATGCTCACAACCCATTTTGGGATGACTCAAGATGTGATGCGAGAGGACGGGCAATAGAAAAGTTCCTTCTTTCGTCTGGAGCCTGTCTATTTAACAAGACAGAGCCAACTTTTTACAGTCCTACACACAACACGTATTCGTGTATAGACTTAGCCATAGGGTCACCATCACTTCTTCCACACTTGGAATGGAGAGTTATTAGTAATCCATATGGGAGCGATCACTTCCCAACACTCCTTGAAACAACAAAGTGGCACGATGGACCAGCTTACCCCGAAAAATGGAGACTTCATAGTGCAGACTGGTCGAAATTTAGAAACTTATGTAAGCTGTGCCTGGAAGAGTTGGACCACCTAGGTGTAGAAGAACTGACCAACTACATCACTGAACATATCCTCTGTTCTGCTCAAAACTGCATACCTACGTCCTTCACGGATAAAGTTAATCCAAATTCATGGTGGAACAACGACTGTGATATTGTAAAGAAACGCCAGAACAAAGCATGGAGCAGATTTTCACGCTACCCAACAACAGAAAATCTAATCAATTTTAAGCGGTGCAAAGCAAATGGCCGCCGTATCAGCCGAATATCCAAAAGAGAAAGCTGGACACACTACGTATCATCAACAAAATCATACACGGATGTTAGAAAAGTATACAACAGGGTACGTAAACTAAAATGACAACGTCCAAATCCTTTTCCTCTCGTCACTGGCTCTGGCGATAAAGTAGAGGATCAAGTAAACACTCTTGGCGAGCACTTTGAGAGGGTATCAAGCTCAGGAAATTATTCCAAAATGTTCTTACACGATAAAAGAATAGCTGAAGATATTCCTCTACGTCCAAACAAGCCATCAGAAGGATACAACAAACCTTTCATGAACTCAAGCTTGCCTTAAGCTCTTGTGGCAGCTCGGCTCTAGGTGCTGACACAATAACATATGAAATAATAAATAATCTGCCTTGTGAGACCCTAAACTGCATCCTAGGTTTTTACAATAGGATCTTCGCAACTGGTCATATACTTTCATCTTGGAAGGAGGCAATAGTCCTGCCAATACTCAAACTCAGCAAAGACCCTTCCTTAGTTAATAGTTGCACTCACTACCTGTTTACTAAGGATATTTGAAAAAATTATTAGGTGTCGCCTTGTGTTCTTTTTGGAATATAATGCCATATTGGGGACCCTCACTAATCTGGCTTCCGAAGAGCGAGGTTGACTACCGATAATCTTGTTCTGCTTGAGTTATATATATGTAATGCATTTGTACACAGCCAATACTGTCTATCTGTATTCTTTGATCTTGAGAAGGCATATGATACTGCCTGGTGATACGGTATTCTGCAAGACCTGTCGTCCTATGGAATTTGTGGTAGTATGCTGAACATTTTGCAAAATTACTTATCTGAAAGGAAGTTCCGCGTAAGAATTGGCAATGTACTGTTGTGCACTTTTGTTCAAGGAAATGGTGTACCACAAGGAGGAGTGCTAAGTTGCACACTTTTTATAATTAAAATGAACTCTCTTCGCTCTGTTATACCAACCATGGTGTCTTATTCTGTCTATGTGGACGACATCCAAATCAGCTTTAAATCTTGCAACCTGTCCATATGTGAACACCAGATACAGTTAAGTGTTAATTGGATCGCTAAATGGGCAGACGGAAACAGGTCTAGATTCAGTGAAGAGAAGACTACCTGTGTGCTGTTTTCCAGATGTGGAGGGGTATGTCCTGACCCTTGCATTACGATGAATGGGAGAAGCCTGGTAATTAGAAAAGAGCAAAAATTTCTGGGTGTAATCTTCGATACTAAGCTAACCTTTATGCAGCATATAAAACGGTTGAAGCTGAAATGTCTTAAAACTATGAACCTTTTAAAGATGTTATCTCACCAGTCGTGTGGAACAGATAGGTATTGCCTTCTATCTCTCTTTACAAGCCTTGTGTTGTCACGCATAGACTATGGATGTATTTTTTACCAGTCAGCTTCAAAAACAACACTTAAGCTATTCGATCCTGTCTATCACTTAGGTCAGAGAAAGGAACCTAGCACTTGGTGCCTTTCGTACAATCCCCGTCCAAAGTATATGCAGAATCGGATCAGTGGCCGCTGGATTATCAACGTACATATCTGAAAGTCACTTATGCAATAAGAACCATGTCGCTAAAACAACATCCATGCAAAGCACTCATAAGTGATCAGTCCACAAATCAGCTGTATCTAAACAGGCCTTCACACACCCCGCCATTCCCGTTAGCAGCAAAATCTGTTGCGGAAAAACTCTGAGTACTTTTCACAGATCTACAGGAAAGCGACAATGCTAAACCCATCCCACCTTGTAAGCAATGTACAGTTACCTGTGACTTGTCCTTTATAGAACTTAACAAAAAGAGTTGTCCAAATGCCCTCATCCAGGAACATTTTTTGGCCTTTGAAGACAAGTATAGATCTATGGCATTTTTTACTGATGCTTCAAAGCCTACAACTTCGGTATCATGTGCAGCCATGGCCCAAACTTCTCCAACTCTAAAACCTTGCATACTCATAGCAGTATCTTCACAGTGGAAGCGTACGGTATCCTGATCACTGTTGAGTACATAGTACAACAGAAGATACAAAAGTCTATAATATACACATTCCTTAAGCGTTGTCACAGCCCTGTCCTGTGGCAAAACAAGTCGAAACCCTGTAATTAACCAGCTCCTTCAACACATTCACATAGCGTATAAACAAAACCTTGCTCTTGTATGCTGGATGCCAGGCCACTCTGGGATCGCAGGCAATGAAATGGCGGACAAAAATGCTGGACAAGCGGCTCATCTGGCTACAATTGATGTAAGCTGGGTACCTGGCGTAGATATGAAACCTGCAGTACGAAAGGCACCCCATAATCATTGGCAAGCTGAGTGGGACAAGGAAGTTGAAAATAACCTGCACCTGCTTAAACCGTAGTTAACCAAATCTTTCCCACTGAAGCTTGATAAACACAATACACCGAAGTCACCCAGGCACGACGCAAAATAGGACACACTTATGGCACACACAAATACCTCTTGACTGCAACTGATCCACCGACGTGCACACGCTGCGGTGAGAACCTAACCGTCCTACATGTCCTCATTCAATGTCCTGAACTTCACCAAGAGCGAGTGGCTCATTTTAGGAAACTCTATTCACATCATATACCCCCATCCTGCGATGTTTTTATCAGAGGATGCGCTTTTTAACTTTTTTTAAAAGAGTGCTATAGTTATCTTGCAGAAGTTAACTTTCTAGAAATCATATGATTCCATCCTAACCATCAGATTGTGCCGCACAGGTGAGGTACAATCTGATGTACAAAGTATGTCTGACCTCTTGCACTTCTTGCGTAGGCAAGAATTGTACAGCAAGGGACTTGGACAATCAAGTATAATTTAACATGTGTGCCTGCAACCAACGCATTTAAGGCCTTATATTTATCTTAGTAATTATTTTAGAATTAATGCACTAGTATTCATAGATTTATCTTACGTGTAGGCCTCTATACAGCCTTTATTTTAAGTCATTGTCCTAAACTAGCAATTTTACTAAACCAAAGCACATGTCCTGGCGCTCTTTGGCCTTAGATGCCCTTGCGCCAATAAACTTCAATCATCATCATCATCACACAGTCGCCATGCAAATAGACGGATGTGACATCATGGTTTATAGCGGCCGTGACGTCATGGGTGAACGTAGCAGGGCATAGAGTTTCACCGTCGAGCAATCCGCTTGTCCGTTGAGACCGTGAAGAGACACCGTCCTCAACGCTCTGGAACTGCTTCGTCCTCCCCCCCCCCCCCCCCTAGCTCGGTGGAATAATACATTTTTCAATCAATCACTCACTATATTGTTCCGGGCACCTTTCGTCTGCTGTGCCCCGGTCGCACCAGTCACGGCCGTTGGAAATCGCCATAACAAAACCACAGTGAAGTTCACTGAAGTAAAATGAAGGATACTGTCAAGTTGCAGCCGGATTTGAAAGAGGAGTAGGATTACAGTAGGGCCGATCTATGATACAAAATGCGATAGCAATAGAGCAAATTTTAAAATCAATGGAGCGCTTTTTAAATTTCATAATAAAATTTTGCGCTAGGAGTTTTACGTGAGCGGTTTAACACAGAATATTGGTTCAAAAGGAGCGGGCTGCGCACTTTCGAGCAAAAAAAGTATTTTGGCAGCGAGGATTGCCCGGTGCCGGCCTCTCGTGTCGATTAGAAAAAACACCTATATGAAAAAGCACCGCTACTGTCGCTGTCGTCGCGTCAACGAGGGTATATTGCTTTTTGTTGCATGTTGCAATTGCGGAATCTTGTGAGCGCGTAGAATGCAAGTTTCTTTGCAACCTGCATTCCCCTGTTTGAATTTGTCATGAAATGACTGTTGGTATCGTGAACCCTCGTCGCTTACCGTCTCAGACGATCCGCTAATTGCCATGGAAGGCAGTGACAGCAACGCCTTCGTCCTGCCAGTGTGCTGGAAGGATGATGTACGAATGCGGTCGCTTTTCGCCGAGTTCCGCCCCAAGGAAGCGAATCCGGAAGGATGGCAAGACAAAATGGACTTCTGGGTTTCGCTCATCCTCCAGTGGAGCCGCGAAACGAGGACGCCAGTGTTTTCAGCCAGCGACGTTGCTGTCGCCTTCGAGCGCAAGCGGAGCCAGCCCGCATGCCTGAGGACAGTACTGTCGCACATGAAGAAATCGGGCGATCTTATAAACAGCAAGGACTACTTCACTAGCGAAGGTTGGGTCAAATGGGGCTTCGACACTCTGGTCAAGAGGCCGTTGACATGGATGTGGACTTGGGGTTCGGGCAGCGGCGAAGCTGACACCGAGATCGATGAGATGCTCGTCAACGTTGACGTCCTGAAACAGCTCCAACAAGAAGTCATGAAGCGTTGCGAAGACGAAAAGTTTGTAGAAGATGTCATTCCCTACTCCGAAGTTTGGAATGTGTGCGCGGGCATCTGCAAAGACCAGCGATCCTTCGCTTACGTATTAAACGGGCTGGAGAAGTCGCAATACGTACGGCTCTTTCAAAAGGACGGCAAGAAAGTCGTGCAGTTCCTTCGCCATAACAACCAGCTGAGCGAGCAGGAGAAGGCGATGCTCAAGCTCGAGAAGGCCAAGCAGGACTTGAATCAGAAGGTGGACTTGCTGCAGGGCGACATCGACCGTTGCACGCGCGAGGCACTCGAGGCCAAAAAGCAGGGCTTGCAGAACAAGGCCCTCCACATACTGAAGAAGCGGCGGAGGGCACAGCAAGTGCTGGACAAGCAGTTCGCCATGCTGGACAACATCCACTCCCTCGAGATGAACATCCACGAGAACAAGGACATCCAATTAGTCTACGACGGCTACAAGACGGCGGCCCAAGCGCTCAAGGTGGCGCATGGTGGCCTGGAAGTGGACAACGTCGACGACGTTGTTGCCGAAATTAACACGACCCTCGAAGACCAACAAGAGCTTCAAAGACTTATGGGCATGCCAGTGGCCGCTGCAGACGCCGAGGTTGACGAGCTGGAAGCGGAGCTAGACCAAATATTGAAAGAGGACACTGATTACAAGGAAGGCCAGAATGTCAGCGGGGCTTCGAACACGGTCGAGGAACTGAAGTTTCCCGCGGTTCCCACCGAGGCTCCTCGCTCTCCAGTCAGACCAGGGGAAGCAGCTCGACGTAATGCCCAGTTCGTTGCTTGGAATGCCCAGTAAAAGTGCCTTTTGCCAACTGTGCCTTTCCTCCAGCATTTTCATGCTTGCGTTAGTGAGCATTGTGCAGTGTAAAGCACAACTTTAGAAGTTATGTGCTTTTTTAGTTAACAATGCAACCTGTGCACAAGGTGAGGCATCTGCGCTGTTCGTTGCAAGTTTCTTTGAGTAACGTCATTTTGGTGTTGTCCTTATATGTAGAAAATTTTGCTTTAAAATAAATTATTATTTATCATGGTAGTTTGTGTTGTATGAACCTTTTTAAGGCCGATAGAAGGCAGGCCCAAAACAGACTGAACTGACCTCAAAAAAAATTTAACGGCGGACAAGAACCACTCCGTTCCCTTCAAGATGATCTCTAGCATAGCCAGTACACTTGTCCAACCTTTTCTCCCATTGTTTGAAGCAACTCTGGAGCTTCTCATGCATTATGCCATTGAGTGCCCCTTGCAGTGTAGTCTTCACCTATAGCACAGTGGTAAATCTTCCTTTATTGAATCTTTCAAAATAAAGAAAAAAAATCGCATTGCGCTCAGTCTGAGGAATCGGGTAGGTGGAGAATGCCGGCCCAGCTGTGAGAGTCTAATTGCGCATGATAGCCAAATCAGTTAGAGCTGCAGCACTGTTGTGATGGAAAAACCAGTGAGCTGCATTCCACAATTTTGCATGTTTCCCTCACACATTCGTTCTTAATCGCCATAATGATTCCTAGTAAAATTGGTGATTGGCAGTCTCTCCAAGAGGCACACATTCCCACTGCTTTATATGAGGAACACCAAAAAAATAAAAACTATCATCATTTTTCCATGAGTGCACTTGCTTTTTTTCTGTCTTGGTAAGGAAGATGTCAACTGGCTCGAACCTTGTTTGGTTCTGGTGTCGTACCTATATAGCACCATGTTACACCACCTGTGATGATGTTCGAAAAAAGGTCTCTGCTACTTTCAACATCATTTTTCACATCCTGGCACAAAATCAAGCTAAGGTTCTGTCGTCTTTCTTTCTTGCCCTTTGCAAGCAGCTGGAAAACTAGCATTGTGGGAACAAGTCTTGTGCCTGATTCCACACTGAAACTTCACTCACAAGAGCTCCAAGTCATGCCAACAGCTTCTGAAACCTCAAATGTAGGGCGGCAGATCTCGTTTTTGAAGCGAAGCTTTGTTTGCCTTTTCCTTCGACTTTCCCACTACTGCTACTGCTGTCATGCACACCGCGAAGCGGGGGGTCAGAGCGTGTATATACACGGAAGAAGCGCGGCAGAGCAGAAAAGAGACTCAAGGAACTCGTTTGGACTGCACCACGTTGACTGCACAATGGAGAGGTTTAGCTTGTCCGGTATTCGGATAAACGCAGGCGTACAGGCTGTGGGGGGGTTGGGGCGAAGGCATAAACGGGAGTGGCCTGCATGGTGCAGCCACCTCGTGGTGCAGAGCTCGAACAGACAAAAGCAGGTAACATTGCAATAACCAAGTGTATTTTACTTTGCTGCGGGTGTAAATTTTTGGCAGCAACTGGATTATGCCAGTGCTGAAAATTTAAACCAGCAGTGAAGTATAATACACTAATGTCCACCTGCATTTACCTGAATACCGGACCAAGCTAAACTTCTCTAATGCCCTTTAGAGCTCCCGGGTCATTACCACATGAGCCTCTTGACAGCTGTAATTGTCTGTGATACCTGCAAGCGCTTGCCTTTCTACCGACATAAAAATCCATAGGGAAGCTGAATAGAATAGAAGAGAGGAGGGGGAAGAGACGGCAGAGAAGGGGTAGAAATGACGCAGTCCCGAGACGGGTGAATAACAGCCTTGCCATTCTTTGCTCGCAGGTCGCATGCAAATATAAGGAAAAGGTGACGTGAGAAACCGAGGAAATACTGGATAAACTGGTTCAAGGTACGGTGTGATGCGTTTCTGCTATTTCTGAAAAGCAAATGCCATGCAAATATGTCAAGCGGGTAACTTACGAACTTACGCAGGGCATGCAGAAGTAGAGCCGCATTAATTAAAGCGCACCGCAGGGTCCAGGAGACACTACTGAAACGGACGGCTGTCAAATCAACATTTCTTTGCTCGCCACATTAGCTTTACAGCTATGGCATTGCTCAAGGTCGCGGATTTGACCGAGGCAGCCGCATTTTGACGGGGGCGAAGTAAAAAATGCTCGTGCACTTTGATTTGGGGACACGTTAAAGAACACCACAATGCCGAAATTAATCCAGAGTACCCCACTACGGCCTGCCTAATAATCCAATCCAAGTTTAATGCTTCTGCCACACTGTGATGTGCCATGCGAGGCAATGACAATGCTCAAACCTCTCGGAGGTTATGAAATACGGCGCACAACAACACCTCAAGCAAACACCTCCTCCATTGTGCTTTGTGTACTACAAAGACAAACAGCAATGGTACACGCAAGGTAATGTTTAACATAAACTCGTCACTCTCGTGTTGGACAAAACGTTGAAGAAATTAAACATTCGCCGTCAACATCACTGCTAATTATCTTCATTCAAAGCAAACAGCACAGAAAGCTTCGCTTATATTGGTTCCCACAGTGCATGGGATCTGCGTAATTTTTGTCAACCCTTCTTGACAATCTTGTATCTATGACTGCTTGAAGGTTGGCCAAAATGATAATGGCCTTTGACAATCATTTCTCATCTCGTAACAACCTAAACCACTCAACAACTCGTGTACGGCTCGGCACATCCTCCATAAACGTAGTTCAAGCATTTCAAGTATTTCTTTGGTCATTTTTCTAAAGAATGACTATATCAAGGATAGTCGCTGTCTGTTACAAGCAGACATCATGATTTCACAAAAGTAGTACGAGAAGAGCTGGAACAAGAGTCGCCGTAAACCCATAGGACATTTTGAGGTGATGTCAGCTTGGATACTTGTGAAGTGGCCTTCTGGAGGGTTCACCTATGCCCACCTAGCAGGAGAACACAGCAGTAAACTTGGCAGAAACTTCATGAAGCTAGTGTGGTTCTTTCTGGGTCCACCCTCGTATGCAAATGCATCCTAACAAACAAACTGCCTTGATTAAAACGTGTTGGCGGGCTAATTGGTTAGAATCCATGGTAGAGTATATAAGCGCGACTGGATGAGGACGTAGAAAGAAACAGATACACAGACACAGCGCTTCACTTTCAACTATAGATTTTATTTTCGCACGCATCGATAAATATATACCGTGCGAGCGGAAACAAACGTAACAGTAAAAAAAAAAAGAACATTGAGTTGAAGTTGAAAAAGAACTTTGAGACGAAGTCGTGTGACCACAAAATAGAAGCCAGTTTCAAAGAGCAGGCCAAGCGCCTGGCAGATTCTGGTTACCCTATGCGTATGCTAACTTCTGTCGCGGAGGGCTTAAGCAAGAAGTGCAAAAACGCGTCGAATGCAAGCAGTGCCAATGCTAGAGCAAAGAAAGTTGCTGTGGTACCATACATTCATTGCATTTCACATAATCTCAGAAGAATAGTGGCGAAATCAGGGGTAGACGTGGTTTTCTCTGCCCCTGAGCGTCTACAGAAGCTATGCAAACAGGTTAACACAGAGAATAACAAAAGGCACACATGTTCTACCCAACATCGCAAACAATTTGTAACCTGTACTCATAACGTTGTCTATGCCATCCCACTTTCACGCGGAAGAACGTATATTGGTCAAACCAGCAGATGCATCAACGAGAGATTAAAAGAGCATCTATATAACGTCACTAAGGTAATCTCGGGTCATTTGGGTATTCACTGCCGAGATTGTTCCTGCAAGCCCATGTTTGAAAGCACTTCCATTCTGTATAAGGCTCATAGCAGGATGACGAGGGAGATTGTAGAGGCCTACAAGATTGCAAAATTAGAGCAAAAGTGCGTAAGCACGCCTTCAGTGTCACTATCGGAAAAGGTGATACGATTCCTCGGTTTATCTTTATGACCATTGTAGTACATGTTTTTTTGCTTGCCTTGCTCACGTGTTCAGTTCGACGAAATGCACCACTCAATGGTTTTTTTTTTTTTTTGCTGTTACATTTGTTTCCGCTCGCACAATATATATTTATCAATACGTGCGAAAATAAAATCTATAGTTGAAAGTGAAGCGCTGTGTCTGTGTATCTGTTTCTTTCTACGTCCTCGTCCAGTCGCGCTTATACACTCTACCATTGACACTGCCTTGACCTTAGCAGGAGTGACAGGTGAAACAAACTGCATCAAAATGTGCAAGGTTGTTTTTTACATTACAGGAGTGCAGATCCATTCATTTGTGTAGAGCATGTGAGCAAGCCCATTTCAGCAAAATGAATGTGCTGATTATGTGTTGTCACTTACGAAAAAGAATGTGTGCTGTCTTGCTCACATGTGTGGTTGAGCATGCACCTAGGCTCGCCTTCCTGACCCAGCAGCAGCTGCCAGTTGTTGCATACATCAGAGCTGGCTGTTTCAGTGTTGTACAGAGCAGTGATTGAATCTGTACAAACCAGCATGGCATGCTACCCAGCTGTACTTTGCCATGAACATGAAATGAGGCATGAACGGGGAAATGTAAATGAGAAATTAGTTTTTGCACTTAAGCGTTCACAATTTTGCTTGACTTTAGGGCAGTTCGGGCTATGTTCATATATGCCAAGCAAGTGGCTATAAGGGATTAGGATTAGGATTAGGATTGCCAGACATCGGCAATGCACGCCGTACTTTGCAGGACATATCTAATTTTAAACACACCTTGTGTGCATATGATATAACAACCTAACTCAGCTGGGGAACATCCAAGAGACCTTGAACAAAGGTCACAAGGCTGCACTTAGTATAGGACTCAGATGCCTCACGAAAAAATTCAAGCGTATGGTGATCCACAAACCGACGCTGATTATACTCACAAATGAAGAAGACTGTGCACCACGGTCTAATGGCGGTAGAAGTGTAGGGCTCCGCGCTCAGAGGCACAGGTATTGGACAACAACAGTACAGCATCACCTCAGATAATGCAACCAGGTGCCATGCATGCTGTGCCTGGTCTCCAACCACACCTGTAGCCTCTGCCTCTGCTTGCTCATGTAAAGGCTTGGATATCACCAACTCAAACAATATGCTAAACATTTATGGAGAAGCAACAGGCATCTTGAAATATATGTAAGGGGAAACTCTCCTGAAGTGGGATTGGCCAAGAATGGGCACATACCCATTGGCTCAAGAACAGGGTAGAGCAAATTGAACAACAAATGTATGTAGTTCAAAGAAGCCACTGAATATATGTGCTATTCCAATAACAGATCTGCATGCTTTAGAGGTACTCATAAACCAACACTGTGCTTACAGGTTTTAGATAGTGATTCATTGTTTGATTGTGCAGAACAGAGTTGTGCTCACTGGCATCACTTTGTTGGTCAAAATGCCCGGCTACATAAGCCAAAGCATCCAGTGGCACACACCCAGTTGCCCAAGAATGGGATAGCCCAAATTAAGAAAATCAAAGAAGCTGTTCTACATCGTGTGCTATCTTTAAGAGGCCTGTGGGCTTCATAGATACTTGTGTGGTGACATTATATGTATGTTTTATGTTGTGATATATCATTTGATTAGGCAGTAGATAGGTGTGCTTACGGGCACAATGTCAGCCAACATGCAACGGTGATACTGTAGGCCGATTTGCTGCTTTGCATCCAGTGCACATGTTAAGTTTGTAAGATATATTTTATGCTATGTTTATAATTTTTATTCAACTGCGAGGCTTTTCTTTCGAGGAACCCGTATGGGTTTCCTTTATAACAGTTGCTACGAACGGTAGATGTCTGATTTTCTCTTTATTTAATTACCTCTCTCCACCTTGCAGGTTTTTACAGAACTATTACGTCAGAACTCTTGCCTGTGCTTCGAGTTGTCGACAAAATTCGACTTCGCCCTACCATCTGCTGGCCACCTGGTTAGCTCAAATGGTAGAGCGGCTGCCCCGGAAAGGCGGTGGTCCTGGGTTCAAGTCCTGGACCAGGACGAATTTTTCTTCAACTGCGAGGTTTTTCTTTTGAGGAACTCGTATGGGTTTCCTTTGTAGCAGTTGCTACGGACAGGTCTGATTTTCTCTTTATTTAATTAAGAAGTGTTCAAGCCAGGAAAGCAAGCTATTTGAGATTCTGATAGATGCGAGTTTCTGAAGTAGGTGATTGTGGGAAATGTATGTAGCATAGCTATGCAGTGCCCCGGGCCCATGCCTTCAGTGGCCCAACTAATTTTATTGCAATAGCAATCATATGGACACTCTAGGTGAATTTCCGCCGTCATTGTTGGCATGATATTCTGTGTAAAGTCCAAGTGTGATAACATCGTGGCCGCGCACTGTATGATGTAGGTGTGAGTGAAAGCTTGTCAGCAAGGAAGAAAGGCAGGGAGGGTGCACGCCTTCCCATACTAGGGTTGGTCGATTAATTTTCAATTTGTTTAACGATTAATCATTCATCATTTTAACCTTTAATCAATTAATTGCTTTTGATGCAGGGTTTTTTATCAATCAATTGATTAATCAAAATTTTTGCTGGGCACTTTTAAAAAGGTTGAAGCACAGCTTTCTACTTTTGTAGGACCTTACTTTAATGTTTGAGAGGCGGAATCAAGTTTGAAACGCAAGTGTATAAACGTTTGATGAAGTATAATATTTAACTTGTCAAATACTTATAACCACTAGTGGCTTTTGAAAAAATAAACAACATATGTTATAAAATGATAGTGCAGAATGAAATATAATACTTGCCACTAGTGGATCCGTATGCAGTATAGTTAAGAAATGTGGCAAAAGTGAAAGGTGAAGTCCAACTGAAAAATGCAAGAAATTGCAATATGCGCAAGGTAAAGAAATGACTGGTTTAGGATTTTAAATGACATTCTCTTTTCTACAAAGCAAAGGAATATCAATTGCTTGGGATGTTTAGGGGAAACCAACACCTTCTTCGAATGGCCACACAACCAGCATGCGAGAATAGATGCTCGGATGCTATAGATTTGCTCCATCGCTCCATCATAGAACTCCATCGCTCTGTCAAATACACACTCCAAGCCGCTGCGCATGCTGTGCCATGACCTTAGTGGACTGGGAGTGGCACGATGATGAACGGCTGGGTTGCTGTAGTGTGCTTTGAATCGCAAGGGCATTTCAAGCCTCCTGCTTTGGGCGGCGAGTGCGGTGTTGGGGAAGAGAGGGGAAGTGCTAGGCTCGGCATTACTCGGAACTTGGAATAACAGTCTACAGTTGCTATAACACAGCCTCACAGTCAGTGCTCATGCACCGGCATTCCAGTGCAATTTCAAGATTTTCGCACTACTCTTGTCAAACTCTCAAAAAAGATTAATCAAACAGGTCTAATCGATCAAGTCAATTATGTGAAAGGTGGACATACATGAAGATTAATCATATTGCGGGATACATTTAATCGCTTAATCTTTAATATATATTGCAAAACCCTATCCCACACATGAAAAAGGGCATGGAGTGTGCTAGGAGGTCAGGTGGAGGGGGCAGGTTAGTGTGCATCTCCTCTTCTACTCCAGCTACTGCAGCTGAGTGCAGCCACACATGTCCTATATTGGAGGCAATCTACGCTGGGCTTGAAGGCTATGGCCAGCCGAATATAGCTTGTGGCTTGGTGCCTAGTTTGTGTTGAAGCAAGAGGCAACATGAAGGGGAATTCTCTCACTCTTGCTGCCACTGTTCATCCCCCCGCCATTCTGACAGCGAGTGTCCGAGGTTATCTAGTGAGATTTGTTTGTTTGCCTGTGCGTGCATGACAACCCGCTGGTCAATTTAGTTAGTACCACAAAATTCAGAGCATGCCCCCCCCCCTCCCCAGCCAAGTCAAATTTACTGGCCAAGTGATGGGGGCATTCCGAGCGGCACCAAAATTAAAGACGGCAACAACAAAATTCTTACACCAAAACGAAAAGACGCTGTGGGCACGCAAGGATTTAAAATTTTCTTTAATATGAACTTTATTAAGCCAAGATTTGTTAGTGCTGTTCATCATTCTCAAAACCATTGAAAGACTCCTCCGAGTCGGTTGCAAAAGAAAGTTTGCAGCATTCTGCTTGAAGTCCACGATCAAACGTTTAGCACTAACGAGACAGGACACAAGTCAAGCTCAGCTGCAGTGCATGGCTGCCAATGGCGGACAGTGAACCACTGCTTGGCCATGCTCACATCGCAGCTGGCAGCGCTGCAAATATCAGCGTGTTTTCTTATTCATGTGAAATTATCGTGAGAGGGTAAAGTGGCTTAACGTAACAAAACATTGCTACTTGGTATCTTTGGTGGTTCGTTCTGAAGCGCCGTCTGCTACAGATTTGGCATGAACAGGAAAAGGCCTAGTGACAATATCAATGGTGAGCGATCAGTGGAGGTGAGGCTGGCTGCTGGCGGGATGCCAGAGTGCAACCGCAACCACTCCTCTGTAGCTGAGTGGCCATGTCCCTTTGCCACAGGGCAATCTTCTGTACTGAAAGGCAGATCTCGCCGTTTTCCAGCAAGACTGCTGTCATCTGGCGATCCGCGAACTGCAAACGGTGTGTAGTGAGTTTAACGGGGACACGCAGACTGGGTCTCTGTATCGGGTAGCCGTAGTTGGCCATGTCCAAACTAGTGTAACCACACACACACAAAATCGCAGTTCTGCCGAAAGGCGAAGCACCGATTCCGATAGCACATTAGGAGATGACTGTACGAAGTAAGGATAGTAGTTGTATGAGCCGTATAAACTCACAAACATTCACTTACTAACTAAATTAACAATGATATAACGTGTAAGCGTGACTCAACGAGGATGTAGAAAAAAACACAGACTGCAGAGACAGTGCTCTTTGTGTGTCTGCTTCTTTCTGTGTCCTTGTTCAGTTGCACTTATACACATTCTATCATGGCTTCTAACCAACTAGCCTGCCAATGTGTTTTAACTCAATTAACCAGCACGATGTCCCGTGCGCACAGGTCAACATGAACAGACATGCTCGATGAGTCAAAATTCTGGAGCGAGTAATCGCAGCAGCAGCAAGCGAAGTGACCTTCACGCATCTCTCGCTTCAACGTGGACGAAACGTAGAAAGCATAGCGCATACGAAGCTACTGGCACTACGCGCACTGCAAACATCGCAGATCGCTTTGAAGATGAGGCCCACGCGGGCGTGCACTTTGGCCACGTTGCATATGTCGCTTTCAAGAGACACGAGCGCCGGCAACGCGTCGCTACGGCGTCCGCCAAAGTCTACTACGGTGTCCGCGATTCGCGTTGCCAACGCCGCTTGAGACGCCGCGGTTGTCTCCACTCTGTCACTCTGTACGGAGCGGTGGGCGAGGAGGACATCGAGGCACCCTAGCAGCCACCGGAGAATGCCCCCTCCTCCCTCGCCTGACCCACTTTCCTCGCTCGCCGCAGGAGAGGGCACGCATCCGAGCCGCGTTCCTCGCTCGTGCACGCGAGATTGAACCGCATTCGCCGGCTCACCCTCACACGCTTTCACTCGTACGGATCCTCACGGCGACGCAAGAAATGCGCCTGGAGTGTCCATATAATTGCTATCGTAATAAACTGGATGTGGCAGGTCAGTGTTGCGTGGGCGCGGTACGCGATAAGAGCGCGAAAAGGGGCGGGGGGGGGGCGCTTTGCCTGAACGGCGCTGAAATTTGAAAGTAACAATGGAAGTTGGGGAGGTATACTCTTTTTACTTTTTTATTGAACAATACTGTAGGCCTTTGCACAGGCCCAAACAGGAAGTGGATCGTAAAAATACACATGAGCACGGAAAAAACAGGAAAGAAAGAAAAAGAAGAAAAAATTATAGAAAACAAAAGAAAACTGCCATACAACAACACTGGAATTCAACACAACACACTTTCTTTGTTTCTCATGAATCAAGGAATAACAAAAGGTGCTCAAAACAATTGCAATATTAGTCGTATAACATCCTTGTAGTTATCGGGGAACAATAAAACACCACTATTCTGCACATTGCAATATTTACATTTGAAATCATAAGGCAGCATACAATCACACGTGCACTATAATTATAGTGTCCAGTCATTCAACCAAGTCATTATCTTTAAACTACGTGCTCAAATACTTTCATGAGCAACAAAATATGGCTCCAATTTTGCGACAAAGCCATCCACAGAATCTGATTCTACAATTTCCTTTGGCAACGCATTCGAGATTTTGATTGCCCATGGGAAATATGAATATCTAAACGTGTCGCACTGTATCGGATACTGCCTGATGTGTTTAGTATGACAGGTTCTATTGGAGTGTCGGTGTGGTGGCTGCACGTAATCTCGCTTATTTATATAATATTATCATTACATAGCATAAAAAGAAGCTTCATGACAGCCACACGACGCCGACAAACAAGGTTGGGCAGTGCTGCTTGGTTTCTAAGAGCACTTACGTTTCCGTGTCGAGAATGCTTATGGTATATAAATCGCAACGCTTTATATTGAATACTTTCTAATTTCTGTGAGAGACCTTTCTGGTACGGATTCCACACTATGCTACCATACTCAAGAATTGACCTTACTAAAGTTTTATATGCTGTTAGTTTCACATAGGATGGTGCTGCAGTTAATTTTCTTCGCATGAAACCGAGCGTTCGGAAGGCCTTCGTACATGTATTATCGATATGAGTATTCCATTTGGACGCGCTTATAAAGGTTATGCCTAAATATTTTACTGTGTCAGTTTGTATTAAATAGTTACCCATTAATGTATAATTGAGCCTAAAGATCGACTTTCTATGACTTATGGTCACATACTGTGTTTTCTTAAGATTAATTTCCATTCCCCACATGTCACATCAGCGGGCTATATTGCTTAGCGTAGTATTTAGTCTAAGCTGGTCATCGATTCCTTGCACGCATGCATAAATTACCAAGTCATCGGCGAAGAGCCGCAATTTTACTCCATTTTCTGCACAATCAGCAATGTTGTTAACATATATGAGAAATAATAATGGCCCCAATACGGACTCCTGTGGTACCCCTGAATAAAGTTCCGAGTTGGTCCGAGTCATAATTATTTATGGTAACATATTGAGTTTGGTTTGACAGATAGGCTGCTATCCATTCTACTACATTGTGTTCAATTCCGATAGACTTTATTTTCTCGATTAGTTTACAGTGCACGACGCCATCATAAGCCTTCGAAAAATCAATAAAAATAGCATCAGCTTGGAATTTGGAGTTATAGATGCCAAGTCATGTGTTATCTCTAATAATTGTGTTATAGCTGACAAGCCTTTTCTAAAACCGTGTTGCTTAGGATATAATACGTTATTTTCTTATAAGTATGTCATGGCCAGGGGCGTAGGCAGGGGGGGGGGCTTATGGGGCTTCAGCCCCCCCCCCCCGCGAAATTTTTTCGTGCTCTCCATGCACCGCCGATCAAAGCAACCCCTGGCGCCGGAAATCATTCTGGATTTTGCCTAGAATGTCTTTTTCATGCTTTAAAATACATTTCACCGCGAACATTGCGAACTAGGGCTGGATTTCGCGGCAATGCCCATGTACCGGGAGCACCGGGAGTCACATAACGCCAATTATCCACATACGAGCACAAAGTTTCAAGGGCGTTTTGATGACAAACGGGCTCGCCGCGGCATCTCGCGGAGGCCGCGGAATCTACAGAGCGCATGGATATCAATTCAGAAAATTTATGGGTATAAATCTGACAAAAATTTTGATGTGAAAGCTGCGTTGACATTTCCAAAGTTGTGCTTTAGGTCTCCAATTTAGGAACTTTGTGGGTTTGATGTTGTTATAAACATTTGACGCCAAAGGTGCATTGACTATTCTAAAGTCTTAAATCGGAACATACGACGAGACAAGCCAAATCAACACACTATTAGACAAGTTGACAAAGCACGCAGCGAGGTCCGATGAGGCGCAGCGTTGTGTTGGTTTATTTGTGCCGTCATGTCACATAAAAAATATGATTTTTTTTCACCTAAGAAAAAGCATTCATGTCAAGACACTAAAGCCAGCCAAGGTAACTACGTTCTTACTTGTTTTTTCTACTTTGACTTTTATTCGCGAGGACACATGGAGCGTTGTTAAGAACGGCCAGCTGCAGTGCAAGTTTTGCCAACCAGTTGCAACAGTGGCCGCAACTTTCCAGGAGCGCCGCCGCCAACCTCTAGCCACGGCGTGACTAAGTCGACTTTATGTCGGGAACAATACGCGCGTCCGCCACTCTCTGTCGCTTCAGCTAGGATGCGTTTGACGAAGCAGGCTTTGTGCTCAAACCGCCACCGTTACGCTCTAGCCTCGTCGCCGTTGTGACTGAATGAGTTCGGCGGGCCAACTATTGTTACCGAACTCCCCAACGCGGACCTGACCTGCTATGAGTGGGGGAGTTGCCGCGGGAACGTCGTCGGACACCCCTTCCCACGCGCCGACCAAGACGCGAGACAATGTGCTACCCGGACGCGCTACCCGGGTGCGCTCGAAGTTCTACGAAATTCGTGTGATGTCGGTTTCGGACCGAGAACCTGTGCGTGCGTGTGTGTGTGTGTGTGTGTGTGTGTGTGTGTGTGTGTGTGTGTGTGTGTGTGTGTGTGTGTGTGTGTGTGTGTGTGTGTGTGTGTGTGTGTGTGTGTGTGTGTGTGTGTAAACCGTCCCGGGGAGAAGCGGCGTGTTTACGATGACTGGACGAACGTTTCCGCCACCTTGGAATCGATGAGGACCGAGTGTTTATAAACGGCTGTTGTACGGATGCTCGAGAAACTTTCTTAAGCAGTCATGTTAGACTGAGACACTCTCTCTCAAGCGGTCATGTTAGACTGATATAAATACTGTAAATAAACGCATATTCCTCATTCTCGATGAGAAGCAGTCCTTCCCTTCATCAACGTCCTCAGCGTGGATAAGTTGGACGACGGCATGGGCCAGGTACCTTCTAATTCATGCCCGACTCCAATCTTGACAGCGGATCACGAGCGATGGGATTGAACCCCCAATCATAACAGCGTCTTCAATTTTTTTTTTTTTTCGCTACCCTACCCGCGGGCTGTCATAGGCAGCCAGAGCACATACGTTTTTCTCGTGTTGCCTCGACCACCGCGCGGCGCACATCGGTGCGCGTTAGGTTTGCTCTGGTCGAGTGGATTTTTGCCTGGCAGAGTTTTGGACACTTTCTGGCAAGCAGACGAGAAAAAGAAACAATGGTCACTCGCCGCCATCACTGTGGGGACTCAACGGATTGCACCGCGTTCGCTTGAGCGCAACCTCTCCAGAAAGTCTTGCCTCGCCGGCGTAGGATACCGAGCAGTATGCGTATGGTTCTTGTTGGACCAAGCGTCTCACGTTTTTTTTTTTTCGATATTTCATCGGTAGCCACATTAGGTGCGTAATATAGGTATTCAATTGTGGCCAACATATTTTCCTTTACGTATCTTCATTTCGGTGCCCCCGCCCGACAAAAGGAAAAAAAGAAGAAAGGTTGTTCTGGCGCAGCGAATCGTCGCATGGTGAAAGTTCAATTTTGTTACTTCTTCCTTTGCGGGAAGTAATGGGTCATGGAATGCTTCACTTGCCGGATACTCTTATTATATTATTGCGATAGCAATTATATGGATGCTCCAGGCGCTTTTCTGCCGTCATTGTCACCCTCATGTTCCGTATAAAGACCAAGAGCGATAACAATGTTACCGAGCGCCGCATGCTGTATGAGCGAGTGAAAGCGCAAGGGGAGGGGGGGAGCTGGAATGGGTGAGCCGACGATGGTGGCTGTCTTGTGTGCGCAAAGGAGAAAAGCGGAGAGCAGGCTAGCCCTCTTCCGTCGCGCGCGATACTTCGGCGGGAGGGGATGGCATGGGGGCGGTATCTAGGATTCTGTGAATCTGTGGTTGCGCGATATGTTTATTTGCCTTGTTTGACGCATTATATACCGTGACTTTTTCTTAGATACGTAGATTTATTGGAGACTTATACGTATATTTAAATATCTTGTTGCGAGATTTCGTGCATACGTGCAGTGAACTTTTTTTCCATTGACACTTTTTTGACCTTCATCAAGTTCTATCTTAGCATTTGTGTATCCCAGTGTAACTTCGCATTCATATTGTACCAGGGCGAGTCAAATGAAAGTGAGCCTACCCACCCCGTGCAATAATAGTTCGGTTCATTATGTGTGAGGCATGTGCGTAGAAGAGAGGGATGTCTCATTTACAAAAGTGACACGCAGGTGTGAGGATAAAGGTTCTGCAATGCTCTCATACACTGGGCTGAAATGGTTGCGTGACATAACGCAAACTCCAAAAGTTGAACAGTGTGATGCCGTGAAGTTTTTGACTGTGGAAGGTATTTCCCAAAAATAAATTAGACGCCGTATGGCTGCCGTGTACGTTGAATATCGCCTTTCATTGGCCACTGTGAAGCTTTGAAGCACACGGTTCAAAGAAGGGCGCGAAAATTGCAATGAAGATTCAGAGCGGGGCTAAATTCCATCGTGAAATCACCCTTGACAAAAATTTCAAAGGTTGATGAGCTGATGAGAGAAGAACGGAGGATAAGCATCGATGAACTGGCAGAGCATGTGAACATCAGTCACGGTTCGGTTCACGCCATAATTCATGAACATCTCTGTTATCGGCTTTTGTGTGCGCAATGGATGCCTAAGATTTTGAACCACCACCAGAAGACGGAGAGGTTCGGCGCTGCCTTGACTCATCTGATCCGGTATCACAATGATGGTGGCGACTTCTTGTCTGCAATTGTGATCGGGGTCGAACCATGGTGCCACTATCACGAGCCTGAAACACGACGGCAAAGCTCACAGTGGAAACATTCGAATTCACCACGCCCAAAGACAGCAAAGGCCGTCATTTCTGCCGGAAAGGTGTTGTTGACTTTTTTTTTTTTTCGATCGTCAGGGACCATTATACGGATTGAAGTTGGTAAATACTGAGAGACTATCAATTGTTTCCGATACTGTGAAACGCCGGAATCGTTGCGTGTTGCAATCAAGAACAAACGACGTGGAAAATTGACGAATGGGGTCATCTTGTTTCACGAGAATGCCCGTCCCCACACCGCTGATGTGTTTAATAGAAAACTTGCAACGTTCAAGTGGGAAACGCTGCAACATTCGCCATACAGCTCAGACCTGTCGCCTTGCGACTTCCACATTTTGGGGCAACCGAAAAAAAATACAGCTCAAGGGAACCAGATTCGTGTCGGACGATGATGTGAAAGAGCCAGTTGCAGATATTTAGAGCAGCAACCCAAGGAATTTTATGAGATCGGAATTGCGCGACTCCTTAGTCAATGGGACAAATGTCTAAATTCTCATGGATGTTACTCTTAAATAAATTACCCCGTTTGTCATATATTCGCATTGGCTCAGTTTCATTTGACTCGCCCTCGTATATTCTGCAGAACTCCTGCTTTTTATACGTGCTCTCTGTTTCGACTATAATTTCGGTGAAATTACGAAACACGGCCGGTGACAGCTGCTCCTGCGTAATACAGTGGAATGAATGCCAACGTCATCGAGATTTTTCACTGGCCGTTGCATACGTACATGAATGTAAACGTGGTTCTTGAATGACAAAGTTTCATGAACAGATTTGTCCACAACTTGTTCATTTCATGGCCTTTACATTTTTCATATCAGTGGCATCCACTACTTTGCTGGTTTCGAACTGAAATAGTTCTTAAGTTCGTGTGATATATTCTCTACTTATTAAATAGACAAAAATGGAAGCATTGATATCAGTTATATTGCGCACAACTTTTGGCACATATGAGTACATTCTTTTATGAAAAATGACATATTCTACTTGTTTTGACAGTGCGTAGCGTTCTAAAATACGTTTGCAGCACCATTGGCAATGACAATGCAATTATCATTTATGTATTTGATCCCTCGACAAATTATTTAAAAGGAATGTTTAGCTCGGGCCCTGTTCCGACGCGCCCTATTCAAATACATGTCAAACAGAGAAACGCTTTCCTGAGATGACCTCTAGATCGCTTTTAATGAAATTTGTTGCAGTTGAGAGAGAAAGTTAAATTCTAGTGTCGGTTGGAAGCGGAATTTCGATTTAGGGCCTGAATTTTGTTTAAAATATTTCGGAAAATTCGAAAGTTCGAAAAGAATAGAAGCACGACGTCTACAATCTGATAACTCTGCATCAAGAACAGATATCGCGGTTCTGTCAATCGCATCTATTATAACAGTCAAAGCGGCCAAATTTGCTATGTCAATTTGTATCTTACGTGAATTGGTTACGATGTGTACAAGGGTTCTGCAAAAGCCGTATTTCCATAATACTATTTTTTTAGATTCATGTGTAACATATGAAATTTGCCCACTGTAGATGTGCTATTAGTTGAAATTCACAGAATTGTGATATCATTTTTTCATTGTTGAGTTACAGAGCTTTAAACTTGAGTGTTTCGTTTCTTGAAAATTTGCAATATTAGCGAATTTTTAATAAAAAGTTGATATCCTAAATAAAAAAATCGAAACCAGCAGTCACCAGAATTCAAGTTTTTCTTAAATGTAACAAACATCGTCAAATTTGGTGCAGTGGTTGCCGAGAAAAACGAATTCCCCATCTACATGTATTTAGATAGGAACACCCGAGCTAAAGCTTCCTCTTAAGGAGGATGCCGAGCTACAATGTGAGCCCCCCCCCGCCCCCCCCCCGAACGAAATTTCTGGCTACGCCACTGGTCATGACGGCTTTACTTACTATGTGTTCCATTAATTTACAGCAGAAACTTGTTAATTATATTGGTCTATATGTTTCCACGTGTGTTCTATTGCGTTCTTTATGAATGGGGATTACTTTGGCACATAGCCAATCCTTGGGAAGAGAGGGCGTACTCAGCGATTCGGAAAACATAATCTGGAAGAAGGGAGACAGCTGCTGCGCGTATCATTTCAAAAATACATTTGATATATTATCGGGCCCCGGCGCCCTCTTGGTGTCTATTTGCAAAAGCAAGTTTAAAATGCCCGACTCTGTTATCACAACTCCGCCCATCCGGGCGTCAGGGCGCACTCGAGGTTGGCCAGCGCGTGAAAACGGATTGGAAATAGGTATTAGATGTATTTGCTACAACGTGCATTTCTTCTATGGCCAAACCTGCCACTTCTATTTTACTGCTCACGCCTACTGGCTTCGACAAGTAGCGCCAAAACTTCTGCGGTTGATTCTGTATGAAATTTGATAACTTATTTGAAAAGAAATCGTCTTTTGCAGCTTTTATTTATAATTTCAATTTGCATGTGAGCTCTCTTATCTCCGCAGAATTTATCCCTTTTCTTCGACGTCTTTTTAGTATTCGTTTTAGGTGAATTATGCTCCGCGTGATCCACGGTGTTTTCCGCTCAATTCTTTTGAATTTCGTAGGTATGAAATTCTTCTCGCAATGAATTATAGCCTCTTTTACTTTTATCCAAAGGCCAATAACGCATCCGCAGGTTTCAGCTGAGAAACTATCCAAGGTTTCTTCTAAGTAGTCAATAACACTCTCATCATTAGCTCGGCTACAGTCCTTGAACGATATTCGAGATGGTTTCGCCTTACACCCAGCGCTCATACGCAGAGTAAAATATGTTAGAACCAGCATCTGATGATCTGAAATCCCTTCTTGAACGCGTATATGTGGTGTTATCGACTGCGATACTAAAGCAAGATCAAGTACTGAAAAGGCATTTCCTTGGACAAGCGTAGGTTCTTTAGCAATCTGTGATGAAGAAAAATAACATTATATATCAAACAGGCGCTCACAGTTTTTTGCATCTCTGTTGCCGATACTTAACTTATTCGAATCTATCCCAGGAAGATTAATATCCCCAGTTAATGACTGCTTTGTACGGTTATTAATTTTGCTGTGCAGGTAATCGCGCACTTTCAAAAGGTATCCCGCAGGCGCTCCAGGGTATCTGTAAATAGCACCTATTAACAATGACGTATTATCAAACTGAATTCTGCACCAAGCCCTTTCATGGTTAGCTATTCCAGGCTCTTCTTGAAATGTTAAACTGCTTCTTATCATAATAGCTACGCCGCCTCCGCGGCCGTCCCGATGTGTAACTGGGGATTTTAATCTTCCTGGGATAGATTGGAATAAGTTAAGTATCGGCAACAGAGATGCAAAAAACTGTGAGCGCCTGTTTGATATATAATGTTGTTTTTCTTTATCACAGATTGTTAAAGAACCTATGCGTGTCCAAGGAAATACCTGTCCAGTACTTGGTATCAATGAATATGAGGCAGGCGCAATTTCAGTATCATGTATATGGGCATGTAGCCATGTTTCGGTAATTATTACAATATCTGGACATTACAGTGTCTCTTCTAATTTATCAATTTTATCAATGACACTTCGAGCATCCAGGCACAATATCGAAAGCGGCACAGAAATCCGTTGTGTCTTGTTACCTTGTCATTTCTTTCTGCGTTCTTTCGTGCTACTCTGTGCCGATGACGAGGTGTGGGAATCACTTAAGGTAGGTGCAACTTTTCTTGTTATTTCTACTCTGGTGTGTTTATCAGGATCCCACGTGTGAATACCTCCGTTTAGTCTTAGTTTATCAAATAATAGTGAGGCCTTTGTACCGTTTGCCCGTTCAACTAACGTTGAACGCCATAAGTTAGATCGAATGTATCTTGCTCTTTTTGAGAAATCTTCTGATACTGATATCTGTGTGCCCTTGAGTTTGTTGCAGCAAGAAAGAATTTTGGTTTTTTCCCTGCAATCGAAAAGTCGAAGAATGATTGGGCGTGGGCGCTGACCGTAACGATTCCCAATCCTATGAATTCTTTCAATAGATTTAACTTCAAGGCCAAGTATATCCTTGAATATACCTTCTTTTATTTTGTTTCCTAGTGTTTTGGCCTCCTCGTCTGAGCCCTCAGTAACGCCATAAATTACTAAGTTATTTCGGCGACTTCTATTCTCCATGTCATCCACTTTATATTGCACAGGTGGGGGCGCTTGGTCGAAATTTTAAGTGCAAGAGAATGTTTACAGCAGTTTATGCAGCGCATAAATCCACTAGCCTTACTTCTTATAGCTCTAATAATTTGCTATCGCAAACAATGCTTCGCTTGTCGGACAGAACTGTGACTTCTTACTTCGATAAAGCTGCCTACGAAAATTACGAGAGGGAACTCTGGCGGTGCTGTCATTCAGCTACCATATGGGAATGATAAGCAGTTCACGTATTTGCCTAATATGCTTGAGCTGTTGCTTAATCTAGGCATTCATGTACCCTTATTAGAGCTCAGCTCTTAGGCGCCCGTTCCTACGTTGAGCGTCGGCGTGCCTCGTGCTCGCTCGGCATAGCCAAGCAAACGCGCACAGCGAACGATGAAAGAGCGAACGCGGAGCGCAGCAACGGGTGAAAACAAAATGCGAGGAGGAGGGTGCAGCGGAGTCATGAGAAAAGCGGAGGAAGCCACCTCGAAGCGCCACAAGATGGCGCATCCGTGGCTTAAATTAAATTAAAAGGTGAAAGTGAACGTTGGTTGTCAGAAATCCGTGAGAAAAAGAAGGCCGCACCTAGAATATTTTGGAACAACATAAAACGATTAGACAGGATGTCAACAACATATCCTAGACGAAGATGAAAACACACTGGAAGGAGAAGCGGCAATCCAAGGCAAGGACGAGGTTGTATTCGAAGAAAAAAAGAGCATGAAAGAGACCGAAGTGGAAAAGGAGCTCGTGCTGACAAATTTCAACTGGAAGAAAGCGGAAGAGAAAATTCCTAAGCGCACAGCGACGGGGCTAGACGAGGTTCCCGTTAGGCTGATTAATGAACTAGGACCAAAAAAGTAAGGAAGCTCTGACGAAAGCAGTGGAAAAAACTTTAAAAGATAGACGAATACCAGACAGTTGGCGACAAAGTAGAATGAATTTAATTTATAAAGGCAAGAAGGAGAAAGATAGAATTCACTCGTATAGACCGTTCACCATTACATCGGTAATATACAGGCTAGCAATGCAGGCAATCAAATTAAAGCTTCAAGCTTGGGCAGAGAATAATGGCATTTTGAGAGAACTTCAGAATGGCTTCAGAATAGGTAGGCGTTTAGATGATAACTTATTTGTTCTTACTCAGTGTATTGAAATATCAAAAGTAGAAAACAGACCGTTATGTGTGGCCTTTTTAGATATTACAGGAGCCTATATGACAATGTAGACCGCAACATTTTGTGGGATATTCTGAAAGGGGAAGGCTTAGGTGACGATTGTCTACAGCTTTTGAGAGAGATTTACCTAGAAGATACCGTTTGCGTTTAATGGGAAGGGATGAGAAGCGAGGAGAAAGTTCATATCAACAAAGGACTGAGGCAGGGGTGTCCTTTATCCCCGCAGCTGTTTATGATGTACACGGTGAGGATGGAGAGGGCGCTAGAAGGAAGTAATATCGGGTTTAATATCTCATACAAACAAGCGGGTACAGTAGTAGAGCAGCAGCTTCCAGGTTTATTTTATGCGAATGACATTGTGTTGCTAGCTAACAAGAAAAGTGATTTGCAACGTCTCGCTAATATCTGTCGACAGGAAGGCAACAATTTAGGTTTTAAATTTATTGTTAGAAAATCAGGTGTTATGGTATTCAATGAAAACAGTGAACAGACAGTGGATATACAGGGCCAGGAAATACCTCGGGTAACAGAATATAAATACCTTGGTATATGGATAAACGAGGGCAATATATATATGGAAACACAGGAAAAAACAATAACAGTGAAGGGGAAGAGAAATGCAGCCATAATGGAAGCACAAAGCGCTATGGGGATACAATAGGTATGAGGTGCTCCGAGGTATGTGGAAAGGTGTAATGGTTCGAGGACTTACTTTTAGAAATGCGGTTGTGTGCTTTAAATCAGGGGTACAATCAGGTCTCGATGGGAACCAAAGGTCAGTGGGTCGCCTCGCATTGGGCGCTCATGGGAAGACTACAAATTAAGCTGTGTAGGGTGATATGGGCTGGACTAGTTTTGAACTGAGGGAAGCTCGCAGTAAAATTGATTATGAAGAACGCCTGAGGAATATGGAAGAAAGTAAATGGGCTGGGAGAGTGTCATGTATCTGTACAAGAAAAACATTGATTCACAGTGGAGGAAAAGAACTAGGAAGCTTACCAGCAAGTATGTGGCCAGTAGGGTGGGCAACACAGCAACAAAGACGGTCAAGCGGAAAGTCAGAGAGGCTGAAATAATCTCATGGGTGGTGGCAATGGAAAGGAAACCTGCCATGAGTAACTACTTAAGAGGAAAAAACGAAATCAGGAAAGAAACAATTTATGATAACTCAAAGGGAAGCTCATTACTTTTCGGAGCGAGATCGGGATGCCTTAAAACACGCACCTATAATGCGAGATATAAGAAGGAACAAGAAGCATGTGCTTGCTGCGGTAAAGCTAGGGAAACTATGGAGCATGTTTTATTAGAATGTGAAGACGTCTACCCAGCGGTCGATTTAGGCACCACTGGCCTCCTTGAAGCCCTTGGGTTCATCGGGAGCAGTGGAAAAGTAAACATGTCCGCAATAGGCATTAATAAGTGCCTATTGGAGGATTGCTGAGCGAAAAGTTGGTAAACAACAAAAAACGGAGACGTACAAAAGCACAGTTAGCAATATGGGATCAGAAAATTTGGGTGTGGGAGTTCATAGTGTTTATTTTTTTTTACTTTTTTATTGTTTAACTTAGGTAGGACATTAGGCAGTATAATAGCAAGAGCTTGTTGGCGCAACCCACCGCCCCATTCCAAAGGGGACGCTCATAACATCCATCCATCCATCCATCCATCCGGCTATAACCCCTTAAACTTTGTAAAGTAGTGCGACGCTTTGAAGAATGGCGCCTCCTCCTCGCGCGCTCTGGCCGACGCCGCGTCGCTATTAGCCTAATAGCATCACGTGGGCGCTCGCGCCGTGCATCAGCGCCATTTTCGCTCGAGAAGCGTCTACGGAGTGGCGAGGAGCGCATGTTGGCGCCGTTGCTACGCTCGAGCAGTGTAGGCGGCGCCACGGTCGAGGAGAGAGCTTGAAAGAGAGGAGAAACGAGGAGGTGTGAAGGCGGAGGAGGAGAGTGTCACTACTTTACGAAGTTTAAGGGGCTATATTCCACCGGCTGTACAGGGAGTAGAAATAAAAGAACCAGAAAGCTGGCCTTGGCGCATAGCGTTCGCCTCAAGCGTTTCAGGGTAAAGATTAGGGTTACATAAGCTGCAGTTACCGGGGAGCGGCAAATGTGTGGCTGGTCTATAAATAGCGCGTCGCGGCTGTGCCATTCGGTGCGATGCCTATATATCGCGAAATGAGAATACATATAGAGCTGCGCTCAAATTTCGCATTAGGCAGTATCGTAATCGTCGGTGAATTTTTAGCATGCTTTATATTGTCACGTTGTAGTGATGGTGAAGAACGCTGAATCTAGTAAGCAAAAACTATGATTTGCCAAACTAACTCTTTATTGGGCGGGCTTGTGTCCAGAAAAGCAACTAAGGCACTCAGAGTACAAGGATATAGTGCCAAGCACAGTCAGCGATAGTGGAAAATTTGATCAGCGGATCGAGCGCGTCGTCTTTTATGCATGACTCGTCGAAGCTTCCAGCATAGTCGCATGGGGCTCGGATACCTCCCAGAACGTACAGCCCTATTCGCGTCACGCATACAATCTCGTTACAAGGTTCCGCGACAACACAGACAACAGACAGAATCAACAAGCAAAAAAGAAATTCAATTCTGGAGTTATACATGCCAAAACCTCGATTTGATTATGAGGCACGCTGTAGCGAGGGACTCGGGATTGTTGTTGACGGTTTGTTTAACGTGCATCCAATGCACAATGCAGGGATGTTATTTCATTTTCACCCCCATCGATATGCAGCCACCGCGGCCGGGATTCGACACCGCGCCCTCAGGTTTAGTAGTGCAAGTCACTATGGCGGGGGGCTACAATAGTCGAGAATGTTCTGATACATGAATGTAGGTGCGTCTTGCGTCGAGCGATAACTTAGTCGGTGAAAGGCAGTCGCCGTGGAGAAAGACAACAAAATGCATGTGTCAAAATTTCTAAATTTCCAAGCAATCAGTTTTATAAACACAGCTAGCAAGGCAATAAGTATCTGTGACATGCATAATCATCGCGAATTGTTCCACTAGAAACGCAGTTTTTTGTTAATATGGTCAATATGCAGAATCGCAAAGCCATTTGAAAACAGAAAATGAAGCTTAGACAAATTCATGTTGTTTACAACTTACCATTAATCCCGTGCACTGGATGAACTATAAAACCTATTTTGCTGAATCACAAAAAAAAAACACCACACTTGCAGCCCTGTAAACACTGGCACCAAATTTCATCATCATCATCAGCCTATTTTATGTCCACTGCAGGACGAAGGCCTCTCGCTGCGATCTCCAATTACATCAGTCCTGCACCAACCGATTCCAACTTGCGCCTGCGAATTTTCTCATTTCATCACCCCGCCTAGTTTTCTGCCGTCCTCGACTGCGCTTCTCTTCTCTTGGCACCCAATCTGTAACACTAATGGTCCACCGGTCATATATCCTACGCATTACATGGCCTGCCCAGATTCATTTTTTTCTCTTAATGTCAATTAAAATATTGGCTATTCCCGTTTGCTCTCTCATCCACACTGCTCTCTTCCTGTCTCTTAACATTTTGCCTAACATTTTTCGTTCCATCGCTCTTTGCGCGGTCCTTAACTTGTTCTCAAGCTTCTTTCAACCTCCAAGTTTCTGCCCATATGTTAACACCGGAAGCATTGATTGTACATATTTCTTTTCATTGATAGTGGCAAGCTTCCAGTCAGGACCTGGCGATGTCTGCCGCATGCACACCAACCTATTTTTATTCTTCTATAAATTTCCTTCTCATGATCAGGGTCCCTGTGAGTAGTTGACCTACGTAAATGTACGCTTTCACAGACTCTATAAAAGCTGACGGGTGATCCTGAACTGTTGTTCTCTTGCCAGGCTATCACTCTCTTTGTCTTCTGCATATTTATATTCAACCTTACTGCACTGCTTTAATTCTCTGTTAAGGTCCTCAATCATTTTTTTGTAACTCGTCTCCGGTGTTGCTGAACGGGACAGTGTCACCTGCAAACCGAAAGTTGCTGAAATATTCGCTGTTGATCCTCACTCCTAAGCCTTCCTAGTTTAATATCTTGAATACTTATTCCAAGCATGCAGTGAATAGCATTGAAGAGAGTGTTTCTCCTTGTCTGACCCCTTTCTTTATAGGCATCTTTCTACATTTCTTGTGGAGAATTAAGGTATCTCTGGAATCTTTGTAGATATTTACCAATATATTTGCGTAAGCCTCATGTACTTCTTGATTACGTAATGCCTCTATGACTGCTGATATTTCTACTGAATCAAATACATCTTCGTAATCTATGAAAGCCACATAGAGAGGCTGATTGTACTCTGCGGATTTCTCGATTACCTGATTTATGACATGGATGTGATCCGTTGTAGAGTATCCTTTCCTGAAGCCGGCCCGTTCTCTTGGTTGACTGAAGTGAAGTGTTGCCCTTATTCTACTGGAAATTGCCTTGGTGAATATTTTATACAA